>NC_046306.1:44893874-45218830 GCF_004115265.2 Rhinolophus ferrumequinum
TTAGCTGCTGCATCGTGGGTGGTCCTTAGCATGAAGCAACCAGCATGAGAGTATTTCAGTATTTAGCAACAGTATGTCTAAACCTGTGAGTTCTAGCTGAGTGCTAGTCTGGTGTGGGTGTTTCATTAGAGTAGTGTCTTAGCTGTTCTTGCTGCTATAACAAAATACCACAGACTGGGGGGGCTTACAAACAACAGGAATTTAACTCTCACTGTTGTGGAGGCTGGGAAGGCTAAAATAAAGGCATGGGCAAGGCTGAGTTCTGGTGAGGGCCGTCTTCCTGTGCGTTCGAGAAGACAGTGCCTTCTTGCTGTGTCCTCACATGGTGGAAGGGTGAGGGAGCGCTGTGGGACCTCTTTTATAAGAACCCTAATCCCTTTCCTGAGGGCTCCACCCTCATGACCTCAGCACCTCCCAAAGGCACCACTTCTTAATACCATCATCTTTGGAGGTTAGGATTTCAACATGAATTTGGGGGACATGCATATTCAGACCACAACAGGTAGACACTGAGAATCGGCACTAGAGTCATATGGCATAAGCGCTTTTCCGCTTTCTAGTGAGGTATAAAATACAGTGAAATGCACGAATGTCAGGTGTTCTGCTTGAGAACTGTTTGCATATATGCATATATATAACCACACCCGGATCAAGCCACAGAAATTTCCTGTCTCCAGAAAGTTCCCTTCTGTCTCATCCCAGTCAGGACCCCCCAGCCATGACCACCACTTGGCCACTCTCAGTGTGGATTGATTTGCTTGTTCTTGAGCTTCATCTCCATGGGCTTGTGCGGCATGTGTTACTCCTGCCGACTGCGATTGCTCGGGGCCATGACGCAGACGTTGGTCCGCATCGGGCACACTGGTGGCTCACTCACGTTTCATGCTGTGTGGTATTCTACTGCATGAATACTGCACACTTTCTCCATTCCACTCTTGATGGATAGTGTTTACTTTTTGGCCACTGTGAACATCCTTCTATGTGTCCACTTTCAGTGGATATGCACTCGTTTCTGTGTGTGTGTGGGGGTGTCAGGAGTGACAGTTTTGAGTAATAGAATAAACTTATATTTAGCTTTAGTATAATCTGCCCCAAACAGTTGTCTAAAGTAGTTGTATTGGGGTTTTTCTGCAGTGGCCATGGATGTGGTGTGGGAAGTACATACCTCCTGCCGGGCTCCTGGCTGTGCTGCTTCTGTCTGCTTCACAGCAGGAAGTGCCTTCTCCACAGGAGATCAATGCAAAACTGAATGAGAAAAACATTTCTGCCTCCTAAGCCATGGCATATCAGTTATGTAGAAATACCACTGTGGAAAACAGTCTTCAGGAAAGCCTTGATGAGCTCATACAGTCTAAACAGAATACCCCCCAACTTGCCCTTCAAGTTCTACTATAGTTTGATAAGGCTTATAAATTAAACATTGGCTCAGAGAGCCGGGAACAGAGTCAGTTCCAGGGGCTCTCTAAATACATAGAGATTCTGCGATAATGTGTGGACTTTTGTATAGAATGATATTGAATTCAGAGAGGTGACAGAATTATTAAAGTGAAAATTGTAGCCAGTGATGGTAAAAATACTGGCTCCAATACTACAGAATGAATAGAAAAGTGGCCTTTTTAAATGCTGTCTTCTGTTATTATTCATCACTTTTTAAAGAGAAACATAGAAGAGACTTTATTTATTCTAGGACTGCAAAAATGACTACACTGTGCTAAACTATCAGAGAATCCAGTAGAAAGAAGCTTATAACTCTGTAGCCTCTTACATTACCTTTATTATTCAATATGAAGAAACAGAACTTTTTTTAATGACAAATCAAGCGTCGTTGCCTTCCTACTAATTCTTTAATAAACTCATTTTAAAACTCAGAAAAAAATAGTTATATTGGGTGTATGAACTTTTAGATATTAAGAGAAATACCCAAATTGCTCCCCAAAATTGCCATACCAAATTACATAGTACATGTGATATTGTTTCCCCCACATTCTTGTCAGGTTTTTTCTTTTATTCTTATTTTCGACTCTCCAATGGTGAAAATATCTCATTGTAATTTGTATTTCTTTGATGGCCATAACATAACAGATCTCACTGTTTTTTCAAACCTCCTTTTATGTCCTTTAGGAAAATTATAGAGCTGTTTTCCCCTTAACAATCTATTTATTTTGGTTTCAGGTTTATTGAAGTCTATTAATATCTTTTTTCTTTTGTGTGTGGTTTCAGTGGGAGAACCAATCAACCAAGAGGCCTGGGAGTGGCTCCACAAGGTGGTGGGGGATGGTAGATGTACACTGGTGGACACCTGGTGGCAGACAGGTGAGAGCATCCCTGAGGAGGAGGGGTCAGGGCTTACTTTAGGAACTGTGCTCTCACATTAGTGCACCGAGAACACACGGCTAAGCACCAGATGTGGGGAATCAAGTGTGAGACTGCAAATGCAAACCAACACCACTAATGCCTCAGCCCTCATCATATGTGGTTGTCGAAAACCTAGTGTGTGGAGCGAGGAAGCTCAGGGGTGGAGCCTGGCTGCTGTTTTGCAGCTATAAGACTTGGGATGTGTAATGACTTCTCTGAGTCTCAGTTTCCTCATTTGTAAAACGGGGGCACTCTCTCTAGGCCCCGGGTGAGGATGGAATGAGCTGATACCACTAACGCATGTTGCCCAAGTCCTGACATGTAGTAAGTACTCAGCCACATATTCACTTTCCTCATAGGGGCTACTTTCTGAATGCGAGTGCCTGTGATGAAGATGAGCCCTGTTGTTTAAGGGACTGTGAGTCTAAACCTAAGTTGTAGTGGGAAAGGGAATTTCCTATGGCGTTTGTTTAGATTTGCCCCCATCTTCTCTTGGTTATATGATTTAATAGGATATTTGGGGCAGGAGACCGCCGCTGATGTGGTTGAGGTCTCAGCTTTCCAGAAGCCAGAAAGTGGGATGTTCCAAATCGCTCAGTTCTGATCCATTCAGCAGGGCACAGGACTGAGATTGCAACCGAATCTCATAAGGTGTTTCCATGCTGGCTGATAGGAGGAAGTGCCAGAGAAATAATTTGAAAACCGAGTTTGTGGGCATCTGCTTTCGTTCTTTGGTCTGTGTGGAATGTGCACTGGCCCAGAAGCAATTCCTCTCCTCCATCTTCCTGTGCAAGTAGATGGGCTCCACCTTTCCTGCTAAAGCAAGGGCTGGACACACAGGGCCTTGGAGGAGAAGAGGCAGCACCCACCGGGTGCCTTGGAGCCATGGCACCTAGGACTGAGCCCTCGACCTGGGCCCCATTCCATTCCACAGTGGAAGAGAACAGAGTCCAAGTCTACCTTTGCCTTAGACAAAAGTCCTGGTGACACTGGGGGCCATTTCCTTGCCCCAAATGGGCAGTCCCACCCACCTCCCACTCTGGGAGAGCACCCGTCATGTGGCTGTCCCAGACCCTTGATGACATAACCCCTAAGCCCATGGGTGTTTGTTCCCCATCCTCCCCATAGAAACAGGTGGCATCTGCATCGCACCACGGCCCTCAGAAGAAGGGGCAGAAATCCTCCCTGGCATGGCGATGAGGCCCTTCTTTGGCATTGTCCCGGCTCTCATGGACGAGAAGGTGTGTAAGAGCCTCACAGAGGTGTCTCCCTCTTCCTTGTGCACCCTACATAGCTCCCCAGCATTTCTTTCCACCTCCCTGGCCTCCTCTGCCCACTCACCCATGTCATACATACCCAGGATCTGGTAGGTGGCAGAAGGGCCTGTGTCTTCATGCAGCATTCACTGCAGAGGAGTCTTCTCTTAGACACACAGTGGATAAAATCACCACGTGGGGGGAGCCGCGGTTCTCCTCAGAAGCTCTCTCAAGTCCAGTTCCTTGCAGAGGAGAAAACTCTGGACAGTTCCTTTGGGGCACACTTGTCATTTTTCTGCCTCAAGCCAAGCAGTTAGGAGAATAATGCTGATGGTCAGTTTTTTACTTCTCAACCAGACTCTGCCTGTTCTCTCACACTTGTGTCTTCCGGGTCTGCAGGGGAACGTCATGGAGGGCGGCGATGTCTCTGGGGCTCTATGCTTCTCCCAGGCCTGGCCAGGCATGGCCAGGACCATCTATGGAGACCACCGGAGATTCGTGGATGCCTACTTCAAGGCGTATCCAGGTGAGCTGCTAACGTGGGTCATGTAGTGCCTTTGCACGCACCGCTGGAGCCTTATTCTCAGAAAACGTTTCTGAGGTGATGGTGACTGTGAGCATAGTGCAGCTTAAGGACAGGCATTTTTGAGGCATGAGTTTGAGTCCTGCCCCCGCCCCCTTTACTTCCCTGACTTCATGTCTAAAATGGGAAAAGACCCACCTCAGGGTCATCATGGGGTTCAGTGGGAGAGCACGCAGAGCCCTAAGCACATGGCCCATGGTGCACACTCCTTAGGCTATTAGGAAAGAAGAGTAAAGAAATCACCTTGGAAAACTATCATGATCGCTGCACGTTTTCTTCTGTTTTACTTTTTTTTTTTATTTTTCCCTGTTTGCTTTTGTGTCATTGGGTTGGAGGTTTACATATAACAGTGTGCCTTTTGGGATTCAGTCTCAAGCTTGTAAGTGAGACTAATTTGGGGGGAAGCTTGAGTGTGCTCATTGTTATGTCTTCTGCTCTCCAGACATTTGCAACCTTGACGCATTCTCCTGTCTCAGAACCATCTGTCTTTCACTAGCATACAGACAAATAGCACATCTAGAGAGTGTCTCTATGAGGGGTTGCAAGGAGGGCCAGCAGGCAGGAAGTCAGCAGAGTGCAGGGTTCAGAGCTTTCTTCTATAGAGTGAGGTTAGGACATGGGTCCCATTGTGTCCCTTATGGAAGGATGGAAGCCCTGCTGGGTCTTGCTTCGGAGGTACTGGTGCTAAATTCCCGCACTGTGGTGCAGGCTACTACTTCTCTGGAGACGGGGCTCACCGAACCGAGGGCGGCTATTACCAGATCACAGGGCGGATGGATGATGTCATCAACATCAGCGGCCACCGGCTGGGGACAGCAGAGATCGAGGATGCGATGGTGAGTGCAGGTCATGTTGGCCTCAGACTGGGAGCAGTAGGTAATTTGCTGTGTCAGGTGTTCCACTTCTCACCTTTCTGTTCTGTTTGGTGCAGTCTAGTCACCCCGCAGTGCCGGAGACCGCCGTCATTGGCTACCCGCACAACATCAAAGGAGAAGGTGAGCACCACGGAAGGAGCTCCTCTGATCGCTGACCTTGGTGCCCATCATGGCACCTCTATAGAAAGAACAGAATCCGGAAAATGGGTGGCAGAGTGTTTATGGGTGAAGCTGTTGGTTTTCTTCTCCTTCAAGTGGAGATTTTGGGTGAGGAGGCTGAACAGCATGCCTGTGAGACTAGGGTCAGATTTCAGAGATGCCCTAGCTCCACTGTCCTTTAATGACACTCATGCACAAGCAGCCCTGAGCTATTTGGTCCCAGCTGAGCTTGGGGAGTTTGCTCCTCTGTCCACAGTGCCTCTGGAGGCCCCATTAGAGAGGACCTATGTTGAGATGCCCTGCCATGCTCACAGCATTCAATTCCAGCTCTGCACCCATGCTGGCAGATCAGAGTATGCCCTGGAGCAGGCTCTTTTGCTGCTCTGGGACTCTTTTTGGAAGAATTTGACCTGTGATTCCCTTTGCACAGTGACATGTGGAGGAACACAGAACAACTGATCAGTTGTCTTCTTTACCGAGGACACACTTTGTTCCAAAGTCTGCTAGTTTCTAAGAGGGTGGGTCTAGGAAGGGGCAGAGTCCACCCGAGTGTTGAAATGCCTGGCCTGGTGTGACCTGAGCACTCACTGACTCTGCGCTGCACTGCTGGGCAGACCGACCTCGACTGTCCCACCGTGGAGCCTGGGATTGGGTGCTCTTCCTCCTGTTGTCAGGGACATCCTGTGTTGACTGTATCTCACATGTCCCCTACTTCCCTTCCATGTTTGTGTGCTACTGTTTTTTTTACTCAACAGTTTCTCTGTAAAATATAATATTTATTTTCAGTGTTCTAAAAAAAATCATGTTCAACTGCCATGAGAAGGATGTACTCATGAGGCTGCTTTCCTTTTGTTATCAGGAGACTGAGGTGTGAGGGAGAGGTGTTAGGGATCAGAAGTGGGCAGAGGTGGAAACAGGTCCTCATGTGTGACTCTCAGAGGCCTCGGGCCACTTCACACTCCCATCAGCAGCTCTCTACTTACTGGTATCCTAAGTAACTCTGGTATTGCCAGGCCTTGTAATGTCTGCCAGGCTGGCTGCAGAGAATTTGCATGTTGTGGGTATGATGATATGCGTTTTCCTGATTTCTTAGAAATTTGAGCATCTGTCCATTTGTAATACATGAATAACTCATTAATTGTTCTTGGTAAGCTCTAAAGCCATCTGCAAAAGCTGTTGTATATTTATTTGTTCCCACCCTCTCTGTCTGCACTCGATCTGACCAATGTGCTGTGCTTTTGCTAGTGACCTGTCTCACCAGTCCCCAAGTTCAGCCTTGTGTACCTTCTCCTGGCTCTTAGCCGGCTCCTCCTCCCACATGGAGGCTTTCCTGACACATCTCTGCTCAGAACTCAACAAGCCAGGCTCATTTCAGTATTATCTCATTAGAGATACGAGTGACTGGCAGAGAAAGGCACCGATTAGAGACAAGGGGGAAACAATCAGGGCAGCATGTCCAGTGTGATCCCACTAGGGTTTAAAAGATGGTAGTATACACACCTAGAAGTTAACTTTAAAATTGGGGTCTGCAGGCAGCAGCCAGCAGCCTGTGAGAACCTGCTATTTAGGGGCTGTGACTATTTAATCCTGACTCACAGCTGTGAGGTAAGTACTGTTAGCTCCCCATTTTACAAATAGAAAACTGTGGCACAGAGTGGTTAAGTGACTTACACCTAGATAGCAAGGCCACACAGCTAGCAAGGGATTTGGAACCAGAACAGTCTCTCCTAACCATCATACTGCATTGTTTTCAGGGGAGAGAGGCAGGGAGCAGCGGTGCAGTTTTATTTTATATACTTTTGTAGTGTTTTAAATTTTGGTAATCAGTGTGTGTTGCTTTAGTTGTTTTAAATTTTTAATTAACGATAGTTACATCCACAGCAGACCTCATTCGGTGGGCCTTCCCAGCCAGCTCAGGTGTCGGCTTTGCCCATTTCTTCTGAGCCCCTGTGGTGTGGGTCAAAACTACCTGGCATTGGACATACCAAGATGAGAGAAAAACACAGCTCTTTCACTCAAAGATCTCACAACTTAATGAGGTGGACATTGGTGGGGACCAACAACTGTTCACATACAGCAAGTGCCACTGCTGTATTCATGGACAGAGTCAGGAAAGGCTTTACAGAGTGCAGAATAGCTGAACTGGGTCTTGAGGGATGAATAAGAGTTTGCCAGGTGGAAATGGAGGCGGGGTGGGGGGGAGGCAAAGGCTCTAGGTTTCTACAGATTGTAACTTATTCAGGAAAGTCATTCATTGATGCATTTAACAAACATTTGTTGAGGACCTACTATGTTCCAGGAACAGTCCTAAATGTTGAGACACAATAGTGAGTAAAAGACATGAAGTCTCTGCTCCACAAAGCTGACATGCTGGAGGGATTAGGGAGTAGAGGGTAGAGACAGACAAAAAACAGTAAACATGATCAATGAGGAAACTACATAGTATGTTAGGTGACATGTGCTGGAGGGAGAATTCATTAGATGGGGTGGAATTGGTACAGGAATAAACAGACAAATGAATAATAAAGAGGGCTGCATATATGTAGAAACATTGTGTATGAGAGAGGGGAACATTGCAGGTCAGTGGGGAAAGGACAGACTGTCCAAGATGGCGCTGGGATAAGTGACGACTCATATGGAGAGAAAACAGAATTAGATCCCAGTGTCCTACCATATATGTCATTATCCCAGGTGATTAAAAAGAAATGTATTCAGAGACCTGTGGGAACCACTGTAAATCTTTTCTGGAACATGGTAGGATACTGACAAACAAAACATAGTGTCTGTGCTAAATTATGGGTTGGCCAGTGTCGCCCAACCGACTTCCTGCCATGACAGAGCGGTCCCTCATCTGTGCTGTCAGTATAGTAGCCACTAGCTACATATAGCTCATGTGACCAAGGAACTGCATTTTCAACTTAATTTAAACTTAGATATGCACTGTGGCTAGTACTTACAGTGCTGGACACATACACAGGTTAGTGCCACGTGCCATGTTCCCTTGCACAATCTCATGGTAGCTGATAGTAAATCTCCTATAAACCCATTTTATGGGCTATTTCACAGGTGCAGGGACAGTTAGAGAGGTTAAGTCCCATGTGCAAGGTCACATGCACAGCTAGTCAACACCAGAACCATGGTGCCAAGCTCTCAACCATGGATGCTTGCCCATCTGGGACGATCAGTGGAACTGACAGAATCATTGCTTCTACGTTGAATGAAAATGGTAATGCATTTTGAGGGCTGCAACTAAAGAAACCAGCTGCCACAAGGTCACCGACATGTGATTTGACATGTTTGGATTTATGGTGATTTATATACAACACTGGCTAATACATCCCAAAACTTTGCTCTCCTTCCAGCTGCATTTGCCTTTATCGTGTTGAAAGATGATGCAGGTGACTCGGATATGGTGATGAGTGAGCTCAGGTCCACAGTGGCCACCAAGATTGCCAAGTATGCTGTGCCCGATCAGATTTTGGTGAGTGGACTTCCATCTCAGGTGCGACTGCACTTCTCATCTCGCTCCTCCTCCTCTGCTTCCCACAACTAACATCATAGCAAAACGGACACTAGCTGTTTGGCTTCCTGGGTGGTGGGTGAGGGTGGTGGACGGCTGCATTGTCAGAGGGAGAGGGAGAGGTGCAGGCAGATGCAGCATCAGAAATTTGCACAGCTTGCCTGTCCACGGGGTAGTGCTGGGCAAGATTCTATGCTCTCTAACTTTGCACATGGAGGCTAGTTACAAGAATAGAAGAAAATTAGGGATTTTAAGTAGAGAAACGTGTGGAAAATACCAGAATTCTTCAGCTCCTGTGTGGTTTCTGAACACTTTTCCCGGTATTAGTGAGGGAGATATCACTAGACCCTATCTGAGGGAGCCTGAGTTGGAGTCAGTTCCGTGAAAAATTGGGCTACCCTCTGAGCCCCATTAGTTTTTCATTCCTTTCTTCATTAGCATTTCCCCCATGGCATTACTTGGTCTGGAAGTGGTCCTAAGAGGCCTCACTTGGTATAGCATAGGTCAAACGGTTGCCCTGGGGATCAGAGTTTCAGGGAGTCCTGAATACCCCTTAGACCAGGGGTGTCCAAACTTTTTTCAACGTTTTTCACCAAGGGCCATATGCGGTAAAATACACACACAGCCGGGCCACTCACTCGAGGTGAAGTACGTATTGCCTCACCGGGTTTATTTAAGTAAACTAAATATGTTTTTGGAATTTGCTGCGGCCAATTAACAATGGATTGCGGGCCGCAGTTTGGACACCCCTGCCTTAGACGAACTGAATTCTTTCAAAAGACAAGTCACTATTAAAGTGCCCAAACTCAGCTCCTAATGTATTGCCCATTGACACTGAATGGGCCGTGACTGTTTAAAATGTAAAATGCTAAATTTTCAAATACTAAGCAAGACAATATTTTTTTCCCCTTAAGTAGCTCTTACCTCATATGTTAAGACAAAACCAACCCTGGCCCAGACCAGGCAGTGGAGACAAGGTGCTGTGGCACTTGCTTGGTTCTGTTGCTACCTGGTGGCCCTTACTAGTGTAGCTTATGGGAGAAACAGAGGTGTCGGCAGTGAGGTGAACCCAGGTACAGGTAAACCCTGTCATGGTGGAGGCTTCAGCATGACTCATAGTTGATCCTGAACTTTGGGTTGATTACAGCTTCAGGTCCAGATTGTAGGAAGATGAAACCAGAGATCAGGGGCCCCACTACACCTTGGGCCGAGCCCTTCTTATTTCAGCGTAGTTAGAAGCTGGCTGGGAGTCTGGGCGCCAACCCAGATTCTAATATTGCACCCCTTCCTTACCAGATAGTGAAACGTCTTCCAAAAACTCGGTCTGGAAAAGTCATGCGGAGGCTCCTGAGAAAGATAATCACAGGCAAAGCTCAAGATCTGGGCGACACCACCACCCTGGAGGACCCCGGCATCATCACAGAAATACTGAGCGCCTACCAGAAGCACAAAGACAAGAGGGCTGCTGGTCAGTGATGGCTCTGACCAAGACCCTGAGCCCAGGCACCTAACTTATCCTTCTAGAACATAACTCTCAGATGGCTTATTTCTAGACGTCCCAGAGCAGTCCCCTCCCAGCGCGTAACCCACACCACCCCTAATGTCAAGTCCATGCTAAAATCCCTCCCTTCTTTCTATTGAGGAATCCATGCAGGGGTACTGTCAGATGTAGGTAGTATTTGTTCTACTTGTTCTGGATTTGGTTTCTTGGAATGAAAAGTCCCTGTTTCTGTGTCATCTCCATATGGCACAGGAAGGTGAAACACCTGGTAAAATATGCCTGCTCAGATGACTGAGAGCTAGAAGCAGTTATGTTTTTTTCACATGCTTCTAGATACAACAGGCAGAGATTTTATTTTTATACTTTTATATTTTAGAAGGATAATGTGCAAGCACACACGTGAAATGTATGGATTTGCTTGCACATGCTCTTTGTAACATTTAGAGTTATGAAACTCTTCTGCCTTCACTTGTGGGGAAAGACGGAGAAGATCAGAGGGTGCACTTTTAGTTATTGCTCAGCATATCTGGGGATCTGAATTGGAAATGTTTATGCCTCTGTCTAAACACAGCTCTCTTGAGAACACTTCAGCCTGCTGGTTTTTTGTGTTTTGTGTGTGTGTGTGTGTGTGTGTGTTTGTGTATTTGTACTTCCCTTGGTTTGTGTATAATGAAACCCAGCTCCTAAAATGATGGCATGAATGTGCTTACCTTTTAGTTCTAAAGCTACTCCAGTCACATGTTCTGTTTCTCCAAGGTCTGATCTGGAAAGATCTCCCCTCCCTATCTTGGATGCTTCTTGGTAAGAGGTCAACATGCTCGAATCTGTGGGGTGGTTCAGGGAAGCCAGGAAAACTCAGGTAACTTAGAGCACTAACTTGGCTAGAACTAGGTCCTTGCAAACTCTGCCTGTCCTTCATTCTGTGGTTGGGGCATAAGAACCGTTGAGGTCCAGTGATGAGAGCTGGAGCTCTGAATCAAGTCTCTGTCTTTCAGTGTGACTTAAGTCCTCTGGATGTTAGCAAGGTGATGTACAGCATCAGGTCGCAAAGTGTTTTTTTATTAGCCCAGCATGCCAAGGCCAGTGGTGTGGAGTGCAAGGGAAGGCAGCCTGCTGAGCTCGGGCCTTGCGGACAGGGAAAGCTTGTCCGTCTTCGCCCACAGTCTGTCATGCCCTGTGCCTGTGCAGGTGTTCAAGGGGTATCTGGGGTGCTGCACACTTATTGTAGACCACAGCTGTGCTGGCCTCTCATGTGATTCGGCGAGTATGCCTGTGACCCCCAGCGAGGTGGCCATAGGACACAGATATACTGAGTGATGGTCTGTTGTTTCAGCACTTAGCCACAAAGAGCCTTGCATCTGGACCTGTCACATTCATGCTGGACTTGGCAGACTGTAGTTATGGTGCTATGTATGAAATGGCATCGATGTAAACTCAGACCAGGAACTCAGAATGATCTGCAGGGCAACTTCAAATACAGCTTTATTTTGTTCATTCTCTTCTGTTTGTAGTGATGTTTTTGATCGAATGCTGTTCTTTGTTGCTGAATATATCCTCAGGACAAAACTGGAAGGGGCCTATCCAGCCAAAAGAGAACACTTTAAAAATCCATCATCTGACAGGGAGGAAATACACAATAAGAGGTCACCTATCTTAGACTGTTATTTGGTAAATTTGCCTATCTCTAGGTTATTGTGCCGTCTAATACACTAGTCACATGTGGCTATTTAGATACACATTTTAAAAAGAATAAAATAGAACATTCAGTTCCCTGGTGGCAGTAGACATAGTTCAAGTGCTCAGTAGCCACACATGGTTAGTAGCTACCAGATTGGACACACGAATGAGAACATTCCTGTCATTACACGGGGTCTGGTGGCAAGTGCTGATACAGAACATAGGTGAGAATGAGGATGCAAAAAGGTCTCTAGGCAGCTGAATCAACATCACAGACTACATACAGGAACAGCACATCCCATAGCCCAGGTTGTCCTACTCTAGATGGGGGTGGATGAGGTTTTCCATGTCCTTCACTAGACAGAGAAACAGATTTTAGGAGAAAGACACATTAAAGTGGTGCCATGAGAGGTGGGATGTGGAGGGCCTGGTCAGCTCCCACAAAGCCTGGACCCACTGCTGCCTCCAAAGCAGGAGCTAGGAATGGCTGTTCCCAGGGATGGTGTTTGTTCTTATGCCTCAGGGGTGTGGGGAGGGAGGTAGAGGGAATTCCCAGGTGCCCATCTGAGGTAGTCTGAATGCACAGAGAGGCAACTCACTTGGAAAAGACACACTTGTGCACCTCTGGGTTCTGTGGGAAGTCACGGCTGGACTGCTGTCTTACCGGAATAGTCTGTATCCATACCTTTTCCAGTGCGGCATCATGAGAGGCTTATAGATAGACTTTTAACAGGTCAAGTTGTCCTTCCTGCCCCTCTGGCAAACCCACCCTGATTGATGTTAGAGATTATCCTGTCCCCTACTTGGTCAGGGACACACCCTGGCTGCTAGGGAGTTTGTGATGGTCCTTCCCAGCGTCATGGTCCCTGGCCGAAGTGACAGGTTCCGGACTGGCCACTCAACGCTGTTAGGGCCACTGAGAAGCAGACATGAAGATGCCGTCAGGAAAGGGGCTATTTCCCATGCATTCACCAGACAAGACAGGACACAGAGAGAAGCTCCAGTAGCCTTTTAGTCACCACGGGCTGGCCTGGGAATGGAGCAGTGCAGAAGACGTGGAGTTCAGGGATCACGTACGGAGGCCTGGCCAAGCTACACCAGGCCCGCCACCCTGCCCTGGACTTCACTTCCTGCTTTGGATTATTTGTCTTAACTGAAACATCCTGACAAAGATCAAAGTCAGTGCCACTGAGAAGTAGAGAGAAGACCAGGCAGCTACAGTGAAAGCAGAGGTGAGACATCTGATAGTATGGGAGCACACGGACAACAGCTTAGACCGAATTCAGAGATAGCTAATATGAACGTTAAATACACCTCAGGCTAGTGTGACATATGACATTCATAATAACCATAAGTCCCCAAAGCAAATGAAATTTAAATTCCGAAAAGCAGTATACAGTGTCTTTTAAGAATAATTCCCATTTAAAGTAGCTAAAACAAAAGTTATCATGCTTAAAGGGAAAATTCAGCATTCAACATGTTTAATCCCCAGTGAGAAATATGTCCCTTTTAAATATAAAAATGGGGAAGAAAATCATGTCTAATGTTCATGATTTGCCCAACATTTATCTTAACGTAAATCATGAGGCGATTCAGGCACAGACTTGTCTCTGGTTCACCCATAGCAACTGGGCTTATAATGAAGAAAATAGTGTGAAGTGTCATCCCTTTTCCTCAGCCTGACTGAGAGGAGGAGATTCAGCTGTGGAATCACCATGACTTGTGCTAGTCCTTGCAGAGCTGACTTCCACTGCTCTCATAACAGCCAACATCGGGAACGACAACAGAAATGCTTACAGTAGTGAGTTCCATGTGCAAGAAGCTCTGAATAGGTTTTGATTCCATGACCCATTTCATCCTCATACTGCTTTCCAAGGCAGACACTGTCCCCACTTCCCAGAATAGATAGGAAAAGAGGCAGAGCTAGGATTTGGATGGAGCTTGTCTGACTCTACTCTTGAACCCCATGCTAAAACCAGAGTTGTGGCCCCCTCCTGGGAGAGCTTTGAGTAATCGCAACAGCATTTTATTTTACTTTATTGTTTTATTTTTTTAAGGCACCTGACTGTTGACCTCGGAGAAGCTCTATAAGTTAGTTATTCTCGATAGAGGAAAGAAGAAGCCTAAATCCAGGCCAAGAAGAAGTCTTCCAGGGGACAGTGACTTTGGGGATAGGGAGGAGGGGTAGTGATACCAATTTGAGTTTTACTGACCTCTAATTTGAGTCATTTAACTTTTTCTCTCATCATTGGGAATTTTGCTGCATAAAAGGATTAAACCAATTAAGCATCATTTCTGGGTCTATGAATACCAGTTGTCTTTGGTTTCTGTAGTATTTTTTGTTGCCTTGTTTTTATTTGTCCTGCTTAGGCCCTATAGGGCTTCTTAGGTCTGTGGCTTGATGTTCGTCTTAACCAATTTTGGAAATAATCACTATCTCTCTTTTTTTTAATTAGTTTCCGGTGTACAAAACAGTGTAATAGATATTTACACTGTAAATATCCCCCTCCCCAATCTACTACCCCCTCGGACCTAGTATATAGCTGTTACAGTTCCACTGACTCTATTCCTTATGCTGTACTCTACGTCCTGTGACTATATATATTTTAAATTACAGTTGATATTCGTTATTATTCAGCTTCAGTTTCAGGTGTACACTGCAGCGGTCAGCCACCTACATCGTCCATGAAGTGGTCTCCCTAATAAGACAAGTGTCCATTGGAAACCCTACAAAATCTTTACAACATTATTGATTATATTCCCCAAACTGTCTTTCGTATCCCCATGGCAATCTTGTGGTTACCGATTGTGCTTTCTAATCCCCTCATCTTTTTCTTCCTCCCCACCCCTCTCCCATCTAGCAACCGTCAGTTTTTCCTCTATATGTCTGAGATTATTTCTGATTAGTTTGTTCATTTATTCTGTTCTTTAGATTCCACATATAAGTGAGATCATATGGTATTTGTCTTTCTCTGTCTGACTTATTCACTTAGTATAATGTTCTCTTGGTCCAGCCATATCGTTGCAAATGGTTAAGATTTCATTCTTCTTTATGGCCAAGTAGTACTTCATTGTATAAATGTACCACAGTTTCTTAATCCAGTCATCTACCAATGCGCATTTCTGTTGTTTCCACGTCTTGGCTATTGTGAATAGCACTGCAGTAAACATAGGGGTGCATAAATTTTTTTGAATTAGTGTTTTAGATTTCTCTGGATAGATACCTAAGAATGGAATTGCTGGGTCATAAGGTAGTTCCATTTCCAGTTTTTTGAAATATCTCCATATTGATTTCCATAGTGGCTGCACCAATCTGCAATCTCACCAGCAGTGCACGAGGAATCCCTTTTCTCCACATCCTCACCAGCACTTGTTGTTTGTTGATTTATTGATGATAGCCATTCTGACTGGAGTAAGGTGGTATCTCATGGTTTTTATTTGCATTTCTCTAATGATTAGTGAGGTTGAACATTTTTTCATATCTATGTTTACCATCTGTATGTCCTCTTTAGAAAAATGGCTCTTCATGTCCTCGGCCCATTTTTTAATTCAGTTGTTTGTGGTTTTGGTGTTGAGTTGAATGAGATTTTTATAAATTTTGGATATTACCCCCTTATCAGATGTATCACTGAAAATTTCTTCTCCCTTTCAGTACGATTCCTATTTTTTTGATGGTTTCCTTTGCTGTTAAAAACCTTTTTAGTTTGATGTAATCCCATATATTTATACCTATTATAATAGAAGCAAGAATTAACATTGGGATAAAGACAGTCAATTCATAGATTAAATGACTATATAGTTATGGATTTATTTCTGGGCTCTCTATTCTGTTCCATTGATCTATGTATCTGTTTTTATGCCAGTGCCATGCTGTTTTGATTACTATAGCCTATACTATAGTATACCTCCCACTTTGTTCTTATTTCTCAAGATTGCCGTGGCTATTTGGGGTCTTTTATGGTTCCATATAAATTTTAGGATTATATGTTCTATTTCTGTGAAAAATGTCCATGGTAGTTTGATAGGAATTGAGTTGAATCTCTATGTTGCCTTAGGCAGTATGCACATGTTAACTATATTAATTTTTCCTATCCATAAGCATGGTATGTGTTTCCATTTATTTGTATCTTCTTCAATTTCTCTCTTCAGTGTCTTAACAATTTTCTGAGTACAGGTGTTTTACTTCTCCGGTTAAATTTATTCGTAAGTATTTTATAGTTTTTGAAGCAATTGTAAATGGGACTGTTTTCTTAATTTATCCTTCGATAGTTTATTATTGGTGTATACAAATGCTACTGATTTCTGAATATTTGTATCCTGTTACTTTACTAAATCCATTTATCAGTTCTAATAGTTGTTCGGTGGAGTCTTTGGGGTTTTCTCTATATGATATGTCATCTACATATAATGACAATTTTACTTCCTCCTTTCGAATTTGGATGCCTTTTATTTCTTTTTCTTGTCTGATTGCTGTGGCTAGAACATCCAGAACTATGTTGAATAAAAGTGGAGAAAGTGGGCAACCTTGTCTTGTTCCTGATCTTTAGGGGAATGGTTTTACCTTTTCCCCATTGAGTATGATGTTAGCTGTGGGTTTCTCATATATGGCCTTTAGTATGTTGAGATATGATCCCTCTATTCCCACTTTACTAGGAGTTTTTATCCTAAATGTCTACTGGATTTTGTCAAATGCGTTTTCTGCATCTATTGATAGGACCATATAATTTTTATTTTTCATTTTGTTAATGGTATCACATTAACTGATTTGCAGATATTGAACCAACCTTGCATACTAGGAATAAATCCCACTTGATCATAGTGTATGATCTTTTTAATGTATTGCTGAATTTTGTTTGCTAATATTTTGTTGAGGATTTTTGCATCTGTGTTCATTAGGGATATTGGCCTGTAGTTTTCTTTTTTTGTGATTGTCTGATTTTTGGATCAGGGTGATAGTGGCCTCGTAAAGAGAGTTTGGGAACCTTCCCTCCTGGATTTTTTGGAATAGTTTGAGAAAAATAGGTGATAATTCTTTTTTAAATGTTTGGTAAAATTCATATATAAAGCCATCTGGTCCAGGGTGTTTGTTTATTGGGAACTTGTAGATTGCTGATTCGATTTCTATGGTAGTAATCAGTCTATTCAGATTTTCTGTTTCTTCTTTTTTTTGAAGTTTTCTTTTTTTTCCCCTCTATTTCTTCTTGAGTTAGCCTTAGATGGTTGTATGCTTCTAGAAAATTATCCATTTCATCCGTATTGTCTAATTTGTTGGCATATAGTTGCTCATAGTATTTCCTTAAATTTTTTTGTATTTCTGCGGTGTCTGTTGTGACTTCTCTTTCATTTCTGACTTTATTAATTTGGGTCCTCTCTCTCGTTTGTGATGAGTGTGGCTAAAGTTTTGTGATTTTGTTTATCTTCTCAAAAAACAAGCTCTTGGTTTTATTGTTCTTTTGTATTGTTTTTTTCATCTCTGTTTCATTTATTTCCACTCTGATCTTTATTATCTCCTTCTCTGTACTCCCTTTGGGCTTATTTTGCTGTACTTTTTCCATTTTCCTTAGGTGTAAGGATAAACTCTTGACATGAGATTTTTCTTTTTTCTATGGGTAGGCCTGCATTGCTATGAATTTCCCTCTTAGGACTGCTTTCACTGCAGTCGTTGGGGGCGTTGTGTTTTCATTTTCCTTTGTCTCGAGGTATCTTTTGAATTCTTCCTTTATCTCATTGTTTACCCATTCATTATTTAGTAATATGTTATTCAGCCTCCATGTACTTTTGTGTTTTCCAGTTTTTTTCCTTTAATTGATTTCTAACTTCACAGCACTGTGGTCAGAGAAGATGCTTGATATAATTTTGATTTTCTTAAATTTATTGAGATTTGTTTATTGCCTAACATGTGGTTCATCTTGGAAAATGTTCCATGTGCGCTCCAGAAGAATGTGCATTCTGCAGCTTAGGGGTGAAATGCTCTAAAAATATCAATTGAATCCAACTAGTCTAATGTGTCATTTAAGGCTGCTGTTTCCATATTGATTTTCTGTCTGGAGGATATGTCCCTTCTTGTCAGTGGTGTGCAGAAGTCCACTACTATGGTAGTGTTATTGTTGATCTCTGTCTTTATGTCAGTCAATATCTATTTTATATATTTAGTGCACCTATGTTAGGTGCATAGATGTCTACTAGGGTTATATCCTCTTGTTGGATCCATCCCTTTATTATTATGTAGTCTCTTTCTTTGTCTTTTATTATATTGTTCATTTTAATGTCTACTTTGGCAGATATAAGGATTGCAATTCCAGCTTTTTTCTAATTTCCATTTGCATGAAATATCTTACTCCATCCCTTCACTTTCAGCCTGTGTGTGTCTTTTGATCTGAGGTGAGTCTCTTGTATACAGCATATACGAGGGTCTTGCTTTCTTATCCACTCAGCCACCCTGTGTCTCTTGATTGGAACATTTAATCCATTTACATTTAAAGTGATTATTGATAGGTACATACCTATTACGATTTTTTTCCTAATTAAAGATTATTGGGGTGACAATTGTTGGTAAACTTACATAGATTTCAGGTGTACAATTCTGATGACATCATCTATAAATCCCATTGTGTGTTCACCACCCAGAGTCAGTTCTCCTTCCATCACCATATATTTGATCCCCCTTACCCTCATCTCCCACCCCCCACCCCCCTTACCCTCTGGTAACCACTAAACTATTGTCTGTGTCTATGAGTTTTTGTTTCTCATTTGTTGGTCTTCTTCTTTGGTTGTTTTTGGTTTATATACCACATAACAGTGAAATCATATGGTTCTCTGCTTTTTCTGTCTGACTTATTTCGTTTAGCATTATAGTCTCAAGATCCATCCATGTTGTCACAAATGGTCCTATTTCACCTTTTCTTACTGCCAAATAGAATTCCATTGTGTATATATACCACAACTTCTTTATCCATTCATCTATCAAAGGACATTTTGGTTGTTTCTATGTCTTGGCCACCGTAAATGAAGCTGCAATGAACATTGGAGCACACGTGTCTTTATGGATAAATGTTCTCAGGTATTTTGGGTAGATACCCAAGAGAGGGATTGCTGGGTCATACAGTAATTCTATTCGTAATTTTTTGAGGAACCTCCACATTGCCTTCCATAGTGGCTATACCAGTCTGCTTCCCACCAGCAGTGTATGAGGATTCCTTTTTTCCCACAGCCTTTCCAACATTTGTTACTATTTGTCTTGTTGATGATAGCCATTCTAATTGGGGTGAGGTGATATCTCATTGTGGTTTTTATTTGCATTTCTCTGATGATTAGTGATGTTGAGCATATTTTCATATGTCTATTTGCCATTTGTATGTCCTCTTTGGAGAAATGTCTCTTCAGGTCCTCTGCCCATTTTCAATTGGGTTGTTTGTTTGTTTTTTTTGTTGAGTTGTATGAGTTCCTTGTATATTTTGGATATTAGCCCCTTATCGGAGGCACTGTTTGCCAAAATCTTCTCCCACTCAGTTGGTTGCCTCTTTATTTTGTTGATGGTTTCTTTTGCTGTGCAGAAGCTTTTAAGTTTGATATAGTCCCATTCATTTATTTTAGCTTTTACTTCCCTTGCCTTTGGAGTCAAATTCATAAAATACTCTTTGAACCCAAGGTCCATAAGTTTATTACCTATGTTTTCTTCTATGCAGTTTATTGTGTCAGGTCTTATGCTTAAGTCTTTGATCCATTTTGAATTCATCTTGGTACATGGTGACAGATTGCAGTCCAGTTTCATTCTTTTGCACGTGGCTTTCCAATTCTCCCAGCACCATTTATTTAAGAGGTGCTTTTCTCTATTACATGTTTTTTGCTTCTTTGTCAAAAATTGTCTGTTCATATTTATGGGATTTTATTTCTGAGTTCTTTATTCTAGTCCATTGGTCTATGTGTCTGTTTTTCTTCCAATACCATGCTGTTTTGATTATTGTTGCCCTGTAGTACAAGCTAAAGTCAGGAAGTGTGAAACCTCCAGCATTGTTCTTTTTTCTTAAGATTGCTTTGGCTGTTCGGGGTCTTTTGTGGTTCCAAACAAATCTGTTGACTTTTTGTTCTATTTCTTTAAAAAATGCCATTGGGATTTTGATGGGGATTGCATTAAACCTGTATATTGCTTTGGGTAATATGGCCATTTTAACTATGTTGATTCTTCCAATTCATGAGAATGGAATATCTTTCCATTTCTTTTTGTCTTCAATTTCTTTTAAAAATGTCTTGTAGTTTTCAGCATATAGGTCTTTGACATCGTTGGTTAAGTTTATTCCTAGGTATTTTATTCTTTTTGCTGCAATTGCAAGAGGAATTTTTTTTTTCTTTTTCTGTGATTTCATTGTTAGTATATAGGAATGCGATAGACGTTTTTTACGTTGTTTTTGTAGCTGGTAACTGTACTGTATTCGTTGATTGTTTCTCATAGCTTTTTGGTGGAGTCTTTAGGTTTTTGTATATAGCATCATGTCATCAGCAAAGGGTGAAAATTTAACTTGTTCATTCCTAATTTGGATGCCTTTTATTTCTTTCTCTTGCCTGATTGCTCTGGCGAGGACTTCCAACACTATGTGGAAAAGCAGAGGTGATAGGGGACAGCCCTGTCGTGTTCCTGAACGTTGAGCAAAGGGCTTCAGTTTTTCACTGTTAATTATGAGATTAGCCGAGGGTTTGTCATATATGTCCTTTATTATGTTAAGGTATTTTCCTTCTATACCTATTTTATTAAGTGTTTTAATCATAAATGGATGTTGTATCTTGTCAAATGCTTTTTCTGCATCAATTGATATATTCATGTGATTTTTGTCCTTTATTTTGTGTATGTGATGTATCACATTGACGGATTTGCGTATGTTGAGCCATCCTTGTGCCCCTGGGATGAACCCCACTTGGTCGTGATGAATAATCTTTTTAATGCATTGTTGCATTCGATTTGCTAGAATTTTGTTTAGGATTTTTGCATCTATATTCATCAGAGATATTGGTTTGTAGTTCTCTTTTTTTGTGTTCTCCTTACTAGGTTTTGTTATCAGGGTAATGTTGGCCTCATAAAATGAATTAGGGAGTACTGTCTCTTCTTCAATTTTTTGGAAGAGTTTGAGCAGGATAGATATTAGATCCTCTTTGAAGGTTTGGTAGAATTCACTAGTGAAGCCATCTGGTCCCAGACTTTTGCTTTTGGGAAGGTTTTGGATGACTGATACAATATTGTTACTGGTGATCGGTCTGTTTAGATTTTCCAGTTCTTCATGGTTCAGCCTAGGAAGACTATATATTTCTAAGAACTTGTCCATTTCTTCTAGGTTATTGAATTTGGTGGCATATAGTCCTTCATAGTATTCTTAGATGATTCTTTATATTTCTGTGGCATCCATGATAACTTCCCCTTTTTCATTTCTGATTTTATTTATTAGCGTCTTCTCTCTTTTTATCTTAGTGAGACAAAGTTTTGTCAATTTTGTTAATCTTTTCAAAGAACCAGCTGTTTGTCACATTAATTTTTCTATTGTCCTTTTGTTCTCTATTTCATTTAGTTCTGCTCTGATTTTTATTGTTTCCTTTCTTTTGCGGACATTGGGTTTCATTTGTTCTTTTTTTCCCTAGTTCTTTAAGGTGGAACATGAGGTTATTTATTTGGGATTTTTCTTGTTTCTTGAGATAGGCCTTTTATGTTTTAAATTTCCCTCTTAAAAGTGCTTTCGCTGCATGCCAAAAATTTTGGTAGGATGTATTTTCATTCTCATTTGTTTGTATGTGTCTTTTGATCTCTCCTCTTATTTCTTTTTTGACCTGGTCGTTCTTTAAAAGTATGTTGTTTAATCTCAATGTATTTGTGGTATTTCCTGCTTTCTTTTTGCAGTTGATATCCAATTTCAAAGCCTTGTGATCAGACAATATGCTTGGTATGATTTCAGTCTTCTTAAATTTGCTGATGTTAGTTTTATGTCCCAATATACGGTCTATCCTTGAGAATGTTCCATGTACACTAGAAAAAAGTGTATAGTCTGATGTTTTAGGATGAAGTGCTCTATAACTATCAGTTATGTCCATTTCGTCTAATGTGTCATTTGGGGCTGATATTTCATTGTTTATTTTCTGTTTGGATGATCTATCCATAGCTGTCAATGATGTATTTAGGTTCCCTAGTATAATTGTGTTTTGGTCAATTTCTCTTTTAAGTTCTCTTAGAAGTTGCTTGGTATGTTTTGGTGCTCCCTGACTGGGGACATAAAAATTGATGACTGTTATGTCTTTTTGTTGTATAGTCCCCTTTACCATTATGAAATGTCCATCTTTGTCTCTTGTTACCTTTTTCACCCTGAAGTCTGTTTCATCTGATATCATTATGGCTACACCTGATTTTCTCTGGGTACCATTTGCTTTGAGTGTCAATTTCCACCCTTTCACTTTGAGTCTATGCTTGTCCTTGTAGCTGAGATGCGTCTCTTGGAGACAGCATATGGTTGGGTTTAGTTTTTTGATCCAATCTGCTACTCTGTGCCTTTTTATTGGTGAGTTCAGTCCATTTACATTTAGGGTGATTATTGGTATGTGAGGATTTACTATCCTGTCTTTAGTTTTCTGGTAAGACTGTGTCTCCATTGTTTCTTTGCCTTTTTGTTTTTGTCTATTATTTCTGTGTGGTGGTATTCTATGATGTTTCCCTGTGTTTCTTCTTTTATTACAGTATATATTTCAGTTCTGGAATTTTTTTTGAGTGGTTACCTTTAAGTTTATGTAAAAGAAAGGTTGATATTTAGAATATTCCATTTTCTTCAGCATGCCTACTTTCTTATTCCCATATAGCGGTTCAGGGCTTTAGTCTCACCCTTTTTATGTTTTGGTTGCCAAAAATTGTCCCTGTTGATAGTGGTCAAATAGCCTCCTTTAGTATTTCTTGTATTGCAGGTCGCGTATTAGAAAATTCCCTCAGCTTCTGTACGTCTGGAAAGGTCTCTTATTCCTCCTTCATATCTAAAGGATATCTTTGCTGGGTATAGTATTCTTGGCTCATAATTCCTCTCTTTCAATAGTTTGAATATTTGGTTCCACTCCCTCCTGGCTTGTATAGTTTCTGCTGAGAAATCTGATGATAATCTAATGATGATAATCTAATCTAAGCTTTCCTTTGTAGGTTACCATCTTCTTTTCCCTGGCTGCCTTGAGGATTCTTTCTTTGTCGTTGATTTTTGACAGCTTCAATACAATGTGCCTTGGAGAAGGCCTGTTGGGATTGAGGTAATTAGGTGTTCTATTTTGCTTCTTGGATTCGAGCATCCAGTTGTTTCCACAAGTTTGGGAAGTTCTCATCGACTGTTTGTTTGAATACACTCTCTGTTCCCTTCTTTCTTTCTTCTCCTTCTGGTATGCCCATTATTCTTGTATTGCTCTTTCTGATTTTGTCAGAAATTTCTTGTAGAGTTCTTTCATTTCTTTTAAGTCTCAAGTCTCTTTATTCTTCCATCTGTGTCATTTTCAGGTTTCTATCTTTGATGTCATTGATGCTTTCCTCCATCTGGTCAACTCTACTACCTAAGCTGGCTATTTCATTCTTAATTTCTTCTATTGAGTTCTTAATCTCCAGAAATTCTATTTGGTTCTTTTTTAAAATGTCAATCTCTTTGGTAAAATGTTTTTGTTGTTCTTTGATTGTGTTTCTGAGTTCATTAACCTGTCTTTCTGTGTTTTCTGGCATCTCGTTGAGTTTTTTCTTTTCTTTTTTTTAGGATTTTATTGGGGAAGGGGAAGAGGACTTTATTGGGGAACAGTGTATACTTCCAGGACTTTTTTGTTTCCCACGCCAAGTTGTTGTCCTTCCAATCCTAGCTGTAGATGGCGCCGCCAAGCCTCAAGCTGCCATCCCCTCAGTCGCAGCCACGGAGGGTGCAGCCTGGCTCCAGGTACAGCCGCAGCCTCCAGCTGCAGGGGGCACAGCCCAACATCCCTTACGGGAATCAAACCAGCAACCTTGTGGTTGAGAGGACGCGCTCCAACCAACTGAGCCACTCGGGAGGCAGCTCAGGTCAAGGTGCCGTTTTCAATCTTAGTTGCAGGAGGCGGAGCCCACCATCCCTTGTGGGACTTGAGGAATTGAACTGGCAACCTTGTCGTCGAGAGCCCACCGACCCATGTGGGAACCAAACCGGCAGCGCTTGGAGTCAGGAGCACGGAGCTCCAACTGTCTGAGCCACCGGGCTGGCCCTCGTTGAGTTTTTTTAGAAATGCAATCTTGAATTCTGTCATTTAAGTCACATATTTCCATATCGTTAAGTTCATTTTCTGAAGACTTTTCACTTTCTTTTTGAGCTGTCTTGTTGCCTTGGTCACTCATGGCACTTAATGATTTATTATTTCTCTTTCTATGTATCTACAGGAGTGGGTTCTGCAACAAGTTGATAGGAAGAGGTCTTTCTTTTGTTTTCCAGTATGTGTTTGTAGAATGCTGTATTTTCTTTCCAACTGAAGCCTTTTTTTCTCTCTCACACTGTAGTGTTATGTTTTCTCTGCACTATCCAGCTTCTCACACAATGGGGGGATTCCCTGGAAGGTGGGCTTCTCCTCTGTTAATAGTTTGCCTGGGTTGTAGTGCCCCACATCCCTGTGGGGATGCAGAGAGCTTTTGAATTTCCAGAGCTCTTCCTGCAACAGATTCAGAGCCCGTGTATTTCATCAGTTCTATTTACTTCTGCAGGGATCCATCCAGATAGGTGGGGACAGGGGTGGGGTGAGTTGTGAGAGTTGGCCCAGAGCAATGGCGGTGACCACCAATACAGCCAGTCCTGCTTCCACAGCTCCCTCCACTTTGCTGGAACTAGTTGGGCTGCGAATCTGTGTCTGTGGACCACAGTTCTCAGAACTGCAGATATTCTGTTCTTTTGATCTGACACTGCTACTGTTCAGCTTCTAGCACTGGGCAGGTGGGGGCGGTGTGAGTTCTGGGAGGGTACGGAGCATGCGGCTAGGCTCAGTGCCTAAGGCTTCTGTTCTCTGCGGCAGTGAGGGCTTAAACCACCATTTTCAGCCTTCTTCCTTCAGTCTTTGCTCCGAGGTCTCTGCTGTGAGCGTTGGGTTCAGCCGTGTTATATGTTGTCCCCTCAGTCCTGTGGGCCATAAACAGAGCCCTAGCAGTCCGAGTTCTTCCCTCTCCCGCAGCTGTGGTAGTTCTGGGATGCAGCGAGCTCGGAGCACTGAGCTAGGTCTGTATCCTGAACCCGCACGGCTGCTTCTCAGCACTTCTCCTTTCCCTCCTCCCCTGCTCGTGCAATTTGCCCACCTTTAGGTGGACTCAGCAGTGAACTTCTTCATCTTGCCTGTCTGCTGTGCACAGTGTCCGTTGTGGAGTTATTATTGTTCCATTTGTTGTAAATTCTAGGGAAGATTTCCAGAGGCTCACCTCTTGCCGCCAATTTGATCCACTCTACCTATTACCATTTTGTTATTTTTATTTCTGGTCTTCATTAGATTGTTTTCATCTTTCTTCTGCTAAAGGAAGCCCTTTTAACATTTCCTACAATGCTGGTTTGGTGGTTGAAGTCCTTTAGCTTATTCTTTTCTGGGAAGCTCTTTATCTCTCCTTCAATTTTAAATGATAGCCTTGCTGGATAAAGCAATCTAGGTTGTAGGCATTTGTTTTTATTCACTTTGAATACCTCCTGCCATTCCCTTCTGGTCTGCAAAATTTCTGTAGAAAAGTCAACTGATAGTGTTATGGGAGCACCCTTGTAAGTAACTTGCTGTCTGTCTCTTGCTTCTTTTAGGATTCTTTCTTTGTCTTTAACTTTTTCCATTTTAAATATGATGTGTCTTGGTGTGGGCCTCTTTGGGTTCATCTTGACTGGAACTCTCTGTACTTCCTGGACTTCTATGTCGCTTTCCTTCACCAGGTTAAGGAAGTTTTCGGTCATTATTACTTCAAATATGTTCTTGATCCCTTGCTTCCTCTCTTCTCTTTCAGGTATTCCTATGATGCACATGTTGTTGCACTTGATGTTATCCCACAGGTCTCTTGTACTATTTACATTGTTTTTTATTCTTTTTAATTTTCGTTGTTCCAGTTGGGTGATCTCTGCTGTCTTGTCTTCTAAATCACTGATTCGATCCTCTGCTTCATCTAAGCTACTGGTAATTCCTTCAAGTGTGTTCTTTATTTTAGTTATTGTATTCTTTAGGCTTACTGGTTGTTTTTTATGATTTCTCTATCCTTCTGTATGTTCTCACTAAGTTCCTTAAATATTCTTATCATCAGTGTTCTAAACTGTGTCTCTGATAGGTTGGTTATCTCTATTTCATTTATTTCCAATTCTGGAGGTTTCTTTTGTACTTTTATTTGGGACATGTTTCTTTGTTTCTTCATTCTGGCTGACTCTCTGTGTTTGCTTCTACGTATTTGGTAGATCCCCTAGGTCTCTCAGTCTTTGCTGGGTGGACTTATGTATTATGTGTTCTTCATAATTGAATTGCATAGTGTCCCTATTCTCCTGTGGGTGTGTTCCAGAAGTGTCCCTTGTGTTGTGTGTATTCTCCTTTTGAAGTTGAGCTTTAATTGCTTTTGGCTTGTCAGTAAGTGGGATTGACTCCCAGGCTGACTAGCTGTGAGAATTGGCAATGCCCACAGTGTATGAGTTGCTGTGTGAGGGTTGACTCCTCAGATGAGGCTGAGTCCCTATGGGCTTGTGCCTGTAGAGAATTCCCTTTGAGTGTGTCACTTGTAGGTCAAACCCGGTAATGCTCTGGTTTGTTCTGGAGTTCGCGTCTGGGTGTGTTGATTTTTGTGCCTCTTGGGCTTGGCCCTGGTGCAGGGTCGTTTCAGAACAAAACAAATCAACAAGCTCCACAAAACAACAAATACACTCACATGATACATTGGATGGAATGTATCCAATTCCATCCATCATTCAACACAAACAAAGCTATCAAAAATACGAAACGGAAAACAAAAGAAACAAAACAAAAAATAGCAACACCCCCTCTCTGCAAAACAGAGTCAATAAAGAAAAATGGAAAGGAGGAGGAAAAGTAGAGCAAGGAAAAGAAGAAAGAAGAGAGAGCAAAAGGGGAATATATATATATATATATATATATATATATATATATATATACACACACACATACACACACACACACACATATATATAAAATGATAATAAAAAAAACAAAAAACAAAAAAACAGCGCCAGTCTTGGCTTAGGTCCACCAAGCTATCTCCAGGTTGTCTTCTGCTGTATAAAACCTCCTCTGCATTACCAGGGTCACTCTGGGCACCAGGTGGCCAGCAGAGTCTGAAGGGTGTCGATCACCCTTTTCATCATCATTGGACAAGTAGCCTCCATCCTATATTTCCTAATTATCCTAGTCCTAATACCATTCACAAGCATCACAGAAAACCATCTATTAAAATGAAGAGTGTCGGTAGTATATTGTATTACCCGGGTCTTATAAACCAGAAAAGGGGAACAACAACTCCCCTACAGACTGAAGGAAGAAACTCCATGTTCCACCATCAGCACACAAAGCTGAAATTCTACTTAAACTATTCCTTGAACCTATATATGAATGAAGTTAGACCAACCCATGTAACTCCCCAGTATTAATTTACCAGCACATACCTCTATGTAATTCGTGCATTATGTTAACTAGACCATACATTATATAGTACATGATATGTATAATTGTACATAAGTTATTTACCCCATGCATATAAGCAAGTACATAAAACCAAGATATTACATGATACATTGGATGGAAAATCATCCCCAACATGAACATTCCTGACTAAATCACTGCTTGTAATTGCATAGTACATAATATGATTGGTCGTACATACCCCACTAAGTCAAAACATTTCTAGACAACATGCGTATCGCCTCCATTAGGTCATTTCTCGACTACCAACTCACGTGAAACCAGCAACCCTTGTGAGACAAGATGTATCCCTCGTCTCGCCCTGGGCTCATAAATCATGGGGGTTCGTAAACCTGGGGTATAAACGGCATCTGGTTCTTTCTTCAGGGCCATCTCACCTAAAATCGCCTGTTCTTTCCTCTTAAATAAGACATCTCGATGCATTAGTGACTAATCAGCCCATGCCGACACATAACTGTGGTGTCATGCCTTTGGTATTTTTAATTTTGGGGGGTATGCTTGGACTCAGCTATGGCCATCAGAGGCCTTAACACAGTCAAGCAACTTGTAGCTGAGCTTATATTGAACCATGCTTGGACGCGCATCAAAATCAAAGGGTAAATAAAGTGAATGGTACAGGACATAACGGTCAAACGAGCATGGAGAGACAGCCTTCAACATGCAAACTAAGGTGTGGCTACCGGGAGAAGCCATAGACGGGTGTTATTCAGTCAGTGTTTTCAGGACATAACTTACAGCGTACGCAGCATGTGAACCCACCCCCACAAGTTAAGTAGGCTCACCAAATTCCCCCAACCCCTGTTAAATCCTAGCATAACATGCAACTATCAACATCTTGCCAAACCCCAAAAACAAGAACAAGTGTACAACTAACACAAGTGAGACTGAACCTTCATCGATAGCAGGACAGACATCGATAAATCCACAAACCTCAGTGATTTAACTTTACCCACCATTTGATACAAACCTACTTTAATGATTCAACTTTCCTTAGACATCCATCTCCCTAGATCTGAAACCCACCCCCATCAATTCAAATATAACTATGAATTTTAATGTCCACCTCAAACCAAACCCTCCCCGTTAATGTAGCTTAACCAACCAAAGCAAGGCACTGAAAATGCCTGGATGAGTACTAGTACTCCATAAACACATAGGCTTGGTCCTGGCCTTTCTGTTGGTTCTATGTAAAACTACACATGCAAGTATCCGCACCCAGTGAGAATGCCCTCTAAATCGCACCCGATTAAAAGGAGCGGGCATCAAGCACACTACAAAGTAGCTCATCATAACGCCTTGCTTAACCACACCCCCATGGGAAACAGTGGTGATTAAAAATTAAGCCACGAATGAAAGTGACTAAGTTATACCTATACTCCAGGGTTGGTAAATTTTGTGCCAGCCACCGTGGTCACACAATTAACCCAAATCAACAGAAATATGGCATAAAGCGTGTTTAAGAATACAAAAAATAAAGTTAAATTCTAGCTAAGCTGTAAAAAGCCATAGTTAAAATAAAAATAAACTACGAAAGTGACTTTAGAAATTCTGAACACATGATAGCTAAGACCCAAACTGGGATTAGATACCCCACTATGCTTAGCCCTAAACTTAAACAATCAATACAAAAACATTCGCCAGAGTACTACTAGCAACAGCTTAAAATTCAAAGGACTTGATGGTGCTTTATACTCCTGTAGAAGAGCCTGTCCTATAATTGATAAACCCTGATAAACCTCATCAGCTCTTACCAATTCAGCTTATATACCGCCATCATCAGCAAACCCTGAAAAGGAACTGCAGTAAGCATAAACAAAAGACATAAAAACGTTAGGTCAAGGTGTAGCCTATGAGCTGGGAAGAGATGGGCTACATTTTCTTCTTAAAGAACACTTAGAATCACATACGAAAGCTCTCATGAAATCAAGAGCAGAAGGTGGATTTAGTAGTAAACGAAGAACAGAGAGCTTGGTTGAATTAGGCCATGAAGCATGCACACACTGCCCGTCACCCTCCTCATATATGAAGGTACTACCCAAACCTATTCCCACGTACCCACAGTATGAGAGGAGATAAGTCGTAACATTGTAAGCATACTGGAAAGTGCGCTTGGACACATCAAAGTGTGGCTTAAACCAAAGCACCTGGCTTACACCCAGGAGACTTCACGCATAATGAACACTGAACAAGTACTAGCCCAGTCACAACCTAATTCAACTTGCACAATCAACTAAAACAAAACATTTACCCCCATGAAAGTATAGGAGATAGAAATTTCTCTCGGCACTATACAGACAGTACCATAAGGGAACGATGAAAGAAACGCTAAAAGTATAAAACAGCAAAGCTTACCCCTTTTACCTTTTGCATAATGATTTAACTAGAACAAATTAGCAAAAAAAACTTAAGTTAATCACCCGAAACCAGACGAGCTACCTACAAACAGCTTTACAGAGCAAACCCATCTATGTGGCAAAATAGTGGGAAAATTTGTTAGAGGTGAAAAGCCTACTGAGCCTGGTAATAATAGCTGGTTGTCCAGAACAAAATATTAGTTCAAATTTAAACCTTACCTGAAAAACCAACAATTCCAATGTAAGTTTAGGTATTACTCTAAAGGGGTACAGCCCTCTAGATACGGGATACAACCTTTATTAGAGAGTAAGTCATAACCAATACCATAGTTGGCCTAAAAGCAGCCACCAATTAAGAAAGAGTTAAAGCTCAACAAACCCACAATGTTAATCCCTCAAATAACAAACTAACTCCTAATGCACACAACTGGACTATTCTATTACCAAATAGAAGCAACACCGTTAATATGAGTAACAAGAACTACTTCTCCCAGCACAAGTCTATATCAGAACGGATAATCCACTGATAGTTAACAACAAATTCATGCATAACCCAAAGCCAAGACTAAGCCATGAAACAAGTTATTAGCCCAACACAGGAGTGCAATAAGGAAAGATTAAAAGAAGTAAAAGGAACTCAGCAAACACAAACCCCGCCTGTTTACCAAAAACATCACCTCTAGCATTTTAAGTATTAGAGGCACTGCCTGCCCAGTGACATCTGTTCAACGGCTGCGGTATCCTGACCATGCAAAGGTAGCATAATCACTTGTTCCCTAAATAGGAACTTGTATGAATGGCCACACGAGCATTTTACTGTCTCTTCCAATCAGTGAAATTGACCTTCCCGTGAAGAGGTGGAAATGCTCTAACAAGAGGAGAAGACCCTATGGAGCTTTAATTAACTAATCCAATAAAGACAAATCACTACCTACCCAGGACCCAACTCCCCTTTATATGGTTCAACGGCTGCGGTATCCTGACCATGCAAAGGTAGCATAATCACTTGTTCCCTAAATAGGAACTTGTATGAATGGCCACACGAGCATTTTACTGTCTCTTCCAATCAGTGAAATTGACCTTCCCGTGAAGAGGTGGAAATGCTCTAACAAGAGGAGAAGACCCTATGGAGCTTTAATTAACTAATCCAATAAAGACAAATCACTACCTACCCAGGACCCAACTCCCCTTTATATGGATTAACAATTTATGTTGGGGTGACCTCAAAGCACAGAAAAACCTCCGAGTGATCAAAATCTAGACTAACCAGTCAAAACACAACATCACTTAATGATCCAAAATTTGATCAACAGAACAAGTTATCCTAGGGATAACAGCGCAGTCCTATTTAAGAGTCCATATCGACAATTAGGGTTTACGACCTCGAAGTTGGATCAAGACATCCCAATGGTGCAACAGCTATTAACAGTTTGTTTGTTCAACGATTAAAGTCCTACATGGTCTGAGTTCAGACGAGAGTAATCCACGTCGGTTTCTATCTGTTCTAGGCTCCTCCCAGTACGAAGGGACAAGAGAAGCAAGGCCCACTTCACTAAAGTGCCTTCAAGTTAATAGATGATTTAATCTTAATCTAGTAGCTACAAATAACCCTGCCCAAGAAACAGGGCCTGTTAGAGTGGCAGAGCCTGGTACTTGCATAAAACTTAAACTTTTATAGCCAGAGGTTCAACTCCTCTCTCTAACAATATGTTTATAATTAATCTCCTACTAGTAATTGTCCCAATCCTTTTAGCCGTAGCATTCCTCCCCCTCATTGAACGAAAAGTACTAGGCGATATGCAATTCCGTTAAGGACCAAATGTTGTAGGCCCCTACGGACTCCTCCAACCAATCGCTGACGCCATCAAATTTTTCACCAAAGAACCCCTACGTCCCCTAACATCATCAATTTCCATATTCATTATCACACCAGTCCTAGCCCTCACCCTAGCTCTAACAATATGAGCCTCTTACCCATACCACACCCATTAATCAACCTAAACCTAGGCATCCTATTTATACTGGCTATATCAAGCCTAGCGGTATACTCCATCCTATGATCAGGCTGAGCCTCAAACTCCAAATATGCACTAATCGGAGCCCTACGGGCAGTAGCACAGACCATCTCCTACGAGGTAACCCTTGCAATCATCCTACTCTCCGTACTACTACTAAGCGGATCCTTCTCACTGTCGACCCTAATCACCACACAAGAACACACACGACTAATCTTCCCATCATGACCACTGGCTATAATATGATTTATCTCCACCTAGCAGAAACCAACCGGGCTCCATTCGACCTCACAGAAGGTGAGTCCAAACTTGTTTCCGGATTCAATGTGGAATATGTTGGAGGCCCATTTGCCCTCTTCTTCCTAGCAGAATACGCCAACATTATCATAATAAACATTTTTACAACCACCCTCTTCCTGGGGGCATTCCACAACCCACTCATACCAGAACTATACACCGCCAACATCGTACTCAAATCTCTACTCCTCACTATCTCCTTTCTATGAATCCGAGCATCCTACCCACACCTCCGATACGATCAACTAATACACCTCCTATGAAAAAACTTCCTACCCCTAACCCTAGCCCTGTGCATGTGACACGTAGCAATATCCATCATTATAGCTGGTATTCCTCCACAAACATAAGAAATATGTCTAACAAAACAGTTACTTTCATAAAGTAAACCACAGGCGTTCAAGCCTTCTTATTTCTAGATCTACAGGAATTGAATCTGCTCCAAAGACTTCAAAAATCTCCGTGCTACCACATTACGCCACATTCTACAGTAAGGTCAGCTAAGTAAGCTATCGGGCCCATACCCTGAAAATGTTGGTTCACACCCTTCCCATACTAATAAACCCACTTATCTTCACTACAATCTCATTTACCATTATCCTAGGGACACTTATTGTGATAACAATCTCACATTGACTACTTGTCTGAATCGGCTTCGAAATAACTATACTCGCCATTATTCCTATAATGATAAAACGATCTAATCCTCGATCCACAGAAGCCTCCACCAAATATTTTCTCACACAAGCAATTGCATCCATGCTACTCATGCTAGCCATCATTATCAACCTTCTATACTCCGGCTAATGAACTGTCACAAACATCCTAAGCCCAACAGCCTCAACTATCATAACCCTAGCCCTCACCATAAAACTCGGCCTATCACCAGTCCACTTCTGAGTCCCCGAAGTAACAGACGCCCTGTCATCAGGTGTCATTCTTCTCACATGACAAAAACTAGCTCCCTTGTCAGTCCTGTATCAAATTTCACATTCAATCAACCTAAACATTCTACTCACCATGTCTATATTATCCATTCTAATTGGAGGCTGAGGAGGACTCAACCAAACCCAATTATAAAATATCCTACCGTATTCTTCATTTGCCCATATAGGCTGAATAACAGCTATCATAGTCTACAATCCCGCCATAGCACTACTCAACCTAATTCCATATATCCTAATGACAACCACAACTTAATAGCCATCACCACCTTACTCAACCTGTACTTTTACATACGACTAACATATACCACATCCCTGACAATATTTCCATCCACCAACAACATAAAAATCAAGTGGCAATTCTAAAGCACGAGATGAACAACCTACCTATCCCCAATAATCATTCTATCAACCCTAACACTTCCCCCTAGCACCAATACTATCAACACTAAACTAGGAATTTAGGTTAAACACAGACCGAGAGCCTTCAAAGCTCTAAGGAAGTGAACATACATTTAATTCCTGTCAACAAGGACTGCAAGACTTTATCTTACATCAACTGAATGCAAATCAATCACTTTAATTAAGCTAAGCCCTTCTAGACTGGTGGACTTATAACCCACGAAATTTTAGTTAACAGTTAAATAACCTAATCAACAGGCTTCAATCTACTTCTCCCGCCGCGTAGAAAAAAAAGGCGGGAGAAGTCCTGGCAGGATTGAAGCTGCTTCCTTGAATTTTCAATTCAATGTGTCACATACACCACGGGGCCTGGTAAAAAGGGGACTAAACCCCTGTGCTTAGATTTACAGCCTAATGCTTACTCGGCCATTTTACCTGTGTTCATTAACCGCTGACTCTTCTCAACTAATCATAAAGATATCGGCACCTTATACTTGCTATTTGGTGCTTGGGCAGGAATAGTAGGCACTGCCCTAAGTCTACTAATTCGAGCTGAATTGGGTCAGCCATGCGCCCTCCTAGGAGATGACCAGAGCTATAATGTAATCGTCACCGCCCATGCATTTGTAATAATCTTTATAGTAATCAATCATGATCGGAGGCTTTGGCAACTGACTGGTCCCTCTAATAATCGGCGCACCGGACACGGCCTTCCCACGTATAAACAACATAAGCTTCTGACTCCTACCCCCCTCCTTCTTACTTCTACTAGCCTCATCTATGGTCGAAGCTGGTGCTGGAACCAGCTGAACCATACACCCATCTCTGGCAGGAAACCTGGCCCATGCGGGGGCTTCTGCGGATCTAGCCATCTTTTCCCTCCATCTGGCAGGGGTATCCTCTATTTCAGGGGCCATCAACTTTATCACTATGATCATTAACATAAAACCCCCTGCCCTATCTCAATACCAGACACCACTCTTTCTAATTATCCATCGTAATTACAGCCCATGCTCCTTCTACTATCCCTTTCTGTCCTGGCCGCTGGAATTACCATGCTGCTAACTGACTGCAACCTAAATACCACCTTCTTTGGTCCCGCAGGAGGAGGAGACCCTATCCTGTACCTACACCTGTTCTGATTCTTTGGCCACCCCAAAGTATATATTCTCATTTTATCCAGATTCGGAATTATCTCCCACATTGTCACCTACTACTCAGGCAAAAAAGAACCCTTCGGGTACATGGGCATGGTCTGAGCTATAATATCAATCGGCTTCCTGGGCTTTATCGCATGAGCCCACCACATATTCACTGTAGGACTGGACATGGGCACACGAGCCTACTTTACCTCCGTTACTATAATCATCGCCATTCTTACTGGAGTAAAAGTCTTTAGCTGACTAGCAACCCTGTGTGGAGGCAACATTAAATGATCACCCGCTATACTATGAGCACTTGGCTTCATCTTCCTGTTTACAGTAGGAGGCCTAACCGGGATCGTCCTAGCTAATTCGTCACTAGACATTGTACTCCATGACACATAATGTGTTGTAGCACATTTCCACTATGTCCTGTCTATAGGAGCCATATTCACTATCATAGGCAGCTTTGTTCACTGATTCCCACTATTTATGGGCTACACATTAGATATAACTTGAGCAAAAATCCATTCTCTCATTATATTCGTAGGAGTCAACATGACTTTCTTCCCTCAACACTTTCTGGGTCTATCTGGAATACCACGACGATACTCCAACTGCGCAGACGACTACACAAGTGTCCTCCATAGGATCATTTATTTCGCTCACAACAGTTAATCCTGATGGTATTCATGGTATGAGAAGCTTTTGTGTCAAAGCGAGAAGTATCGACAGTTGAACTAACAACAGCTAACCTCGAGTGAATACACGGATGTCCTCCATCCTATCACACATTCGAAGAGCCCACCTACATAAACCCAAAATAAGAAAGGAAGGAATCGAAACCCCTTATATTGGTTTCAAGCCAACATCATATCCATTATATCTTTCTCTACCAGAGAGATATTAGTAAAATTTACATAACTTTGTCAAAGTTAAATTATAGGTTAAAACCCTTTATATCTCCATGGCGTACCCCTTCAAACTAGGCTTTCAAGATGCCGCATCACCCATCATAGAGGAATTACTACATTTCCACGATCATACACTAATAACTGTCTTCCTAATTAGCTCCCTAGTGCTATACATTATTTCACTCATACTGACAACTAGCCTCACTCACACCAGCACAATGGACGCACAAGAAGTAGAGACAATCTGGACCATTCTCCCAGTCATTATCCTCATTATAATTGCTCTCCCATCCCTACGAATTCTATAATAATGGATGAAATCAACAACCCTTCTCTAACTGTTAAAACCATAGGACACCAGTGATACTGAAGCTATGAATATACAGACTACGAAGACTTAAGCTTCGACTCATATATAATCCGTACATCCGATTTAAAACCAGGAGAGCTTCGCTTACTAGAAGTGGACAATCGAGTTGTACTACCCATAGAAATAACTATTCACATGCTAATCTCATCCAAGGATGTCCTACACTCATGAGCTCTACCTTCCCTAGGCCTAAACCAAACAACCCTCTTATCTACTCCACCCGGCCTCTACTATGGGCAATGCTCCAAAATTTGTGGATCAAACCACAGCTTCATGCCAATTGTCCTCGAGCTAGTCCCACTCAAACACTTTGAAAAATGATCATCATCAATAGCATAAAGTCATTAAGAAGCTAAGCAGCGTTAACCTTTTAAGTTAAAGACTGAGGACCTTACCCCTCCTTAATGAAATGCCACAACCAGACACATCAACATGACTAATTACTATCATCTCCATGATCCTCACCCTGTTTATCATAATAACAGTTAAAAGTCTCAAAACATTCCTTCCACTCAACCCAGAGTCTCTAGAAGTTAAATCATCAAAACACACCACCCCCTGAGAAAATAATGAACGAAAATTTATTCACCTCTTTCATTACCCGAACAATAATGGGCCTCCCCATTGTCATCTTAATTGTTATGTTCCCTAGCATTTCCCTCAACAAACCAACTAATTAGCAACCATCTTATTGCCATCCAACAATGATTAATCCACATGACATCAAAACAAATAATGGCTATTCACAATCCCAAGGCCAGACCTGAACTCTAAGACTAATATGCCTCATCCTATTTATCGGCTCAACAAATCTACTAGGACTCCTGCCACACTCATTCACACCAACCACACAACTATCTATAAACTTAGGCATGGCTATCCCCCTATGAGCCGCGACTGTTATCCTGGGGTTTTGCCATAAGACAAAAGCCCCTCTAGCCCACTTCCTACCACAAGGAACTCCCCTGGTGCCCAGAGCCGGCCACCTGGTGCCCAGAGTGACCCTGGTAATACAGTTCTAGACAAGTGGGGCTATGGAATGTGGTTGGTAGTTTTCACAAAGTCAGTGCAGTTTCTGCTCTTGCCTGTACAAATGTGCACTGAGAGCACCACAGCCAGCTATGGGGAGGTGGGCTTCTTCCCTGTGTGCTCTTCTCCTGGGTCTTAGGGCACTTGTTTGGTCAGGGGGTGTGGAGGGCGTGAGATTTCTGAACTGCTGAAAGCCCAGGGCTGCCTCTGCTACCAGCTGCTGATCCCTGGGTGTGTCTCAGCAGTTGTAATTGCCCTGCTGGGAGCCGCCCAGTAAAGGTGGGGGCTATCCAGCCTCTTCCCTAATGCCAGCTGCAAACCAGCTTTTTCCAGTTTTTACGGGCTACAGCTCTTCTGAAATCTGACACTACTCCTCCATTCAGGGACTAGTTTAAGACTCTGGAAGTGTGGGGGTAGGATTGCTGTGGGAGAATTGGGGAATGGGCCCAGGTATGGAGTTTTCTCAGCCTTCTGTCTGACCGAGACAGCCCAGCCGCAGTTCTCAGCTGAGGTTTCTGCCTCGAATACTGGACACCAATGTCCTATATGCTGATTTCTCGGCAGGACAGTAGGGCACAGAGAAAGAGCCCACAGACTGGCTGCTGCGATCTCCAGTCTTTGTCCTGGGGCCCCCACATCTCCGCAGCGGCGGATGTGGGCCCCATCTCCATACCTCTCTCTTCCCTCTTGCCCAGCTCACCCAGTTTGCCAACCTTTAGGTAATCCTTGTGCGAGTATCTTAGCTATTCTGTGTGATGAGCAGAGAATCCTTTGATGTTTATAGATGTTCAATTTGTGGTAACTTCTAGGGAAGAACTCAAGAAGCCCACCTACTGCCACCATTTCTATGATGTCACTACAATAGTTTTTGCCCGTGCTTTCTTTTTGAGGACCCCAAACTTCTCATATGTTGGGACTTCTAACATTCTATTTTCTATATCTGTTAGTGCATTAGACACTCAATTGCCCTGAAAGCAGAGCCTGAGATAAAGGCTTGTATGCGGGTAATTTACTTAGGAATGTGATTCGAGGAACAAGTGTTAGCAATGGGGTTTGTGAACTAGGGAAGGAGGAAAAACCAACACAATCACATTATTGAGTTAGCCAGCACTGTGGGCAATTGTTGCTTAGTCTTGCAGGACTCACAAGGAAACATCAAATGTGTCTCCAAACCATCTGACTCAGAACTAGCTGTCAGAAATGTGGCTTGGCATCTCAACCTTCTCCTCTGGAAATTGCAAATGCACTCAGGGAAAATGTGGCTCCCCACTGGGCTCATGTTCCTGGGCCTCTGACCTTCCCGGTCAGAGTAATTCCTCACCATGTTCAGGATCTCCAATGTCTTCTGGCACATGTTTTAAATATTAAGTTCATCATTGCCCCCACTGAGAGTGTGAGTCTCAGTTATCCAAGCTGCTATCACACAAAGAGAATGGCTTGCATATTGTTACCAAAATGTAAAAGATTCTGAATTCCAACATACATTTCACCTAAGCATTTTGCATAAGTTATCAAGGACCTGTATATATTACTTTGTACTTGCTTTTCCCCTCCCAATATAATGTGAATATTTCCTTATTATTAATTGTATATCTGGACCCATCTTATTCTTTGTAATGACTTGAATTTGAGCATACACTTAGCCATTATTAATGGACATTTAAGATGATTCCAATTTGGCTACATCAGAAACAAGACTGAAATGGACATCCAAGCACATCTTTGCACCATAGGATCAAAAGGTATGCTTGACCTCTGCAATGGCATGAATGTTGTGCTCCCCCAAGTTCATAATTTGAAATCCTAATCCCCCAAGATGATAGTATCAGGAGGTGGTAGCTTTGATAGGTGATTGGGTCATGAGGGTGGACCCTTCATGAATGGGATAAGTGCCCTTATAAAAGATCGCCGAGAGCTCCCTTGGTCCCACCATGTGATGACTCAGCAACAAGATGACCAGCAATGAACCAGGAATTTTTTTTCATCAGACACTGACTCTGCCGGAGCCTTGATATTGGACTTCCCAGCCTCCAGAACTGTGAGAAATAAATTGTTGTTTATAGACTACCCAGTACATGGTATTTTGTTATAGCAGCTTGAATGGACTGAAATAACTGCTAATCTACAAATGTGGCTTTTTTTTGTGGATATGCTCCAAGAATACAGACTGTACATAGAATGTTATGCAGCATAAATAAGAAATGTAGCCCAATTAGAAGGACCATTATAATATAAATAAAACCTGGTACACAATTATCTTGATCCTCAAGCTTAAAGAGCTGGGAATTACTAGATAGGGTGTATTATAATCAGTCATTAGCTGTAGAGATAGAGATTAGCCAGTGATACAAAGTAATAGAATAGTTGTCAAACCATTACTTTTCTAGTCATTCCTTTTTTCTGGAACTTTTCCCCTAGAGTTGCAGTTAATACTTACTACAACCTTTGAAATGTGTCCCTTTGTGGTACTTTGGTTCAGAAATAACATTTATGATTTGGTCATATGAAGACATTTTGTATAATTTGCATATTCAAAGCACAAGAGAGTCATTTTATAAAATTACCTCCCATTAAATCATGTTTTGGAAACAACTTCTTGTATTAACATTTTATTTCCAAACTGTTGCGTTAGATGGAAATTTCTGCTTTCTTGAGTTCAAGTGACTAAGACACTGATAAAAATAAATTCTATTTTCTCAAAACTGGCTCTAAATCAGTTACATGCTGATTGCTATTCCCAGAGCTATGGATTCTTTGGGTCCTGAGGGCTTTCTAAATCCAAATCTTCTGCTGGGGCCTGAGTTCATGATATGCTGCTATCTGTGTTGTAGTCACTAGGCAAAGCTTCCAAGGACCAGGCTCGCCTGGCTGCTCAATGAAAACAGATTCCTGGGTTCTATCTTGGAATTGCTGAGCTTGGATCTAAGGAGGTTGGGATCTGGAAGTCTGGATTTTTAACAATTCGCAGGTGTCTACACAGTTTGCCAGGCCCTGGTGACCAGCTTTTGGGGGATCACTGATCAAGCCCAACACTAAATGTGTTTCCTTCTATTTCAATATAAGAAAGTGACCTAGATAGAGCTTTCAAACTGATATTTATTTACATAAAATACAAATATGTACAAAATACAAATGTACAGATTAACAAATTAACATAAAACAAATTTTGAGTTAATTCCCACCAAACTCATGACATGAAACATTGACAACATGTCAGAAGACACCTTCCACCCATTCCTCATCATAATTTGTGTTCCCACTGCCAAGTCATAGCTGCTCAGGGTCCCAGCGCAGAGAAGGGTTATTTTATCAGGGTCTTGCCTAAGTTCCCACAGTCCCTCTCAGCCCAGAGCTGCCTTTGCAGGCAGGCAGTCCTTCAGGTGGGTGGTGGGGTGATTCTCCTAGTCTCCCATCTTAGCGACACTGGACTCAAGAGTTCTATCCCTCCCACAACTGGAATGCTATATATATTTCCCTATTTCCTCTTTAAGCAGTGATGTTCAACTTTGGCATTGAAAAAAACCTGGGTGCTTTTAAAGCTTCCACTGATACCCAAGCCACACCCCAGACCAATTACATGGGAATTTCTGGGGTGGGACGCAGGTATCAGCTGCTTAAAGCTTCCCAGATGATTCTAATGTACAGCTAAAGTTGAGAACCACTGTATTCAAGTTCAGCACTCTGGGGTAACACAATTCATGGTGACCAGTTGAAGCATTTGCCACTGCTTCATGGCACATGTTTATTTTTACTTTGCCTTTGAGTCTAGTCACTACCACTGTGAAGATCACAACCCTCCCGGCTATCCTGTCTAACCACGGGGTGTTCCTCCTGGCACAGGTGACTTAAGAGGAGGCAAACTGGAAAAGCAGCGCCATGAAGTGGGAAGGGTAGAAAGAAGTACTCGTCTGCTTGGTGTTGTCTCTAAGTGGGTGACAGACCAGAGGGCAAGAATCCTACTCTAAATAAATACCGAAGTAGAAAAGGGAAAAAAGCCAGATGTTAGTTGTCCTAGTACAGTATTAATAAACCAGTAAGTACTAAGGAGTTCAGAAAACCTGTTGGAATAGTTGGTCTGCAAATTTCTCTTGCAAAAGGGTGACATTTTCTGGGTAAAAGCCACCAACTGGATAACTCTGAGTTGTTTAGTTTCACTGCTCCTGCAGATCCAAACTTCTGCTAAGCAGCCTTCTGAATAGACACACCTGGGACCAGTCCCTTTCCTAAAGGACGTCACCTCACCCAACACACATCTCTTTATTCCTGAAAGTCAAGGAAACCTTTAATGCTTACAAGTATGCATGTGTTTGTTCAAAAAAGGAGACCAGAAATCAGCCAAAGGGAAATGATTAGTTGCTTTCAACAAACGGTTTCTGGCTATAATGAAACATGCGATTAGTGTGTGTGACCTGTGCCAACCATGAAATGTCAGCGCTAAAGAGTCCCAAGGGAACAAAGGACAGGTGGGTTTGCTACCGGAAAACAGACCCTTCTCAGTGCGGTGTCCAGGTTCCTGGCGTCTCGAGCCAAGAATTGAATGAGACAGAACTACAGTGGTGAAAGAGCAGCTTATTAGAAGTGAAAGTGCACCCCAAAGAGAGAGGGGTCGGCCTGAGCAGCAGAGTGGCTTCAAAGGCACTGACTGGCGTTTTTCTTTCTTTCTCTTCTAGAATAGGCTACTCCCCTCTGGGTGTGGGGTCTCTCGATTGGCATTTATGATCGACAGGAGAGTATTACCTTATCATTTAAGACTGTGCATGTTCAGTCCCAGAATTCAGTCTATTATAATGATATTAATGAACTTCTGGGCATATGTATGATATTATAATAATGGTATAATGAGGCTAAGGTGAGATGAAGGTCGTAGTCTTTACTGTGCAGGTATGAGTGACTCGTCTAATCTAGTTAGGTATTTTGTGTCCTTTAGCTTCCTCATAGTGGTTGATGGTTATAGTGGATAAGAGAAAGATTTGGGCAGAGACGGGAGGTCTTCTGGGTGGTCGCTCTTTGTAGGCCATGTTGGATGTGCAGGAATGTTACCTGATGTGTTTGGGTATATTGGAGATCCAATTCTTGTCTCTAACTGCCTGCCTCATGTCTCCCTTAGATACATGATCCCCATAAATCTCTATGGGAAGTTGAGGGACAGGAGATCTCTTCTGTATCTGCTTCCTGCTGAATGTGGCTGTTGTCTCTACCTATCAGAGATTCACAGAACTCTCGCTCTGTCTCATCTTAGATGAAGGGAAAGGGTCTTGGGATCCGTCTGGAAGACTGTGTTGATCTCTTTAGACAGGATGTACTGGAAGTCTTGCTGGGCATCATTTGTATCCCATCGGCCCCTAGTAAGGAGAGATTTTCGTTAGACAGAATTAAAAAGGTTGGCCCAAGAAGCAGGACGCAGAGCCATCTACACAAGGTGGCTGTGTGAGGGAAAGTCTGTTTAGCTTCATGGAGCCTGTGGCCTTTTCCTCTGGTTTAACCCGTCATTCAGGTGGCGTTGTTCACCTAGGAGCTGGGCCACAATGATTACAATCAATAAGCATAAATCACAGGTTTGGGGGTAATTATTTGAAGCAGGAGGTCGGAGACTTCCTATGATTCAGGCTAGAAACAATCTTCCGTTTAAGATTAAAACGCTGATTAAGATCAGGAACTAGGGAGCTAAGAAACTAGGGAAAAGGAGACTTAAAATTCCTATAGTGGGGTGGGGGGCGGCTCTCCCGTATCAAATTCCCTTCTAAACAGATAACAAACATGAACATCATGCCCATGACAGATGTTGACTGCTGCATGTCTTTCCTGCTGACCACCTTTTCCCACTGAGTCTGGGTTGACCTTAAGTATCTTCCTCATTAAGGCTATGGAGGCCTTTTTCTCCAGTTATCCTATTTATAATCCTTACTTCTACCCCTATCTGCTTCTCAGTGGGGCCTACATCATTCCTTGTAATAGTCCTGCTCTGCTCATGCGTACACTGTCTAGCCTGTTCTCCTGGTTCCCATCAACTGGTCAGTGGGCCATGGTATCCTGTCCTCTAACATAGATAATCATCCAGGCTTGGGCACCTCACTGAAGTTGGGAACATCAGAGTCTCAGTCCAGGATCTGGACTTTGGACAGAGACTCTTAGTTGCTGTGGAAGTCATGGATAGTTGGGCTTGAGGCAATAATTTTATGCCATAAGCATGCTCAAGCAGAGAATGTTGGCATATGAGATGGAATGTGTTCAGGTGCAAAACAGTCGCCTAGATGCACAAGGGATTGTTTTCCCTCATGTAACAAGAAGCCCAGGGGTAAGTGGTTGTTGGCAGTGCATCAGCAGCTCAATGGTCTCACCAAGAACCTCGGGTTTTCTGTTCTCAGCATGTTGTCCTTTAGACTTAGGTGTCTCCTATGGTCATAAGTCACTGCTGCCATTTTAAGTATATCTCGGGGGTTCAGGTCAGGAGAAGAAAGGGCAGGGTCAATCCCATCTCTCCCTTTTATTAGGAAAGCAAAAACTTTCCTAGAGGTGAAAATAATTCCTAGATTTCTGCTTTTACCTTAAGCCAAAACCTTGCCTGTGACCACCTTAGCTTCAAGAGCTGGAAAAGTGACAGTGTATCTTTTCCAGTTCTAGAGTGGAGGGTGGCAAAAGAGAAGAAGGCCAGCCAAATAACAGAGCTTGCACAGAATCATGGAAGGGACGCAGAGATAAAATACCATGAGGCATCAGGAGGTGGAGAGGAATTTTACTTCTTTTTGTCCAGGTCCTCGTTCCAGTGTCTGTGAGGCCTGGTTGTACTTTCTGTGCTAAGGTCCATAAGCTATCCCCACATCCTTTCTGTACTCGTAAATCCCTCCCTTATCTTCAGCTGGCTTTGTGGATGTCTCTTTCTGATCTCTAAGATCGGACTGATCTCTAAGATGCTTTTCCTACTGTGAACAAGCTAGTCTACATCCTCTAACTTTATACTCTACATGGTCCTCCTGAGCTGAAACCAGAGCTTCCCATCACAACACAATAACTTAGCCTGAAACCCTATTCCAAGCAGGACACTTCTGCTGTCCTGGAGCTGGGAACAGGAAGGGCTCAGCCCATTTCTGCTCTTTATTGCTCCTTCCACTCAATTCTTCCTAGATTACTTGTAACATTGAAGTCTACCCTGATTGTCACTCCCCTGTTGACCCATTCTTGCATATCCCCACACTTTCCTCTTAGCCCCTTTTTTGTCTTTCCCTATCCCCTCAACCTGCCTATAATAATCTTATTCATCCAAGACCCTGTTTCTTCCAAGAAGCCTTCTCTAGCCATTCCCACCTTATGGGATTTGTTCTTCCCTGCTGGCAAGGCACTCGGTGTTTCTTCTGTGGCATTGTTTTATATTGGTAATGATGCTTCTTATATCCCCTCCCAGACTGTAATGTTCCTGCACATTGACTCACCTTCTTTCGCCTTTGTTTTGTCACAGCACTTGGCTGAGCACCTGGAAGGCTTTCAGGAGATATCTGTGGAAGAAATACAAACAGCATGGGATTAGGAAAAAGCAGTGGACTGGAAATAGGGTGTGTTTCTAGTTTTAGCTGTGAGGTACTCTACTGGCTGCCTGCCCAGCACCACTGCTTCCCTGCTGGCAGAACCCTGATTTTGTTGAGATAAATGCCCTTTACGTGGGCCAGTGTTTCAATGGAAGTGGGACTCATCCTCACTCTTAGGGTGCAGGGGATTTGGGGGTGGGTTCTGGTTTGTCTAACCCAGTGGTTCTTGACCAGGGGCTCTTTGTCCCCTCGGGGAAACTTGGCAATGTCCAGACACATTCTTGATTATCATGACCAGGTGGGTGGGATGCTATTGGAATCTAGTGGGTGGAGGCCAGGGGTACTGATAAACATCTTACAATGGACAGAACAGCTTCTCACCCCCTACAACACCAACAAAAAATTATCTGTCCCAAAATGTCAGTAGTCCTGAGGTTTAACCTAGTCTGACCAATCATAGGGTTCTTATTCTACTTCTAATAACTGGGTGGCAGTTAGGCTGGAGAGTGGGGTGGGGCGGACTGACAACTGAAATAAATCATAACTAACAAAGTGCACCTCACCATGACTCACAAGCAGAAAAATGATACTAAACCATGCTGTGCAACAGAAACGATCGGACCTCAGACCATTGTACTCATTTAGCTCATTCAGACCAAGCGCTCCAAGATAAAATCACTGACTCCTTCCAGTGACTCTCCTAGTTTACAAATTCTGACCTGTTCCTGCTAACACTATTTGTGACAACTTTCAGCCCCCAAGCCCCAAGAGGACCCTTCCATAACTCCACTGCTTTAAGAAGCCTCACAAGGTCTCTGGTGCATTCCTTTGCTACAGCAAGTTCAATAAACCTAACTTGTTATTTTTTTAATTTGATTGAGGCATAATTGACATATTAGCTTCAGTTGTATAACATAATGATTCAGTATTTGTATATATTGCGAGATGATCACCACATCCAGTTAACACCCTTTACCATGCATAGTTATTTTTCTTGTGATGAGAACTAAGATCTATAGAACTAAGATCTGTTCTCTTAGCAACTTTCAAATATGCAATACAGTATTATTAACCAGTCACTATGCTGTACACTAATTTATCATTACATATTTATAGATATATTCCTGGCTATTTTTGGTTGGAGGGCTTTAACATTGGGCATGGAATACAAATACTAATAATCCCAATGCGATGGGCTAAGTCCTATAATCAGGGCATGTTCAAGGGCCTTAGAAATAAATAAATTTTCTGCTTGAGAAATTAGGGGAACAATTTTCAGCAATGATACTTGAAGTAGGTCCTGAATGATAAAAAAGTTTTTGGCCAGGTGGAGGTAAAGGAAAGCATTATTACAAGGAGAAGGAATAATATGGACAAAGGCAGGAAGGCATAGAATTAGAAATAACAAGCATTCCTGAGTGTCTGAAACATGGGATTTAGGGCAGGAAGAATAATCCAGACATGCAGGAAGGGCCAGATCATGCAGGACTCATACTGTTGTGTGTGTAAAAGTGTCCCTGATGTAATAGCTACACCGGTTGTATTCAACAGGGAATGAAGTAAATTATTGCCAATGCCTGAATTATAACCTGGAATCCCTAAAAACCTGGACTTATCGAACATGTCCCTCTGTTGGCTCTTCATCTCTTTTCTTATTGAACAGTCATGTGTGATTCCAGTGCCATCTAGCACTGAGAAAGGCAAGAGCACATTTCCATTAGGAAAGCTTTTGAGTGCAATGAGGAAATTCTTAATATTTCATTACGAGCATGCATTTTCTAGAGATGATATATAATAACAGGACTTGGTTTCCTCTGCCTGGAAATCCTCCTCCCTGTTTCTTCCTTAAATCCTATTTATCTTTCAGCTCCTTCATCTGTCAAACCCTCTCACAAGATCATGTTATTCTCCTTTAATGCAATTATTACATTTAAAAATTTACATTTATTATCATGATCTGATTAAAGTCATTTCTCACTTCTACAAGTGAGCAAGTTTGTCTGTGAGTTGCTCACCATCAACTTCCACCACCAAGAAATATACCTGGCTCACTAAAATAGTGTTAATGAACGAACTGATGATTACTTCATGCTTTCTTAGATTTTGTAATTAACAATGGTTTCTATTTAAACCCTGTATTTACTTCTAAGGGTAACCTTTTGATATGTTAGACTAAAATTTTTTAACTTCCACGCTGAAAGTTCTATTTTAAGTAAGGTTTTATTGAGTCAAAAAGGCTTGCCAAAATACGGGTCTTGGGGCATGAATTCTAAAGCACTGGGGCATGGCTAGGTAGAAAAGACAGCATGTCTACAGTCCTAGAGGTCTGCAAGCATTTTATACATCAAGTAGGGGGAAGGGAGAAGGCAGTGGTAGTTTAAAAGAATTTACATAAGCTATAGGCAGAGGGGTGGGAGAAGGTAAAGGGGGTCAGCTCTGGGATAGGTGCAGTCCTCATAAAGAAATGTCACTCCTGTAGATTGGCTGGGGGCAGCAGTAGCCCTCCTGGAATTAGATGGTGCCTGGCTAAAATAATCTGTGGAAATAGCCACCACCTGGAAATTAATCCAAAATTCCAACAGGCAAAACAGGCATGTGAGAAGTGTTTTGTTAGCTGGTCAGCATCCATTAACTAACAATTCTGTCTGTCACTCTCCAGGCCACTGTAATTTAGAACATCTCACAATTTTTTAAATCATTTTATAAACTTTATCAAATGTCTGTTGTAATTATCACAAAAAGACCTAACACTCAATATCTGGCTTTAACCAAAACGGACAACATTTTCTAGTCTAAGTTTCCTCTTAATTGGCACGGTTTGAAAAAAGTATAATTTTTAGGTGGGGGTTGTTGCACTCTTGTTCCTCTAAGAATATGAATTCCTTCTGTTTTACACTACCTGTGTAGGAACCGGGATTTTTGTCACTTAAGCAGCAACACCCTCTCTACCGACACAGACACCCACAGACACCAGCACCTGGGACCAGCAATGCCGATGTGCACGATTATTGGCGTTTACCATCAGAAATGAAATGAAAGAAGGAAGCGCAAGGGCTGTGCTGGGCCACGCACGTTTCGGGGTCCGGAAGCCGCGGCGGGTCAAGGCGCTCACTCGAGACCGACTTCCAAATCCCTCGCCCGGCCTGAGTAGAACCCGGGGTTCCGCCAGCTCGAAATCGCCGGGATGACCCACCGAACGCGGTCCCACCGAGTGAAGCCCAGGAGGAAGCCTGCTCAACGACCGGAAGAGGCGGGTCCAGACGCGTCACTTTCGCGCGCAGCCGAGAAAGGGGCGACCCGGGGCGTGGGGCCAGTGCGAGGCCACCTTCGAGCCTCCTCTACTCTGTCGGGTGCTGGCTGGGTGGGCCGCGGTGGCGACGCAGCATGGGCGACGCGGACGGGCTGCGGCAGCGCCGGCGTCTGCAGCCCCAGGTCGTCACGGACGATGGCCAGACCCCGGAGGCCAAGGACGGGAGGTAGGCGGGGCCTCCAGAGCGGGTCCGCGAGCCGCGGGGCGACTCCGTAGCTCTATGAGGGCAATAACCTCCGAAGGGTAAATGCGGTGCCAACACGCGGCATGGCCGTGTTATTTAATTCTCTCGGAGGAAACAGGCTCCGACCAAGCGGGTGCAACTGCCAGGTAGTGGACGCTTTGGGCGCGCCCTGCGCCCTGCCGCGGCGTGAATTCCCGGCTGCTTGTCCGGGGGCTGTCTCACGGTGCACCTGTCCCTCCTGCCTCTCACTCCCGCTCCAGCTTCCAGAGCGGTGGTTTCCTCGCCTTTCCCTCCTTCCCCTTTACCCTCTGTGCTGTCCTTTCTGCTGGCTCACTTGATCCCCAGGGAGAGCCACCTAACCACGGCCCTAGGTCTTCCGGGTCCCACGCACGCACTGTCCTGAAGGGACGTCTGAAAAAATGTTCGGGTAGCACCTCGTGATCTAGCGAAGAGCTGGCCTCTGCACCTGTCCCTCTCTCGCTGCGTGAGACCTGTCCTTACCGCGGTTTTCTGGAAAGAGTAGAGAACAGAAAAGACTTTGTTAGGCAATTTTCGTGAGAATTCAGCCTTGCAGATTTTTCCTGATGGGGACAGACAAGCATAGGAAACTAATTGTTGATGCCTAATGAAAGAAATCTCAGATTTTTGGTCTTTGCTTCTTTTCCCAACTTTCTAGAATTTAAGTATGCTATGTTTTGTTAGCTAAAAACTGAAGCATGGTCCTCAAACATTTCTATTTCAATATAAAATACTTGAACTTCTCTTTTTAATTTTGTGTCCAGATTCTCCTTACTTTGAATGTTTTGAGAGAACCAAGGGGCCCAATGTAGACCAAGCTCAAAGTTGTGGAACTGGGTGGCTTTTAAGTTGATAGAAATATTGGAAATATTTATTGGTGTTGGTGTGCCAAGGGGTGTGGTATGTACTGAATTTGTTCACTGATGATAGTGAGAGGACTACTTCCGAAGGAGAGCTGTAACAGAGAGAGGAGCACTTCGGCTCTAGAAAGGCAATTCACAGAGAAGACTTGTTGGTAATATCTGACTCTTGGGGTCAGAGGAAAGATCGAAATATGATCTAGTCCTGACTGTAGGGTGACCAACTGTCATGTGGGAGACCCTGCTCGCTGCCCCATTTGTCGTGCTGGGTGGCCTGCGGGGCGTCTGGTCCCGCTCCCCACATAAGAACGCAGGATATGGCTAGGCCAAAAGGGAACACCCACGAAGCCATAGATAGGAGAGTCATACCACCATATTCTCTCTGGCGGCAGGTGGAGACACATGCAGTAGTAGCCACACAATCCGCAGTCCGCATTCACTTCTCTGCCTGCCAACCAACCAATCAACGCAGCCCCACAGTTACGTCAGTAGCCAATTGGCTAACCGTTTACAGCTGATGGCCAACCAATCACAGTTGACGGTCATTCACTACCCGAGCCAGCACCTCCCCATGCTAGGCCAAGAGCCTGGAAACTGCTCTCTGGGACTCTGTCCCCACACCAACCATCCTGGTTTTCCCTGGACTCAAATGCTTCCACAGACACAGGACTTTCAGTGCTAACCCTGGAAGACTGGGACAAATTGGTCACCCTACTGACTGTGGATATTGTGAAGTCATCCTCCACTGATGAGTGAGGAGCCTTTTAGAAGAGACGTCCAAGGACTGGCAGTGCTTTACTACAGAAACCATAAAATCAAGGCATTGCTATGTACACTTTGACATGAGAAAAGAAAACTCACCTGGCCCTGAGTTTGCTGTGAGGTGAAGTGTGTTGAAAACCAAGGCATATAACCCCCGAGGGCACTTGTTGGATGGGTCCAACTCTCAGCTGGGCTCCTCTGACACTTGGCCCTGGAGGAGAGAGGCAGAGTTAATTAAGTTGCTTTTTGTTTCTCTGTGGGGATTTCTGACTTAATGACAAGGGTAAATTGGATGTTGCAAAGTCATTATTTGCTGATCTTTTCCAGTGTGCCCTTTACATTATATTCATTTAAGATATTTTCTTGACTTCGAGTTCCAGTCAAGATGGCAGAGTAGGTAAGTGCTGTGTTTAACTTGTCTTCCGACCACATCAAAATTACAACTAAGCTAAAAAACAACCATCATTGAGAATCACCTGAAATCTTGCTGAACTAAGGACATTTAGAGGAAGCCACCTCGGGACTGGTAGGAGGGGCAGAGACGTGGAACAGACTGGTCCCACACTTGTATGTTACCATTAAAAATCGGGAGGAATATCTCAGCTGCGGAGGCCCACCTCTGAAGAAACAAAGGGTTCCAGTACCACACTGGGCTCCCCAGCCCAGGTTTCTAGTGCCAGGGAGAAAAGTCCTCATAATTTCTGGTTGTGAAAACCAGCAGAGATTGTGGCTGAGACAGAGGTCAGCTGGAGTCTCAGGTGCTCCTCTTAAAGGGATAACCAACAATGGAATCACTGGCTCTGAGCTCAAGCACTGGGGCAACAGCTAGAGTGGTAACAGGGACATCAGAAGCGTGAGCTGGGGAGGTGGGGGAGGGGAAGGCTGAGTTGTCTGGCTGTATGACGAGTGCTGGAGGGGCAGCTTTATCCTGGATGATAGAGCTGGCAGAAGCCATTGTTTTTTTGTTGAGTACCCTCCTCCCAGCATGCAGACACAGGTGGCTATCATATCTGAGTCTCCATCAAGCTGGCTGACACGATTTGTTTGCCCCACCCTGGTGATTCTGAGACCCCTCCCCACCCAACTTTTGGGCACACCCAAGCTGCTTCCAGTGGCTTTTTTATACAAACCAGCCTTGATTCATGCTGCAGACTTTCCTAGGGTCTCTGAAAGGTACGTGGAACCCAGACAAGCAGCATCTGGTAGAGCATATCCTGTAGTTCTGGCTGAGCAGCCCTAAGCCCAGCACTAGCAGCAGACCACCTTGTTTTGAGGCTTAGGTTCTCAAGGTACTTCCAAGCATGGCGTGGATGTTGTTCATCTGCAAATTGCTTTGTGGCTCCTGCTGGGTGGCCTCAGGTGGTGCACAGGCTGTGGCTGAACTTGACCTGCAGTGGATCCCCTCCCAGGTGGCCCAGGGGCTGGCATGCCCAGTGGCCAGCTTCAAAATGAGCTGGAGCATCACCTAGCTGCCTCCAAGGATATCACTCCCAAGGGGCAGATTGGGCAGGCACCAGAGGACTGCTGAGGCAGATCCTGCTCTATAGGATTAGCTACTGTACCACAACATCTTCACTGTAGCCATGGCCAGTCCTCATAACCAGTGAGCTTGAGGGTCAAGCCTTCCTATTGATGTGCAAACAACAATCAAGGCTCAGTTACAAGAGAGCACACACAACTCACAAAAGGGACACATCTGGAGTGCACTGCTCAGGAAGGCTGCACCACTGAGCCCCACAGCACACCTACTATGTAAGGCCACTTTACTAAGACTGGAGGACATAGCAGCCCTAACTAATACATAGAAACAAACACAGGGAGACAGCCAAAAGGGGGAGACAAAGAAACATGTTCCCCCAAAAAAGAACAGAACAAAGCTCCAGAAAAAGTACTAAACAAAATGGAGACAAGCAATCTACCAGATGCAGAGTCCAAACACTGGTTATAAGGATGCTCAGTGATCTCAGAGAGAACTTAAATAAAGAGATAGGAAACATAAAAATGGAGATAGAGAACATAAAAAAGAAGCTGTCAGAGATAAAGATTACAATAACTGAAATGAAGACCTATTAGAGGGAATCAACAGTTATCAAGACTATATTAGATAAAGCAGAGGATCGAATCAGTGATTTAGAAGATAAGGTAGCAGAAAACACCCTATCAGAAAAAGAAAAAGCAAAAAAAAAAATTAAAAAAAAGAGGTTAAGGGGCTTCTGGGACATCAAGTGTACCAACATTTGCATTATAGGGGTACAAGAATGAGAAGAGAGAGAGCAAGGAATTGAAAACCTATTTGAAGAAATAACGATGGAAAACTTCCCTAACCTGGTGAAGGAAATAGCTATGTAAGCCCAAAAAGCATAGAGAGTCCCAAACAAGATGAACCTAAAGAGGTCCACACCAACACGCATCATAATTAAAATGTCAACTGTTAAAGACAGAATGAATCTTAAAAGCAGCCAGAGAAAAACAGTTAGTTACCTACAAGGGAGCTCCCATCAGACTGTTGGCTGATTTCTCAACAGAAACTTTGCATGATAGAGGGGATTGGCAGGAAGTATTCAAAGTGATGAAAAGCAAGGATCTACAATCAAGATTATTCTACTTAGCAAAGCTATCATTAGAATCGAAGAACAGATAAAGAGCTTCCCAGACAAGAAAAATCTAAAGTTGTTCATCACCACCAACCAGTATTACAAGGAATCTTAGCCTTCTTCTTTTTTCCCTGCTTTTTTAATTTATTAAATTTATTGGGGTGACAGTGGTTAGTAAAATTACATAAGTTTCAAGAATACAATTCTGTAATACATCATCTATGTTTCACATTGTGTGTTCACCACCCAGGGTCACTTCCTTCCATCACAAGGTATTTGATCCCCTTTTGCCTCTTCTACCACTTCCCCTTCTTTACCCTCTGGTAGCCAGTAAACTGTTGTCTGTTTCTATGAGTTTTTGTTTGTTTGTTTTGTTCCTTTGTTGTTTTCAGTTTTATATCCCACATATGAGAGGAGTCATATGGTTCTTGACTTTGTCAGTCTGACTTATTTTGCTTAGCATAATAATCTCAAGATCCATCCATGTTGTTGCAAATGACAGTATTTCATCTTTTCTTATGACTGAGCAGTATTCCATCTTCTTTATCCAATCATCTATCAAAGGACACTTTGGTTGTTTCCATGTTTTCGCCACCATAAATAATACTGCAGTGAACATCAGAGTACATATATTTTTATGGGTAAATGTTTTCAAATTTTTTGGGTGGATAGCCAGGATAGAAATTGGTTGGTCATGTTGTAATTCTATTCTTAATTTTTCAAGGAACCTCCATACTGTACCAATTTACATACCCACCAGCAGTGTATGAGGATTCTTTTTTCTCCAAAGTCTCTCAAACATTTGTTATTATTTATTTATAGCCGTTATTTGTGATAGCCATTCAACAGGTATGAGGTGAAATCTCACTGTGGTTTTGATTTGCTTTTCCCTAATAGCTAGTGAAGTTGAGCATTTTTTCATATATCTTTTGGCCTTGTTGGTATGTCTTGTTGGGAGAAGTGTCTGTTCAGGTCCTCTGCCCATTTTTAAATTGGATTGCTTTTTTGTTGTTAAGTTGTACGAGTTCTTTATATATTTTGGATGTCAGCCCCTTATCGGATGTGTTTTTGCAAATATCTTCCATTCAGTTGGTTGCGTTTTTGTTTTGTTGATCATTTCTTTTGCTGTGCAGAAGCTTTTTAGTTTGATATAGTCCCATTCATTTATTTTAGCTTTTAATTCCCTTGACTTTGAGGTCAAATTCATAAAATACTTTTTGAACCCAAGGTCCACACATTTGAAAACCTATGTTTTCTTCTATGCAGTTTATTGTTTCAGGTCTTATGTTTAAGTCTTTGATCCATTTTGAGCTAATTTTGGTATATGGAAACAGATAAAGGCTAGTTTCATTCTTTTGCACATGACTTTCCAATATTCCCAGCACCATTTATTGAAGAAGCTTTCTTTTCTCCATTGTTTGTTTTTGGCTCCTTTGTCGAAAATTATCTGCCCACACATATGCGGGTTTATTTCTGGGTTTTCAATTCTATTCCATTGGTCTGTGCTGTTTTGATTATTGTCACTCTAGTACAAGCAGAAGTCAGGGAGTGTGAAACCTCCAGCCTTATTCTTTTTTCTTAGGATTGCTTTGGCTATTTGGGGTCTTTTGTGGTTCCATACAAATCTGATGATTCTTTGTTCTATTTTTTTAGAAAATGCTTTTGGGATTTTGATGGGGATTGCTTGCAACCTATATATTGCTTTGGGTAATATGGCCATTTTAACTATGTTGATTCTTCCAACTCATTTACGTGGAATATCTTTCTATTTCTTTGTGTCTTCTTCAATTTCTTTAAAAAACATCTTGTAGTTTTCATCATATAGGTCTTTCACATCCTTGGTTAAGTTTATTCCTAGGTATTTTATTCTTTTGTTGCAATTGCAACAGGAATTTTTTTTCTCATTTGTTTTTCTGAAATTTCATTGTCAGTATTCAGGAATGCGATGGATTTCTTTACTTGATTTTTTTTTTCTTCTTTAAAATAATTTATTAAGGAAAATTGCAAACATATGAAAAAATTGTATATATTGAAGCCCATGAAGACTCATGAACTCAATGTCCAGCTCCAACAATTATTAACTCATGATTCATCTTGTTGCTTTTATATCACTATCCACGTACTTCCTCTTGCATTATTTTGAAGCAAATATTAGGCATCTGAAATCTATAAATATTTCAGTATGATTTCTTAAAAAGGATTTTTAAAAAGCATAACCACAATACAATTATCACACCCAAAGGATATAATGTATTTCCTTTTTTTTCTTTACTTGATTTTGTAGCCAGCAATTTTATTGTATTCGTTTATCATTTCTAATAGCTTTTTGGTGGAGTTTTTAGGGTTTTCTACATAAAGAATCATGTCATCTCCTGAAAGTGACAATATGACTTCCTTATACCCAGTTTGGATGGCTTTTATTTCTTTCTGTTGCCTGATTGCTCTGTCTAGGATTTCCAATACTATGTTGAATAACAGTGGTGATAAGGATCAACCCTGTCTTGTTCCTGAATGTAGAGCAAAAGCCTTCAGTTTTTCACCATTTATTATGATATTAGCTGAGGGTTTGCCATGTATGTTCTTTATTATGTTAAGGTATTTTCCTTTTTTACCCTTTTTATATTAGTGTTTTAATCATAAATGGATGTTGTATCTTATCAAATGCTATCTCTGCCTCTATTGATATAATCATGATTTTTTCTTTTCTTTTATTTGTGTGCTGTATCACATTGATCAAGTTATATATGTTGAACCATCCTTATGCCCCTGGGGCGAGCCCCACTTGATCATGATGTATAATCTTTTTAATGTATTGTTGTATTTGATTTGCTTGAATTTTATTTAGGATATTTGCATCTATAGTCATCAGAGATATTGGTACGTAGTTTTCTTTTATGTGTTATTTTTACTAGGTTTCAGTATCAGAGTAATGTTGGCCTCATAAAATGAGTTAGGAAATATTGCCTTTTCAAATTTTTTGAAGTAGAGGGACTTGTCTAAGATGAAAATAAAAAAATATGAATAATAAAATGGCAATAACTACATACCTATCAACAATTACGTTCAATATAAATGGATTAAATGCTCCAAGCAAAAGAGGGGGGCTGAATGGATAGGAAAACAAGACCCTTCCTTATGCTGCCTGCAAGAGATTCACTTTACATTGAAAGGCACACACAGACTGAAAGTAAAAGGATGGAAAAAGATATTTCATGAAAATGGAAACAAACAAGCTGGGGTAGTAATACTTATACCAGACAAAGTAGACTTTAAAACAAAGATTATAACAAGAGACAAAGAAGCACCTAGTAATCCTACTTCTGGGTATTTATCCAGAGAAACCCAAAATGCTACTTCGAGGGGATGTGCTCATCCATGTGTTCATTGCAGTATTATATAAAATAGCCGAGATAAGAAGGCAACCTGGGTGTCCCTGAATAGAAGACTGGATAAAGAAGAGGTGGTACATATACAATGGAATGTTGCTCAGCTGTTAGAAAGAATGAAATCTTGGTATCTGTGACAACATGGATGGACCTAGCGGGTATTGTGCTAAGTGTATTAAATCAGACAGGGAAAGGCAAATGTCACATATTTCACTTATAAGTGGAATCTAATAAACAAAACAAACAAACAAATAAAACAGAAACAAACTCATAGGTACAGGGAATATTTTGATGGTTGCCAGATGGAAGGTGGTTGGGGGTGGGTGAAAAATGGGACGGGATTAAATACAAATTGGTAGTCATAAAATAGTCACGAGGATGTAAATTAATGCATAGGGAATATAATTAATAATATGGTAATAACTATGTATAGTGCCAGGTGAATACTGTTGAGTAATTATTATGTACACTTGAAAACAGTATAATGCTATATATTAGCTATATTTTAATAAAAATCTTAAAAAAATGTTCTCTTGACTTTCTTATCTGTGAATATTGTGGTTTTTTTTTTTTTTTTCCTGTTTTCCTCTTTCTCTTCTTATTTGTTTGATCCCTTTTCTATATATCTGTAATGGTCTCTTTCATAGTGAATTCTCTTCACCTACCTTCCTTTCTATATTTGTTATCATAATGCTATAGTTTTTTTGCTTTTTTAAAAATTATTTTTCTCACGTGATTCTCCTCTATTTTTCATTTCTTTTGTGATCATTTTTAGTAGTTCATGTAATTGTCTTCTTGATTACCTTATAAGTTGAGGGTTTACCACAAGACAGGAAAGCATTGTGTATAATGTATAATGGCATCTGAGGGAAGTAAAAATGTGACAACTATAGAAAAAACTTTAGATATGCTAAACAGAATAAAGAAAGCCTTGAAAGATACATTATTCAATGAACAGAAGTAGGACAATAGATTTTAGTGGAAGGAGCACCTAGCAATACCTTGGCTATCTCCTGACTCAGCATGAAAGGTAGTGTTAGCTCTGTTTCACTGATGTGGTCATTGAGGTCTATGTGAATTGAGTGGTTTATATAAAGTTATAGAGTATTGGAGTCAAAAGAGAAATGAAACGAATAAAGAAGGATAGAATTTGCCACTGGACAACGATTGAGAGGCACATTTAAAAAATTATGCTTTGGAAATAGGTTTTATGCCAAAGCTCTTGAATTTCTGTGTTTGAACTAGCTATAAGGAATGCAGTCATTAAATCCTCTTATTCAGTGTGGAACATAGATGAGCTAAGCACTAACATACCAGTGCAAGCTTAAATTAGTATTTACATCAATTTCTCCAAATACTTTAGAAACTGTCTTGTCAGAATGATTGTAACACTGAAACTATCCCTTTCCTTTTGGAACATAGTTCTGTCTGAGAAGAGAGAGTAGCTGTTTAATGTCCACAAATAACTGTTTTGGGCTGAAGAGTGAATACATTGAAAATTTAACACCTGCTTTTTCAGTAGCTTTTTCTAAAGGATTTTAGACTAATTAAAAATCTCTACTAGGCCAATTTTCCTTTTTAAGACTGAGGAGTAAGGGAGGCAGGGTGGAAAAACAATGGGGATGTCATAAATTCATGAAGTCGTGAGGAGTTTGGAATCTGAAGTTTTCGTAGCCTTTCATCCTGGGTGTGTTTTCAGGTGGTTCTTTTAACTTCTTAGTTATTTTCAATGTTGGAATAAAGACATCTACAGTCTAGAAGCCCCAGTTTATAAAGGAATGTGGAAAATGAAAAAAATTCAAGGTGCAGTCATTTAAAAATTAGACTGAATTTGTTGCTGTTTGATTTTCTCAGTTTCTAGGGATTACCTTGACACCTGGGGTTCTGGTCCCTGTGGATTTAGGGCTTACAGGTTTTCCACAAAAATCACAGGTTGTTTTTGATCTCACAGGGTCTGTTGGTCAGGATTTCAGTCCTTGACTTGAGGCTCTGATGTCCTGTGTACCGAAGGGGTTAGAGAATGCCCTTCATATTTGGCTGATGAAAGAACAGGATTTTGTAAATCGTGGCTGAGCCAACAGTAATGGCTAGATCTTGTTGAATCACAATAATTGTTCTCTTGTCCTTAGACACTGTAGGAACTTTCAGGGTGCAGATGTCCTCAAGGAAGTGAACATCACCTGTGGCTCTTCCAAGAGATCTGGGCAAACAAGTTGATTTTCCAGACTGCACCTGGGAAGGAAGTTGGCAGATTTCTTTTTCTTTTTTTCTTTTCTTTTCTTTTCTTTTCTTTTCTTTTCTTTTCTTTTCTTTTCTTTTCTTTTCTTTTCTTTTCTTTTATTTTTAATTTATTGGGGTGACAATTGTTAGTAAAATTACATAGATTTCAGGTGTGCAATTCTGTATCACATCATCCATAAATCACACTGTGTGTTCACCACCCAGAGTCTTGAATGTGTCAGCACAGACTGGGAAGGAGAGTATGATAGGCTTTGTCAATGAAAATGGATAGGGATAAATGGAGGTGTGCAAAGGCAAGGGGCACACATTGAGGAAAGGCAGAATTGTAGTTGACTATAAGTTTGCAGGAACCAACAATGAGATGGGTCTGCCAAAAAGTTAATAAACTGTGGGCTAAAATAAGTGTGGGTGGGTACAGACACTCGCCCACCCCCATCCCAAGGTACTGTGCACCAGACAGTCTGTCACGCAGGGTGTCATGTGGGGTCTCAGCTCCCACTCCCCACACAAGAACGCAGGACATGGTGAGGCCAAACATGAACACCCACGGAGCCATAGATAGGGGAATCGTACCACTATATTCTTGCTGGCGGCTGGGTTGGAGACACAGGAAGCAGGAGCCACACTGTCTGCAACCTGCAGTCCACTTCTCTCTGTCAACCAACCTCCCTTGCTAGCTGCAATCTCCCATGGTAACTGCCATCTGCTCTTGCAGGCTCAGCCACCATCTTCTTGCGAGCCCCCATTCTTTGCTAGCGTAGCCACGGCAGTTATATTAGTGCCCAATGGCTCACTGGTTACAGCTGACGGTCAGCTAGCCACAGCTGATGGCCATCCAATCACAGTTGGTGGCCATTTACTACCTGAGCCAGCACTTTTCCACGTGAGGCCAAGAGCCTGGAAACTGCACTCCTGGCTCTGTCCCCACACAGTCACACTCAGAGATGCCTCCAGGGAGCTACAGTCCTGCTAGTACCTACCATTTACTAAGCACTTTCTGTGTTTCAAGCTCTGGTCTTAGCATCAGTTACATTGGTTCTTGTACCAGCCTGATGTGGTACTGTCTGCAGCAAGTGTGGGCCTGGGGGAGGAGAGTGCATGCATATCTGTAGAGTGGAAACCCTGTGCAGCCGCCCTGCAACTTTGGGTTTCATAGGACCAGATCTGCCGCGTTTTCTAGAGAAGCTGGAAACCCGTATTTTTCTGTGAAATCCATTTATCTTTCAGTTTTGGCAACTAAAGCCATTTTGTGGAGTTCATGGTTTGGACTAGAGCTTTGCTTTGAGTTGTGGGTACCACATTTTATGGGGGACTTTGACAAACTGAAATAACCAGGAAGGAGAATGTTCTGCAAGCCCCGCCATCTGAGGAACTCCTATAGGACTGGGGATACGTTCCCTGGAGAGGAAAGAACTGAGGATGGTGTGACCTCAGGCATCAGTTCTAGGGAGAGCTGTCTGGGAGGGCAAGGGTTTCCTGTTCCCGAAGGTAGAACTGCACCCAGTCAGTGTGAGCAAAGGGGAACCATGTTTCTCAGAACATGTTGCATGAGATGACCTGGGCAGCCAAGGTCCCTGAGTAAAAGATCAGGGAAATGCTCTGTGTTCTTGCCTTCTTGGACATGGTCCATGCACGCTGGCAGGCATGTCCTCAGTCTTCAGGGCTCTGTGGGATCTGCCCCTGGCAGCGGTCCTGACCTGTTCTAGCACCTTCCCCTTACTCACTCTGCCTCATGCTCTCTGCTGTGGTCATTCTGCCAATGTGGTCAAGGTTTGGGAATGGGGACTTTAACTTAACTCCTTAAAACATGTATAGTTCACTCATGTTCCAAGGTTTGTTGAATCCTACTGTTTCCTCTGCATTGCTCTGCCCCAGATATTTGATTTCTCCCAGCTTCATTGAATTTCTCTGTTCAGAGGTCATCAGCTTTGACCACTGTGTGTTGCCAGCCTTCCCTATCACTCTACTCTCTGAGCCCGCTGTATTGTTCTTTATTTTTTTTTAAAGATTTTATTGGGGAAGGGGAACAGGACTTTATTGGGGAACAGTGTGTACTTCCAGGACTTTTTTCCAAGTCAAGTTGTTGTCCTTTCAATCTTAGTTGTGGAGGGCGCAGCTCAGCTCCAGGTCCAGTTGCCATTTCTAGTTGCAGGGGGCACAGCCCACCATCCCTTGTGGGAGTCGAACCGGCAACCTTGTGGTTGAGAGGACGCGCTCCAACCAACTGAGCCATCCGGGAACTCAGCAGCAGCTCAGCTCAAGGTGCCTTGTTCAATCTTAGTTGCAGGGGGTGAGCCCACCATCCCTTGCGGGACTCGAGGAGCTGAACCGGCAACCTTGTGGTTGAGAGCCCACTGGCCCATGTGGGAATCAAACCGGCAGCCTTCGGAGTTAGGAGCATGGAGCTCCAACCGCCTGAGCCACCGGGCTGGCCCCCGCTGTATTGTTCTTCATTGTACTTGCCACTGTCTGTCTTTTGCCTATTTATATTAGAGTAAACAGAGGGCATGAAACTTCATTTTCTTTATGGCTATACTATGTATGTAGGTAATTATTTAATGCTTGCTTGTGAAGAAACATTAAATGCTCCATCAGGCTGCTGTCTGATGTCATAGCCACTTGGCAATATGCAGCTATTTAAATTTAAACTAATTAAAATGAACTAAAATAAAGAATTTAGTTCCTCATTTGTGCTATGTAGGGAGTTTGAGGGATTTGGGGGCTGATGAAGGAAGAAGATATGAGTACGAGGTGGCAGCAGCACACACAGGCTTTATTGGGTGACACTTTGACAGGTTTGCATGTGGGGGGGGGATGTCTCACAGCAGGGGAGGCCACAATCCTGAGGGGAGGAGGGCAGGAACAGAGAAAGGGCTCCCTAGTCAAGGGGAGTCTCTGGGTCAGAGAGCTTCAGGGGCCGCCGTTTCTGGGACAAGGCCCTCTTGTCATTGGACAACAGCTGTCAGGTGAGGTTTCACAGAATATGGGAAGTAGGCAGGCTATAAATGACTAAACATTTGCTTGTTTGGGCTATATTTTAAAATAATTGAATATGTAAAAATTGGAGTTTGGCACTGGTGGGCCTTTTGACCTAATGGGTCTCATAGCCTGCAGTGAAGAAATAACCCACGGGCTGATACACAGACGTGGTCTTTGGCCCCGTTACATAACACGCTAGCCCCATTTCAAGTGCTCAGTAGCCACACGTGGCTCATATTTCTATCATGGCAGAAAGTTCCATTGGACAGCACTACTCAAGGAGTTTAAGGTTCTACTTCTAAAATGTGACCACAGAACTTTCCAATAGAGGCCAGCTGATGATCCGCCAAGGGTGTGTTGATAGACTTCTTTTATTAGGGAGGGAGCTAGATAATGTTGGTGGTGTCCAGCTGCACATCAGGAAGAACTGGGAAGCATGGGGAAAAAACAGAAAAGGTTTCCCAGGCCCATGCTGGGCCTGCCCGTTCTGAATTTCTGGGCCTTGTTTAGAGCTGCCCTGGTTATCTGGTATAGGTGATCCAGGGGCTGGCCAGTCTTGGGAGCACCAGGTGGGCTCTAAACTCTTCAGCTTTTTATAGTGTGTGCTCACCAGCAGCGCCTTCTGTGTCCATATTTCTGGTAACAGTTCCTGATGATTTAGGTATTCTCTAAGCTGATGTGTGTTTTCTCTACCATGCTCCTCACTTCTGAGCCCTTGCTAACAGAGTCTTTAACATCTACATTTCTACTAACAGTGTGTTCAAGGAAATTTAGACTTTTTCTATGCTTCTCCTCAGAATTCTTCTATCCTCTACCCACATCCTGATTTCAAGGCTACTTCCACATTTTTAGGTATTACAGCAGTGTCCCACTTCCAGGTAATAAAATTACTTTAATTCGAAAAATGTATTAGTTTTCTATGGCTGCTGTGACAAATGACCACACACTTAGTGGCTTAAACAACACAAATTGATTATCTTATTCTGGAGTTCACAAGTCCTGGTCAGGTCGCCATGTTGAAATCAAGGTGTCACAGGGCTGTATGTTTCTTTTTGGAGGCTCTAGGGGAGAACCTGTTTCCTGCCCACTCAAGATTGTTGGCAGAATTCAAACACTCTTTATTTGTGCTGTCCCAGATGTCTACAGGATGACACTCCATGAAAGCCTCTCTCTCTCCCCTCTTTTGTCTTTCGTTTACCCTTGCCTTTCATTTCTACCTACCCCTATAGAAACAGAATGATTTATTTTCTGCTTTATTCATTTAATAAAATCATGCATGTTTAGAACTGGGTAGGACTTTGAGGTTCCCTACCCCACACCCCATTTCACGGAGGAGAACTGGTGGGCTTTGGGTAAAGAGACTCACCTGCAGTGGTTTGGCTGGTTGTTGGGAAGTTAGGACTGGCATCCAGGCCCCCACATTTCTACCTGGAACAAGTTTACACAGCAGAATACTATCCTGTCAAAATCAAACAAAACACTGCCCTTAAATCAAGTTTATTTTGTTAAATATGAGTCTTGATTTTTTTCTTTAACTCATCTTATTTTTTGATAGAAAAAGATTCTCCATCTTAGGAGCTCATGATTTTATTTAAGTTAATCTTAATGTCAAGTGTTTAGTAAATTTGAATGCACTTAATAAAAGTAAATAATGATCCTGTAAAGTTTATTTAGTAGCAAGAGGCTAAATATGCTCACTTGTTTACTAGATGAGTAATGATGCATGTGAGAATCATTTGAGAGAGATTTTAGTCACTGTTGGTCATTTGTCCAAAAACTTATTGCAAGATTCCTAAGGCAGCTTTCAGATCTTACCAGGGCTTTAGCTATGATGACTTGGAATTGTAATTTTAAGATTCTTCGTAAATAACTGTTAGCTTCTATCAGAGTCTTCCAGGTGGAGAGGTGGGATTATGTTTTGAGTTCTTAAAGGTGTGATCTGCAAATGACTGGGGAATCAGATGCTCAGGAAGTTCTTCTGCTTCCATCTGCTTCATGAATTTGTCTCTGTCTCATTTATCCACAAAACCTGCGAATCTTAGGGACACACTGTCCTGAGTGCTGCTCCTTTGAATCCACGTACCAGGAAACTGGCTTTTGGGGAACAGCTCTCTTCTCTGTGGATGAGTGTCTCCCTTCCCTTATTGCCACTCTATTCCCATTACTTTTTGTGTTCATCAGTTCTTTGAGTTTTCCCTCTTTAAAATTTTGTTAGAGGATTCAAGATACAGCCTATCATATTATCTGGAAAATAACTGATAACAGTGTCCCACAGCTGGAAGATTTAAAAAAGAAAAAGAACAAAAGTGTGTTTGCCAATTCTAGCAAATAGTGCTAAAGTTTCATCACAAGCCACAGAGGTTGGTGGCCTTGTACTGGGGACACTGGATGAGAGGCCTGCTTCTACTGTGAAAGGGCTTTAAAGATCAGCTGAGCTTGTCACCATCCGAGCCTCTGCTGATTGCCTTTGTATATTTTATTTCTGGCAGCTCCTTTAGCGGCAGAGTTTTCCGAGTGACCTTCTTGATGCTGGCTGCCTCCCTCATTGTTCCTCTGCTTGGAGCTATCATGTTTCTGGATTCTCCCATAGATCCACAGCCTCTCAGGTGAGCTGCCACGGCAATTCTTGGGAGGGGTAGCTCAGCATAATATAATAGGCTGGGATGATTTCTAGAGTAATTAAACCAATCTGGTCTGAAAGGTAAGTTATTTTGAGAAGTAGAGATTTGTAATTTCTTTAGTGCCTGTGTTTTATGTTGAATTAGATGTTCCACAGAATATATGCATGGTACTCATGTTATTGTTTCAAAAACAAAACTGTACAAACCAAAAACAAAAATAAGAAAAATCCCAAATAAGAGAAGCTTAAATATTAGACACAATTAACCTGAATTCATATGGAGTGGCAAAAGCACATACAAACAAAGGTTAAATATATGGTGATGGAATGAGAACTGACCTGGGTGGTGAACACACAAATAATACATAGATGATGTATTATAGAAATGCATATTTGAAACCTATATAGTTTTATTAACCAATGTCATCCCAGTAAATTTAATTAAAAAAGTGTAAGTTACCTTGTTTAGATTTTATAAGTAACTGATTTTTAAAAAAACTTGTAAGTAGTTGTCTCTTTTTCTTACGTTACCTTTCATCAGTGGGGATCTATGAATAATGCAGTCCATTATAACTTGAAAAAATAATATATACCTAAGGGGTCCCGTGAAATGTATTCACATTTTTAATTAGAGTAACATAGAGCCAGGTTCTTACTGGTATTTATGACTTATGACATCAAGGACAAGGTGGTGTAAGAAGGTTGCGCAGTCTGGTTCACTAAGTTCCTGTTTTCCCTTGCAAAATTGCAACTGCCCGGAAAGGTGGGCTGTCTGAAGTTTATTTTAAGTGAGTAAGTCCACAGCTTATTATAGACTGAAAAACTTGAGAAAGAAGCACATCTCATTATAGACTGAATATAACATATACAACTATATAATGTGTTGGTGTTTTGTAAGTAAAACTTAAGATTCTATATTGGATTCAGTTCACTAAAAATGTATTCAGCACCTAGTATGCTTGAGGCAGGTATCCAGTTGGATACAGAGGACACAGTTCTGATCTTAGATTGACATACATATAGAAAAGTCAACTTTTAGTTGAATTTAGAATGAGTAAAAGTACAAGCTATTGCTTAAACATTATTAGCTTGTATAAGATTGAGAATGGGTGAAATCCTGGGCACTCTTGACTCATAATAAACATGTTTGCTCTGTAATTCCTGATGTGTCAGTGTACCTTTGCACGTATCTTTCTCTCCAAGGGGGTTCTAGGACTCATTGGGGGAAGGGGCCTCTCTTTTGCTAACCCCTCTCAACATGTGGAAGGATGTGGCTCAGCCTACCCCAAATAGAAACTGATGTGGGCTTTTCTGTCAAGTTGGTAAGGTGAGAGAGTGAACTGTGTCCATAGCTGGAGATCAAAGCCTGGGCTAGGGAGCTAGCCTTGGGAAAGAGGAGGAAATTGGAGAGAGCAGGTGAAGGCGGAGTTTCTGGGTTGGAGTGGGAGCTTAAGTGACTGATGACCTTTGATCTCAGTAAAGGTGAATTTATGTGTGGAAAGAGTGGTGAAGAAATTCAGAGCAAGATGGGTATGTACTAGTGACCAGAAACTGAAAGGAAACATGGCCCAGTAAGGATATGAAGTTGAGCAGATGATTTCTGCCTGGGGAGTAGATGAGCCTGATGAGGAAGGAAGGGAGGAGAAACCTGGTAAAACAAGTGTGGCTGATAGGATCTCTCCTACAAGCTCAGATTTATGGAATGACTTGCTCAAAAATTGGAAGCATGTACGCCAAAATGCAGAATAAAAGCAGAAGACTGGCAGAAAGTGTAAGAACAGAAATAAACTGAGGTTTGGGGAAAATGCTAATGATAACAGCAAAAAAGGCTTCTTTAAAACTGTTCAGAGCAAAAACAGCAAGGAAGGGGGAGACCCACTGTCTGGGGCTAGTGATGCAGTTTTGATGAAGACAGGAAAGCAGAGCTACCAGCTTTTGCTCTGTCTTGGTCGTCTCCCAGGCTGAGGGGGGCGCGCCATGATCAATTTGATCAGGCCGACGGGCAGGTCAGGAGGTCAGCAATGGCATTGCCTTGGGGAACCTACCTTCAGGGGCTAGATGACCTCCGTGATCACGTTTAGAAATCTCTGAGAAATCAGAACAGACAGACCAGGGACTGGGAAGGGTGGAACCCTTCCAGAGCAGATTGTTATGCAGTTGATTTCAGTTCTAGGGAGCAAAGCCACCTGGAAGGCTTCAGCGCTTTGCCAAAAACCTGCTGTGCAAAGCCACCTTCTTTTCCTTTTTGGAAGATTAGAAGACTGTTATAGACATAATATATGTGACATCTGATTTGTGGAGGATGTTGACTAGTGTCTTTCAGGATACATTTGACACACAGAGTTAGCAGGACTTAGCAGGAGTTAATAGGAGTTAACCGGAGTTAGTAAGAGTTAACAGAAGGTCGCTGGCTTTAACCAGAGTCCACGTGTCCTGGCTGGTCCATGAGTGCTGATTTGGGCTTCCTGGGGCAAGTCTTCCTTGGTGCTTCTGTTGCCCAGCTGCAGGAGTGGGGGCCCTTTCTTGCCTGTCCTTTGTATTTTCACAGATAAGTTTTCTTCTTGTCTCCCTATTGAGATAATACTCAGGCTCCATGTGGGCAGGAACAGTGAGCGATATACTGATTAGTTTGATTCTACAAATATTTCCTGTGTGTAGGGAATCATGCAAGGTCCAAGGACCGGGTGAGAGGGGCTGGCTGAGTGTCAAGTGTACACTCCTCTATCCCTGGGCTCTGTGTGCTTGTCTGTTGTTCAGTCTTCACATGTACATTGGGAGGTGTGACATTACCAAGGTCAGAATTTGAACCCAGGTATGTCCAACTCCATTGCCCAGGCTTTTTTCACCAAAACATGCAGGTGGCAGTCCTGCTTTTCCTTTGGAAATAAAACTCCTAGTTAAACCAAGAGTGTTTTTTGTTTGTTTGTTTGTTTGTTTGTTTGTTTTTCCAAACAGGTAGAAAGCCATAATTTGGGGCCAGGGCAGAGAATGAAAGAGGGGCAGCTGTGCTGCATAGGTGCCCACACAGGTGGTGACAGAGAGCTTTTCCATGATTCCACATCCTCAACCGTTCCCTCCCCCTTGGTTCTCCCACTCTGGTGGGGTGGCTAGGAACCTGCATTGCTGGAGGGCAGGGTGGTAAGGGAATTGGGAGATAACCCCCCTCCCTGATCCCCCTCACTGTAGGAGGCTGCAGTGTTCATTGAGAGCCTCCTGTGTGCCGGTGCTTGGGATACAACAGCAAAGAACCCAGAACAAATCGCTGATCTCATGTGCTCTAGTAAAGATAGACAGACAATAAACGTAACAGAAGTGAGAAGCTGACAAGGGCTATGAACCAAATGCGGGGGGACGGGCTTTGGGGGAAGGTATTGAATATTAAATCGGGGGGTCAGAGCAGGCCTCACTGAGAAGGTGAGGGTGGAGGAACAGCCAGTGCAAAGTATTAAGATGGGAGAGGCCCAGTGCAGTCGAGAAGCAGCAGGGAGCGGCTGGTGTGGAGGATCAGAGTGAACTACTGGGAGAGGAGGTGAGGGAGCTGATACGCTAGGTGGCGTAGGGCTAAGAGCCACTGCAAGGACTTCGGCTCCGCCTGTGACGGGGCCACCACAGGGCTCTGGGCAGACAAATGCTGTGATCTAACTACAGGGTTCACATGGGACGCTGGGTTGAGAATAGACTGTAGGGGAGAAGGGAGGAAGCAGGGGAGAGAAGACGGTGGCTTGGACCAGGGTGGTAGCAGAGGACATGTGACAAAGAGGTTCAGTGATGTCTTTCTTTTGGAGGCGGCATCAGCATTATTTGCTGTTGGATTGGGAGAAACCGCATGTTTGCATATGGGTGGGAAGGACTAGAGGAGAGGGAAGAGTTCATGGAGCCCAGTCTGTGCAAAGGGAGGGCTCCAGGGCCCAGTGGAGGCTGGCTTCAGAGAGAAGCCAGGTGGGTCCTGAGAATGCGCTGGTGCTGTACGACGGGGCCGTGGTGCCATTTGCAGGAGGGCCTCCTCGTCTTTTTCCTGTCTTCTCCATGAAGCAGGAAGTAAGGCTGTGAAATGTCCCCACGGCTCCCCTTCATCTCCATTGGTCTCTAGTGGGAGGGCAACCGCTGGGACTGGAAATGCAAGGGTGTGTGAATCAGAGGGTGTGAGGAGATCTAACCTGCTGTGAGGCATTGGACAAGTGACAAGAGCTCAGGTGGGTGGAGGCCCTGGGGTAGTCTCAGGTGGCAGGCGATTGCCCAAGTTCTTGCATTAACCCTACTTATATTTTCATATTTATTTAGTACTATGACCTTTTCTGAGATCCCAGGACAGTTTTTTTCTTAATCTTTGTGTTTCTGGCAAATAAGGATATTATTATAAGGATATTATTGGAATGAACCCATTTATCAAACAGAATTATGCATGTTGTAGGTCCTCAGTAAACATTTTTAAATGTATTTTCTGTAGATAAATCCCTATAATTGCATTATTTTACAGCTTCAAAGAACCCCCTCTCTTGCTTGGTGTTCTGCAACCAAATACAAAGTTACGAAAGGCGGAAAGGCTATTTGAAAATCAACTTGTTGGGCCAGAATCAATAGCAAATATTGGGGGTAAGTAAACATCTGGAATTGCAGAGTCTGACTGGGGGTGTCATGGAGGCTGTCTGTTGCTTGAAGGAGGGATTCTGTAGTAGTCACAGTGTTACCCTGCTCCTGGGTGAGGGGTCCTCTGCATCCTTAGCTGAGGATTCATGTGCTTGTTGAGCAGACATCCCACAGGAACATCTCAGCTCTCCAAGTTGTGGGCCATTTCAGTACTGGGTGATTTTGAGTTCATGTATGTAGAGTACTTTATTCTGCTCAAAGTGTTGGACCCATTAAAATGAAAGGAAAAAGAAAAAATGCAGACAGTGATGTTTAGTTCATTTATCAAAGTTAGGTAGGTATTACTTGAGAGGAAATTGTTTCTTAGTTCAGTTTGTCTTTGTATAGATGTCATTTTTGAAAAGAATATGGACAATTTTCAGTATTTCCACTATTTTTTTATTTTTTATTTTTTTAAAGCTCTCTTTGGTGGGTATATTTAAGGTTAGCTTTCTTCGTCAGACTTGCCCAAACCTAAGAAATAGAATTGGGTCTGATCCTAATACTTGAGTCTCTAGCCACTTGAAAGAGGTCATTTTCTGTTAGAATGAGAATTAGGCTTAGGAATCAAAAGATAAAGTTAATGAAAAGGTTGCTGAACTTAAAATGGTGTGACGATTTCTGAGCAGCTTAACTGGGCACTCTGTTCCTCATTCCACAGTGCCGTATGCTTTCCGTGAAGTAGTTGTGGATACTTGCGTCTGGGGTGCTTCTCTGTTTTATTTTGAAGGCAGCTTAGGGTCGCTCCTGCTTTTTGATGTGGGACCCAAAGATATTTCTGCAATTGTTCGTTTGTTTGGCTGGCAAAGTCAACATTGCTTTAAAAGGGATAAGTATTTCATGACAGAACTCCATGTTTCTTCTAAAAAGACATGATGTTTGTTAATAATAAAATTTACAAATTTTGTGTTTGGTGAAAAGTCAAATATTGATGTTTTAAACTGGAACTTTGAGGAATTAAAGAGATTTTTTGTTTTAAATTTTTAAAGAGAATGCTTTTCTTATTTTTTCCCTTTCCACTTGGGCTAATGTCTCATTGTACTCTGTCACCAGATAAAGGAACTGGTTATCTTCTTGGTGACACTTTTGGTTAGGCACAGTGGGGGCCTATCCCAGTTAGCTCCCTGCAGGTACTGCCTCATCTGGAGGTTGTTCTAGGCGATGGCTGGCATGTTGCAAACAGTGGAGAGAGGCACCAGCCCCAGGAGTAATCACCAATTAACGTGCTTTAATTTTTTAAAACTAGACTTTACCTTTTAGAGCAGTTTTAGGTTCACAGCAAAATTGAGGGGGAGGTTTCCCGGATACCCCGTACCCCACCTGCATAGTCTTCCCCATTATCAGCGTTCCACAATAGATGGTACATTTGTTATAATTGATACATCCTCATCACCTAAAGCCCATAGTTTAGGTTGGAGTTCCCTGTTGGTGGAGTACGTTCTATGGGTTTGGACAATGTGTAATGACATGTATCCATTATTTTCGTATCATACAGAGCAGTTTCACTGCCTTAAAAATCCTCTGTGCTCGGCCTGTTTATCCCTCCCTCTCCTTGACCTCTGGCAACCAGTGATCATTTTACTGCTTCCATAGTTTTGCCTTTTCCAGAATTTCATGTAGTTGGAATAATACAGCATGTAGCCTTTTCATATTGGCTTCTTTCACTTAGTCATATGCATTTAAGTTTCCTCCATGTCTTTTCATGGCTTCATAGCTCTTTCCTTTTTATTCCTGAATAATCCATTGTCTAGATGTACTACAGTTTGTCTGTTCACCGATTGAAGGACATCTTGGTTGCTTCCAAGTTTTGTCAATTATTAATAAAGCTGTTATAAATGTCCATATGTAGATTTTTGTATGGGCATGTTTTCAACTCGTTTGGGTAAATACCAAGGAGCACAACTGCTGGATCTTATGGTAGAAGTATATTTCCTTTTGTAAGAAACCTGCAAACTGTCTTCCAAAATGGCAGTACAATTTTGTATTCCCACCAGCACTGCGTGAGAGTTCTTGTTGCTCTGCAATCTCACCACCATTTGGTGTTGTCAGTGTTCCACATTTTGGCCATTCTAATAGGTGTGTAGTGGTATCTCATTGTTTTATTAGGTTGGTGCAAAAGTAATTGTGGTTTAAAAGGTTAAAAATTGCAAAAAACGCAATTACTTTTGCACCAACCTAATAATTTGCATTTCCCTAATGAAATATGCTATTGAGCATCTTTTCATATGCTTATTTGCCATCTGTATTTCTTATTTTGGTGAGGTGTCTGTTTAACTCTTCTGGCAATTTTTAAAATTGGGTTGTTCATTTTCTTATTGTTAAATTTTTTATTTTTACTGGGGAATATTGGGGAACAGTGTGGTTTTTTCCAGGACCCATCAGCTCCAAGTCAAGTCATAGTCCTTCAGTCTAGTTGTGGAGGGTGCAGCTCAGCTCCAAGTCCAGTCGCCATTTTCAATCTAGTTACTGGGGGTGCAGACCACCATCCCATGCAGGACTTAAACCTCGTGTTCTAACCAACTGAGCCATCCGGCCGCCCACAGCAGCTCAGCAGCAGTTCCTTGCCTTCAACCTAGTTGTTGAGGGTGCAGCTCACTGGCCCATGTGGGAATCCAGCGGGCAACCCTGTTGTTAAGAGCTTGCGCTCTAACCAACTGAGCCATCTGGCTGCCCTTATTCTTGAATTTTAAGAGTTCTTTGCATATTAATGGATAAGATTCTTTTATTAGTTTGTTTTCTGCAAATATTTTCTCCCAGTCTGTGGCTTGTCTTCTCATTCTCTTGACAGTGTCTTTATAGAGCAGAAGTTTTTAATTTTAATGAAGTCCAGCTTATCAATTATTTCTTTCATGGATTGTGCCTTTACAATTGTATCTAAAATATCATCACTACCCCTAAGGTTAACTAGTTATGTCCTATGTTATCTTCTAGGAGTTCTATAGTTTTGCATTTTACATTTAAGTTTGTGATTCATTTTGAGCTAATTTTTGTGAAGGATGTAAGGTCTGTGTCTAGATTCATTTTGTGTTGCATGTGGGTGTCCAATTTTTCCAGCACCATTTGCGAAAAAGACTTTGCTCCACTGTATTGCTTTTGCTCCTTTATCAAAGATCAGTTGACTACATTTATGTGGATCTGTTTCTGGACTCGATTCTGTTCCACTGATCTATTTGTATATTCTTTTGCCGTTACCACATTATCTTGATTACTGTGGCTTTATAGTAAGTCTTGAAGTCAAGTAGTGACATTCCTCTGACTTTGCTGTTCTTCTTCAGTATTGTGTTGGCTATTCTGGATCTTTTGCTTTTCCATATAAACATTAGAATCAGTTTGTGGATATCTATAAAATAACTTGCTGGGATTTTGATTGGGATTACTTTGAATCTATAAGGAGAACTGACATCTTGACAGTATTGAATCTTTGTACCCATAAACATGGGCTATCTCTACATTTATTTAGTTCTTTGATCTTTCAGCAGAATTTTGTAGTTTTTTTACATAGATCTTGTACATGTTATATTTAGACCTCAATATTTTATTCTTTTGGATGCTAATGTAAATAGTATTCTGTTTTTAATTTCAAATTTGTTCATTGTTGGTATATTGCAACCTTGCTATAATCGCTCATTAGTTCCAGGAGGGGTTTTTTTGTTTTTGTTTGTTTTTTGATTCTTTTGGATTTTCTACATAGACAATCCTGTCATCTGTGAACAAAGACAATTTCATTTCTTCCTTCCCAATCAGTATTAGCTTTTATTTCCTTTTCTTGTCTTACGGCATTAGTTAAGACTGTTAGTACAATATTGTAAAGGAGTAGTGAGAAGGGACATCCTTGCCTTGTTCCTGATTTCAGTGGGAAACCTTCTAGTTTGTCACCATTAAATATGATGTTAGCTGTAGAGTTTTTTAAATAGATGTTCTTTATCAAGTTGAGAAAGTTCCCCTATATTCCCAGTTTGCTGAAAGTTTTATCATGAATGGCTGTTGGACTTTGTCACATGTTTTTTCTGCATCTGTTAATATGATCATGTGATTTTTCTTTAGCCTGTTGATATTATGGATTACTTTATTGATTTTCAAATGGAACTAGCCTTGCATGCCTGGGATAAATCCTGCATGGTTGGGTATGTAATTCTTTTTATACATTGTTGGATTCAATTTGCTAATAATTTGTTGAGGACTTCTGTATTTTTATTCATGAGAGATATTGGTCCATAGTTTTTTTAATAATAATTCTGTCTGGTTATGGTATTGGGGCAATGCTGGCTTCATAGAATGAGTTAGGAATTATTCCCTCTGCTACTGTCTTCTGGAAGAGATTGTAGAGAATTGGTATTATCTCTTTCTTAAATGTTTGGTAGTATTCACCAGTGAACCCATCTTAGCCTGGTGTTTTTTGTGTGGGAAGGTTATTAATTATTGATTCATTTCTTCAGTAGATATAGGCCTATTCAGATTGTCTATTTCATCTTGTGTGAGTTTTGGCAAATTGTGTCTTTCAAGGAATTGGTCCATTTCATCTAGTTGATCATACTTGAGGGCATAGAATTGTTCATGGTGTTCCTTTATTATCTTTTTAATGTCCATGGGGTCTGTAGTGATGTTTCCTCTTTCATTTCTGAGATTGGTGATTTGCATCTGCTCTCTTTTTAGTCTGACTAGACGATTCATCAATATTATTGGTTTTTTCAAAGAACCAACTTTTAGTTTTGTTGATTTTTCTCTATTGATTTCCTGTTTTCAATTTCATTGATATGTGTTCTAATTTTTACTATTTCTTTCTTTTGCTTACCTTTGATTTAATTTGCTCTTCTTTTTCTAGTTTCCTAAGATGGAAGCTTAGATGGTTGGTTTTAGACCTCTCTTCTAATATATGCATTTGATGCTGAAAATTTCTCTTAGAGCATTGCTTTTGCTGCATCCCACAAACTTGGATAAGTTTTTTTAAATTTTCATTTAGTTCAAAATGTTTTTTAATTTATCTTGAGATTTCTTCTTTCACCCATGTGTTATTTAAAAATGTGTGTTATTTAGTCTCCAAGTATTTGGGGATTTTTCCAGCTGTCTTTCTGTTGTTGATTCCTAGTTTAATTCCATGGTTGTCTGAGAGCAACTGTATAATTTCTACCCTTTTAAATTTGTTAAGGTGTGTTTCATTGCCTACAATGTGTTCTGTCTTGGTGAAGGTTCCATGTGATCTTGAGAAGAATGTATATATTCTAGTATGTTTGGATGATGTAGTTGATAGACGTCAATTATATATCCAGTTGATCCACGATGCTGTGGAGTTCAACTCTGTCCTCACTGATTTTCTGTTTGCAGGACCTGTCCATTTCTGATAGAGGGATGTGGAAGTCGCCAACTCTAACAGTGGATTTATCTATTTCTCCTTGCAGTCCTATCAACTTTATCTGATATATTTTGATGATTTGTTATTAGGCACATAAATATTAAGGATGTCTTCTTGGAGAACTGACCCTTTTTCATTATCAATGGTCCTTTTTATCCTTGACAACTTTGCTCTGAAGTTGGTTCTGTCTGAGTTTAATACAGCTATTCTCACTTGCTTTTGTGTAGTGCTGGCATGATATACGAGTATCTTTCTCCATTTCTTTATTTTTAATTTATATTACTATATACTTCTATATATAGTAATATATTACTATATATATTACTACGTATTTCTTTTTTTTTAAAGATTTTTAGTAAAAAATATAGCTAACATACAACATTATGTTAGTTTCAGGTGCACACCATATTTGTTCAACATTTATATACCTAAAGAAGGGATCGCCATGATAAGTCCAGCAGCTATCTGACACACCATACTATGCTATCACAATATATTGACTATATTTCCCATGATGTACATTACATCTCCATGACTTATTTGTTTTATACCTGGAGATTTGAACCTCTTATTCCCCTTCACCTTTCCCCCCTTTGTTAATTTTTCAATTACAGGTAACATTCAGTGTAATTTCATATTAATTTCAGGTGTACAGTATAGTGGTTAGACGTTTGTATAATTTAAGAGGTGATCGCCCTGACTAGTCTAGTACTCAGCTGGCCCTGTACATAGCTATTACCGTGTTATTGATTATATTCCCTATGTTTTACTTTACATTCCTGTGACTGTTTTATAACTACCAATTTGTACTTCTTAATCCCTTCATCTTTTTCACCCTGTCCCCCAAAGTCTCTGTCTTTCAGGTTATGAGACTGACGCGCTGCCTCCTGTGCTAAGGGGGCAGGTCTGTCTTTCAGTTGGTGTATTGAGATCGTTGATGTTTAAAACAATAATTGATACAGTTGGGTTAGTGTCTTTAATATTTGTTACTGTTTTATATTCATTGCCCTTGTTTTTTGTTTCTAATTATTTCTTCCACTGTCTTTCTGCATTTTGTAGTTTTATATGATTCCATTTTCTCTCCTTTCTTAGCATATCAGTTACATTTTTAAAAGCTTTTTTAGTGGTTGCCCTAGAGCTTGTAAAATACATTTAAAAACTATGTAATGTTTCATGAATTTGCGTGTTATCTTTGTTTGGCGGCCATGCTAATCTCTGTATTTTTCCAATTTTAGCATTTGTGCTGTTGAAATGAGCACTTAATCTGCTTTAATTATATCCTGAGGGACTTCCTAGCAGTTCTTCCCCTTTAGTTGGATATGATCAGCCTCAATAGCAGACACTGATGTGATGCAGACATGACCATGTGTGCCTGAGTGCCAGCCCAAGAGCCCATGCTCTTAGAGTAGAAAATCCTCACGGTTTTATGACTGACTGGTGTCTGCTGCACCCTTGCTCCAGTGTCAGATTCAGGCCCCACAGGCTGATGACCCAGGCCCCCATGTTTTTATTGTTGCAGATTTTAAGGACTTTTTGATCCCAGATATCAGTTCTCCTTCATATTCAGAACTGCCATTTCCTCTCTGGAGATAAAAAACACCCACAAGGCACCTCTGTTGTAGAAGGCGGTATGATCACAGTTGTTAGGCTAACCCAGTAACACTCATATTTCTTCTTCTTTTTTAAACAGATGCGATGTTTACTGGTACATTAGATGGCCGGATCATAAAATTTGAAAGCGGTGAAGTAGAGACCATCGCCCGTTTTGGGTCGGGCCCGTGCAGTAAGTCAGTGACAGCCCCCCTGATGTATGTCTCTTCCATTCATTCAGAAAGGTGCTGAATGGCCTTATGTAAGTCAGGTTCACCCTCGGCGATAAACAGCCCCCACCATCTGGCACATGGCCTGACTTTGGTGTTACTACATGCTCTTTATTTGCCAGTGGTTCCTGGACCTCATAGTGCCTGGTTGTCACCTTGCGTTGCAGTTCTTACCCATCTAGGCAGTGGCCATGGCACCTGCTGGTTACCTCTTGGGCCCTGCTCCTCGTTATTCTGCAGAGGCCCATGTTCACTTTTGAGGTAACTTGGAGAAGATTAATAGGTGTTGTCTGAGTGTTGCTATTAGCAAAGCAGTTGGCATTAGCTTCTCAGGAATTTCAGCAGTGTCATTCTAAGTGAAAATATCCTGATGTCACTCCAATTTTAGAAAACTAGAGTAGAAGAATCTCACTTTTTAAACACTGGCAGTCCGGACTTCTTATTTGTTATCATTTTTAATAGCTAGAATATTTTTGTAAAAATGATGCATTTTTATTGTGAAATGTGAACAACACAAACGTACAAAGAAGAAAGTAAAAAAATCACCCAGAGTGTTCTCAGATTAACATTTTAATGAATAAGTTTTCAGATATCCCTCTGTTCGTGGATACTCACAGCCAACCACACGCGGTTCTTGTGATGGAATCTACTCTACATCTGGTTCTTGAACCTCTTTTTCCACTCCATATTTTGGTTGTAAATGCCCTGTAATAAGCACCCCGCAGCAAGCACCCCTGCTGTAAGCACCCCGCAGCAAGCACCCCTGCTGTAAGCACCCCGCAGCAAGCACCCTGTAGTAAACATCCTGCTGTAAGTACCACTACAGTGAGCACTTCACAGTAGCATCTTGCTGTAAGCAACCCTGCACTGAACACTCTGTAGTAAATACCCTGCAGAAGCACCCCTGTAGTAAGCCCTCCACAGTGGGTACCCCTGCAGTAAGGATCCCTGCAGTGCGTTCCCGAGTAAGCACACCACAGTGGGTATATCTGGAATAAAGCACCCCACAGTTGGCACCCTGCAATAAGCACCCCACAGGAAGCACCCTGCAGTTAGTACCCCACAGTGGGGACCCTGGAGCAAGGATCCTTGCATTAAGCACCCTACAGTGAATAACCTGCAGTAAATATGCATTGTCACAGGTTTATCAAAAGAGTGTAGAACAGGAGAGTTAATCTAAGGAATAAAATAGTAACTCGCCCTTTATGCTAGATGGAGAGAAAATCATCATGCTCCTAGATGGACACAGTATTCAGGATTAAGCTCTCAACTCCTGAGGTTCTGGGGGGATTCTGGAATTGAAGCATGGGTCCTTGATGTCCCTGAGTTAACTGTTCAAGTCTTGGGATGCTGATGTGAACGTGATTCTTGGGTACCAATTTCTGTGAATATGTCCAGATCTGGATTCTCAGGTGGTCCTTCTGGACATGCTGGTCAGTTGTCCTAAGTTCCAGGGGGCTAGATTACTGGGGGGTGGGTCTGTCCCTAATGCCATGGTCTTTTTTGTTCTCTATAGCACTATGCATATTTAGGAAGATATGGATGAGGTGCTTGGACACTGATGGGGCACAGGCACAATATTGGATCAGCCACCGATTCCTGTCCGTTTGTTTCCCTAGAAACCCAAGATGATGAGCCTGCTTGTGGGAGACCCCTGGGCATCCGGGCAGGGCCGAACGGGACCCTTTTTGTGGCTGATGCATACAAGGGGCTATTTGAAGTAAATCCCTGGAAACGTATGTGATAATATCTTGTTTGCTTCTGTGATGATTTCACATCTTTTAAACAATATGTGCATAAGTGGATTTAATAGAATTTGTTCAATACAATCTATTGGAAACTCTAATATTTTCATACTCATTGAATAGTACTGAAAGCATTGCCTACAAATATCAGCTGGTATAAATACCATATAAATCCCTACTCATGACTGCATTTGGTCAGTACCCTAATTTCCTCTGGTGTTTGTGTTTTAGCCATGGGGCTCAAGAGGATTTATTTTGAGGATGTTAGACCTTCTCCTTCCATCTTTATTTTTTTGTATCTTTCTTTATGTCTTGTCTTCCACCTCTCAGTCTTCTCTTTCATCCTTCCCCTTCATCTCTGTCTTTTCATTTTCTTCTGTCTCCAGTTCCTCCTCCCATTCTTCTCCCCTGACTGGTCATGACGTCAGCTTGACCAGTGCTGTAACATTTGCTGTATGTGCTTCAGCAGGGGAGGGTCATGGTATGGAGGAGTCTGTTATCATGGATGGTACGTGGGGCCTTGGGCTCAGGCACCACAGATCGACTGCCTGGGTGACTGGCTGTGAGACTATGCAAGTTACTTAGCCTCTCTGTGCACACTTTCTTCATCCATGAAACAGGAATAATGTAGTTGCCTGCCTCGTGGGATTGTTGTGAGGGTTTAAATGATATTATACATGGAAAGAGCTTAGTACTCAATAAATGTTCATTCTACTACTTAAAAAACTTACTACTACTCTTATTTCTTTATTTAAAAGCAGATAAATGGAACATTTTATATTTCTCTCAAACAAGCAAATAGAAAAAATTGCCTTTTACCTAAGACTCTTAATAGATTTTTAAGTCAGTTGGTCTCGATAAAAGAAAGTTCCTCATCCTTAGAAGAAGGGTTTTGCTTTAATGAAGTTAGTCTAAAAAAATTCATCAGCTAACAGATGAAAGAAAGGAAAACTCTGTTTTTTTACTATAAGAAGGAATAAGTTCTTACCCTCTGGTAACCACTAAACTACTGTCTGTGTCTATGAGTTTTTGTTTCTCATTTGTTTGTCTTGTTCTTTTATTGTTTTTGGTTTATATACTACATATCAGTGAAATCCCAATAAATTGAAAACGAAAAGAAAAAGAAGGAATAAGTCTTCTGACACATGACATGGAGAAGCTCATTTTAGTTTTTCTTTTTAACAGGCTAATTAATATTTTTAAATTATTGAGATACAAGTTCTTAGAATAAAAGTAAGTCTCTCTCTCCCTCCTTTTTCCCCTTCTTTTCTTTTCTTTTTCTTCCTTTCTTCCTTCCTCCTTCAGGTGAAGTGAAACTGTTGGTGTCCTCCGACATACCTATTGAGGGGAGGAAAATGTCTTTTGTGAACGATCTTACAATAACTCGGGATGGGAGGAAGATTTATTTTACGGATTCTAGCAGCAAATGGCAAAGACGAGATTATTTGCTTCTGGTTATGGAGGGAACGGATGATGGGCGGTGAGTGTATTTCAGATCTTTTGCTCAGTGAGATCACCAATCAGGCAGGGTAATTCCAACAGAGCTGATTCCTTCTAGGAATCATTGGAGTGTTTCTGAGCATATTTCAGCATTTCAGATAGAACCTTAATGGCTTCTGGAAATAGGTGATGGATGTAAAAAAACAGAGCAAGATGGTCTTACTTTCTCTTTGATGAAATGAAATAAAAATAGGGCAATCCATATAAGGATGTGGTCTAGGCAGTCTGGGAGAGACCTACAGGCAGGCCTGGGTTTCAGGTCATCCCTCTAAAGGGGAACTTCTGTGAGGCTGGATCCATGAACTTCTGTGAGGCTGGATCCATGGTGGCCCCCAGGTCAGTGAGAGAACTGACTGGGTGTTGTCTGGAAGAGGATGACTAGGGCTGCCCTGGATGGGGAAGGCCCCTCAGGAGCCAGCCTGGAACCAGGTCTAAGCAGAAGGCCACCAGGGGCTTTGTCACTCCGGTGTGAGGCTGACTTCCCTTCTGTAGGTCCCTGTCCAGAGGGGAGCAAGGCTCCAAGCCAGCAGGGGGGGTCGTGGATTCTCTCTGTGTGACCCTTTGCTGTTGGCACTGACAGCCTACTAGAGTATGATACCGAGACCAAGGAAGTGAAGGTTTTACTGGACCAGTTGCGGTTCCCTAATGGAGTGCAGCTTTCTCCTGCAGAGGACTTCGTCCTGGTGGCAGAGACAACCATGGCTAGGATAAGAAGGTGCGTGTGGTATCTACTGTGCTGTCACTGTTCATCAGAGCTCATCATTCCTGGGATGGGCGTGGAAGTATCTTTTGACAGAATCTGAGGCGTAGCAAGGCACCTTCTCCTTTATGTAATAACAATAAAAGTCAAACTCAAGGATGCCTTTTCTTTCTCCCATTTCTCAGCCTATCTGAGTGTCACAGTCTGCAAGAGTCTTAATTTAATGCTGGCTGTGCATCCCTGGTCCCTTTCACTAGCGGTGGGTCTTGGCCTGCCCCACCCCTCCAAACTATGTCTAGTTGAGCCCAGGGCTCATGAGTGCCTCTTTCAGCGGCTGATTCTTTGTTCATGATGGACATGTTTATAATTGTTTCCATAAACTTATGGAACCAAGACCAATTTGGTGCTTGTCTAAAATTTTTTCTTAAATTGGGGGGCTGCTGCTCACGCCTGCTTGGGTGAATTTTTCAGATTCTACGTGTCTGGCCTGATGAAGGGAGGGGCCGACCTGTTTGTGGAGAACCTGCCTGGATTCCCAGACAACATCCGGCCCAGCAGCTCCGGGGGTTACTGGGTTGGCATGGCAGCAATTCGCTCCAACCCTGGGTTTTCAATGTTGGATTTCTTATCTGAGAGACCTTATATTAAAAGAATGATTTTTAAGGTAACTGAAAACTATTAATTCCAAACACTAAAATGAAGATGTGTCTAATTATGAAATTTTTTGACCTTTATAGCTCTAGTAATTGTACTTCTGCTAATAATGTAATACTTTTAGTGACTTTAAAACACTTTTTATTCTTCACCCTGACATGTAAACTTAAACTTTTAGACCCTTTGATTTTTTCTTCTGGTTTCCTGGTCTGGGTGGTTTTATCATCACAGCATCATGACCTTTCGGGGCCTTCACTCTGCCTGTTAACCTCAGTCTTCCCACTCTGTGATGGCTTTTTCAGACCTTCTTCCCTCTCCTCCAGATCCTGTGATCTGGCCCTCCTTCCCTGCCCCAGATGACACTGCTTCTCTTCAGATGATTATCAGGTGTGTCTTCCACACATATAAACCCACTCACCTTGGGCCCCCGATTCCACCCTGCTTCCTTCTGCCCTGTCAGAACCTCCTGTCAGTCATCTGTCTCCACAGGCTTCTGCCCTTTGACATCTTAGCACACCAGATTCTTTTCCATTAAAAAAAATCCTCCGCCCTCATCAATGGCCACAGACCCTTAAACACAGCCTCTAACCGTTCATCATCCTACCCTTTTGCCAGTGACTTGAAATGCCCCGAATACACTCAGCGTGTTTTACACTGGGGATAAATAGGCACTCCGTCATACAGAAATCTTATTTTCCAAAACGCTTCATTTTACAGGCTGAATAGATATTTGAAATTGATATTGACTATTTGAATAGATATTAAAATATTTATAACTTAAAGTCTTGGAAGGTACCAGGTAGTAATTACCGAGTCCATGCAGTGCCAGGCCTCGTGTCTGGGCCCCGGTGCGAGGCTGCATGCTTCGGCTTATTTAGGCTGGCCTGTGGCCTTCAGGATTGTTCAGCGGGTCTCTATGGAAAGTTCTGATCTGCTCAGAAATGGCACATCCCTCCTCTTTGTCTTGTTGGCTCCAGAGCCAGCATCTGTTCCCATTGGAAACTAGGAGGCAGAATGGTAGGGTGGGCAAGGAGACGGGTTTTGAAAAAGGCCAGACCAACTGTGAGGCCCTGGGCAGATGACCTGGTCTCTCTGCCTAAATTTCTCCATCTGTCAGGTGGGAAGAAGAATAATAGTATTTTATTAGGTGCTGAAAAAATGTAATGAGAATATGCACATAATGCTTTAGCCAGGTATAGTAAGTATTCAATTTCTATACGTGTTGGTTTTTCTACAGCAAGGATGTAATCTGTTGGTGGTGGGTGTTTGTCTCTCACTCTCTCCCGATAGAGTATGTGCTCCATCAGAGTAGGTATTTTTTTCTGTTTAGTTTATCTGCAGCACTAAGAACAGTAGCTAGTACACAGTAGGTCCTCAGAAGTTATTGTTGAATGAATAAGTGATTATAGAATTGAGACTGTAAGTATGAGACCAAGCTGGAATGGCAGGATGTGTTCTGGGTGATGGAGAACCTGGGTGGGGTGACTGGGGCAGGAGCGAGCTCAGCATCAGTGTGTGACCTGGCACGTGGCAGATGGAGAGCAGGTGGGAAAGGTGGGCAAGGACCATAGGCCTTATAGGAGTTTAGATTTTATTAAATGGCAAGAAGGGTAGAAAGAGCTTTTTCCTGAACTATCTGCAAGGAAGTGGCTGACCTGAGGCCCCATGATCCTCAGATACTTTAGTGTGTTTTCTATAACAAGGTCATTCTCCTTCATGACTACCTGTCCAAACAGGAAATTCACATGGATACATGCGACTGTCCATCCCATACACCCTATTCAGGCTGCACTTGTTGCCCCAGTAATGTCTTTTATAAAAGAGGATTCCGCCCAGGATCGGGAGTGGCCTCTAGTTGTCCTGTCTCTGTTCTCCTTCAGTCTGGAACAGCTTCTCAGTCTTGACCTATTGGAGGATTACAGGTCAGTTATGTTGCAGGACTCCCCTCCATTTAGGTTGTCAGGTGTTTCTCATGGTTAGATTCAAGATATGCTTCTCTGGCAGGGAGATCCCGGAAGTGAAGCTGGGTTCTCCGTATGTCCCGTCAGGAGGGGCCGTGACGTCACCGTGTCCCACGCTGCTGCGGTGTTCATCACCTGATCAAGCGGCGAATGTTAGACTTCTCCACTGTGAAGCCACTCTGTCCATTTGGAATTCATGAGTATTTTGTGGGGAAGTATTTTATAACTAAGTAAATATCAGTGTGATCTCATGGTTGCCTATTTAATCTGTTACCATCATTATTTTGATGCTCAAATTGTCCAGCTGTGGCCAGTGAGAGCCCCTTTAGTGTGGCTGGCTCCTTGACCTTCGGGCATGTCCCTGTCGTCCTTGGAGCGGTTCCTCGCTTCCTGACACCACCTTGGTCAGGCTCGTCTTGTACTTTCCCTGCCTCAGCTCTGGAATCAACCATTTCCCCAGGGAGCCCCAGCGCCTTCTAGAGGAGATTTGGTGCTAAGTGTGCATATTGCTTTTGGGGTGTCTCTGCTCCTAGGCCCCCCTCAGTGGACAAAGTGCGGAATGTATGCATGTGTAGGCATACATACGTGCATACATACAATGTACATACACATGTTGACACCTGTGTTTATTTATCATCTGTTTATTTAAATTGAAAACCATAAGTAATGCTGGTAGGTCTACTTCTAGTCCAATACCACAGGATTTATTCTAGTTTTCTCCCTTTCCGTATTTGCACTTCCCTTCTCTAATATCGAGAAAGCTGGGTTCCATTATCCTTCATACCTATTTGATCAGATTCCCCAAATGTCACCTGTCTGTAGCCATTATCCTCTATCACATGAGCCCTTCTAGGGCTCTGGCACTCACCCTGGGCCTTCTGCCTCCTCTCGACTGTGTGCAGGGGCCAGCCTTTCCTCTCAAGGGCTCTGATACCTGCACAAGCTGTCCCCCAGGGAAACACCCTTCTCATCCTGTCTGGGCTCTGACAACCTGTACCAGGCCACCCCACTTCAGGGACACCGTCTCAGTCTGCTTGAGCTCTGACACCATACTTTGTGCCAGTGTCCCTCTTGTCCCACACTATGGCCTCTCCCTCACCCTGCTGAGACTGACTCCCTGGTCTGGGCCACTGAGTTTCCCCACTCTGCACACATATGCCCTGCTCGGCCCCACAAGCCACTTCTTGACTGAATTGTTTGGGAAGCAAGCGATGTACTACAAAGAATGTTTTTAAAAGGTAATTGCAACTGCTATGTAGAGAATAGCCTATAGCAGGGCTCCACCGGCTTGTGGAGCCTGTGTGGAGGTGTTTGGAATGGCCAGGAGAGGTGGTGGGCAAATACCAGGGTGGGGCTGTTACATGCACAGCAGATGAGGAGACCTCACAGTGCCAGGCGCATAGGGTTGGAGAGAGAGACATTAAGTGTGAGGGCTGAATTCCTGGTGTCAACAGCTAGTGTCAGGGGCCCTGTCTCCTGAGCTGAGGAGTCGGTTCAGTTTGAAAAGTTGTTAGAAAGTCCAGATGGAGCTGGGTCCAGGGTAGTGAGGAATTTAGCTTTGGGCATCGGAAATAGAGATAAGAGATTTGAGAGCTCTCTGGGAAAGTGACTAAAGTAATAAGAGGGGATGAAATATCTCTTAGGGATAAGATGGAGAGAGCAGAGAGGGGAGGACCTATGGCTGAAGGGAGGTGCCTTATGGAATATTTTGAGTTATAATGCAGTTTTGATCAGTCGCTATAGAACCTTCCAGAACACAGTCAACTTATATGTCTGCTTGAACATTGCCAGTGACTCAGAGACATTATTCACTGGACGTTTGTAGCTGCGTGGCTATTTCCCTTATATTAGAAGGTAGATATCTGCCTACTCATTTTTATTCATTGGTCTTATACAGTGGTGTCCTTTGTCATCATTTCCTACCTGGTGTCCTTCTGCTCTGCCAGAAATTGTATATCTCACCATCTGTTTTTTTTTTTTCTTTCTTTTTTTCTTTTTTTGCTTAAAACCCTTCAATAGACCCATGTGCCTCTTGGCCTGGCTGAGCCAGGGGCTAAGCTCCTAGAGGCTGCCTGATAGCATGGGGGTATCTGATCTTTATCTACGTTGGCTGCAAGGAGAGCTGAGAGTCGTTGAGTCTCAGGGCAGAGACATGTTCATTTAAACTGCCCAGGATATTTTCTTTTTTCTTTTTATTGGGGAAGGAGAACAGGACTTTATTAGGGAACAGTGTGTACTTCAAGGACTTTTTTTTTTTCCCCCAAGTCAAGTTGTTGTCCTTTCAATTTTAGTTCAGCTTCAAGTTGTCCTTTCAGTCTTAGTTGTGGAGGGCGCAGCTCAGCTCCAGGTCCAGTTGCCGTTGCTAGTTGCAGGGGACGCAGCCCACCATCCGTTGCGGGAGTCAAACCGGCAACCTTGTGGTTGAGAGGACGCGCTCCAACCAACTGAGCCATCCGGGAGCTCAGCGACAGCCCAGCTCAAGGTGCCGTGTTCAATCTTTAGTTGCAGGGGGCGCTGCCCACCATCCCTTGCGGGACTCGTGGAATTGAACTGGCAACCTTGTGGTTGAGAGCCTACTGGCCCATGTGGGAATCGAACCGGCAGCCATCGGAGTTAGGAGCACGGAGTTCTAACCGCCTGAGCCACTGGGCCGGCCCCTAGATTTTTTCTTTAACATGAACCACTCTTAGATCTCCATCATTTGTACCTTGCACATTTGAGAAATCTTAAACCTTGTCAGAAGACTTGGCGTTTGTTCTGGTTAGGTTATGCTGGTTTTAATCTGGCATTCTGGGGTTGACATTGCTCTAGGCCTTCGCCTGATGTTGTGTCTTTCTCAGATGTGATTTGTGCTTCTCTGTGTTCAGAGAAGTACCTGCATTGCAGGTGTGATGGACATTGCATGAGGGCTGTTGGACAGCCGCAGTCCTTGTGCTGGGTTAGCCTTGCCTCTTTCCATGTAAGTGACAGGAAGCTCCTTGGCCTGACCTGCACAGGGGGTGGGGGCAGGAGCCAGGGAGACCTGCTGTGGGACAGGCCCTGTGCTAGGAGTGGGGAGCTGGTTTAACCTGGCTCTGCCCTGTCGCTGGTGGAGCCGGGCCCTTACTAGATGGTGAGGGGTTGTGGGGTCTATTAAAAAGTAATATTCAACTGAGTAAATTTTAAAGAGCTTATTGGCTTTATTCATTGATTCATGAACTGAGCAACTTCCAGTCTAACGAATAGAAAGGAGATCCAAGTAGCTATACAAAATAACTTTTTTTTTTTAAATTAAAGTTTATTGGGGTGACAATTGTTAGTAAAGTTACATAGATTTCAGGTGTACAATTCTGTATTACATCATCACATATATATCACATTGTGTGTTCACCACCCAGAGTCAGTTCTCCTTCCATCACCATGTATTTGATCCATTTTACCCACACCTACCACCCTCCTTCCCCAACCCCCACCCCATAACCACTAAACTATTGTCTGTGTCTATGAGTTTTTGTTTCTTCATTTGTTTGTCTTGTTCCTTTCTTGTTTTCAGGGTTTTTTTTTTTTTAATTAAAGTTTATTGGGGTGACAATTGTTAGAAAGTTACATAGATTTCAGGTGTACAATTCTTTAATACATCATCTATATATATCACATTGTGTGTTCACTAAAACGAGACTTTTACAGGCAGAAAGGAGTGGGAACAAGGAAGGTCCTACTAGACAGAAAGTTTGATTATTGCAAGGTCACTTTCCTTTAGGGAACAGCAGGGTCTGTGAGGCACATGGGCTAACTAGTGCTGATCAGGCAATTCCTGATTGACTGGCTTCAGATTCCATTTCTGGAAGAGCCGAAACTGTAACTGAGTTAAAGCGTGGTTTGGTGATGTGGGGCTTACCATCAGTGACTGCATTGTGGACCTGTTGTCTTGCTTTTAACAGGTCGGATCTGCTCACATCATTCGCTTAGTCAAATGGTAAATTTTTTTCTCACTGTGCTTCCCTTCCAGCTGTTTAGTCAGGAGACAGTGATGAAGTTTATGCCACGATATAGCCTCGTCCTAGAACTCAGCGACAGTGGGGCCTTCCGGAGAAGCCTGCACGATCCCAATGGGCAGGTGGTCACCTACATCAGCGAAGTGCATGAGCACGACGGGCATCTCTACTTGGGCTCCTTCAGGGCCCCCTTCCTCTGTAGACTCAGCCTTCAGTCTGTTTAGCGGCCCCAGTCGCAGCCCTAATCATGCCTGTACCAGGAGTTGCCACGCTTGAGCACCATACCTGGTCTGGGAGGTGCCATGGACACAGCCCTTCTCACCTGCACTGCTGACCCTTGGAAATGTGGTATGACCCTGCAGGCATGCAGGCCCGTGTGGGACAGCCCTCACTGGGGTTTGACTTTGCATTTAGAGGGAACCATCTTAACATCTGCCATTGGGAAGATAAGTCCATGTAAGGCCATTTTCTCTTAAAAAATTCTAAGTACAGTAATTTTCTGGGACTTAGGTGACATCATATACGTTCAGCAGGCCTCAGGGTTTGGTGGATAGAGCAGTAGATCCCTGTCCAGGGATCTTGTTTTAGCTACTGGCTCTGTCCTGCCAGCCTCAGTGTCTTTATTATAAAACACGGTAATGCCTGTCTTGGGCGGGGCACAGGAAGGGCAAGGATTGCGCAGTGCAGAAGTGTCCAGATGCCAGCAGGTGCAGCTGTGCAAGCACACGTATTAGCACTGCATTCTCCAGAGCTGTGCAGGCCCTTTGTCTCTGTCTTTACCTCCCATCGCTCCTACCCTCCATCCTACTCCAGCTTGTACCAGGGGCTTTTTAAGGCTCCTGAATTTTGTCAACCATGTAAAGGCAAGGACCTGAGGAAGTGCATAGGAAAAGCATGTGGATTCCAACAATTCAGAGAGGACTCACTGGGTTTCTCTCTGTGAACAACCTACCACACAAATTGAATGACCCAGCAACTGGGTGAATTTAGGGCAGTCCTGTTTACACACCTTTGTTTCTCGCCTCTAGACTCACAGAGGTGAATAGTGCACGTGTTAATGTCATATTTGCTCAAGTGCCACAAGTCCAAAATTGCTGTATGTCTATACACTGGTCATAATGTTGTCAGGGAGATCCATGTAATAATGATAATTAAATGAACTTTTATGCTGATTAACTTTTTTTGATCATGTGGCCGAGGAGTTTCTTCTTTACTTTAAATATAATGATTTTAACAGTGACTGGAATTTGATTCCATCTAGTGTTGCTATGAGAATTGTTTTGGCTAGGATCTTGTTTTAGGGACAAGCAGCCCATCCACTTTTCTCAAGACCTCTCACCAGGCATCGGCTGGCCTCAGGGCATTGCGTGCCCTCGTGCCTCCCTGTGGTGATTCATTCTTGGGCAAGTTGATAACACACTGCTCTCCTGCTTTCCAACCTACAAAATGGGGTTAATATCGGTTCTTTTTCTGTCCTAGGTGAACAGTTTCTGCCTCTGGGATAGTTTTTAAGAACTTGACAAAGACAATATTTTAAATAGGTAATGATACTAAAATTCAAAGAGGATTGAGAGCTGGGGTACAATCTGAACCTTTGGGTCTTGTCTCATTGGCTGGCATTCAGTCCCTTCGCTGCTTTTCCCAACTGTAGGCCCCCAACCCCATGCTCTGGTCTGGCCTCGTTTTAGGGGAAGGAAGTTGGGAATGGTCAGCTCATCTTGTGTCACTCTCCTCAGGCTGGCTTGATGTGCAGCAACAGTAGGACGGAGTCAAAGACTGGCTTCAGTCTAGTTGATGCTACCCATACAAGAATAATAGGGTAAAACCCAATCATTCCGCCACAAAAACTAATTTAAATGTGCTATGCTTGAATAAGTCAACTTCTTGATTGAGAACAGAGGGTTTTGCTTTTAGTGCTTAATTTTTACCGTTACAAAGAAGCTGATAAATTGCTTTTCATAGTTTTCAGCAATGGAGCCTTGATTTGACTCAGATGTTGGTTTTCTGTCCCAAAGTGTCATTTCCTGTTTTTTATTTGGTAATTTGCTGTGGTGAGGTGCAAAATACAGCCTTATTAGGTTTAAATATGATGTGCTTTTGTTGTAAACAAAACAGATTTGTTCTAATGTGAATTGCTATCATGGTTTTAAAATAAATCAAATGGTTCATTCACTCTGTCCTTCTTTATTATCTATTATAAAACTCTGTTAGAATTCAGTTATTACCTTTTATAGGACAGAGGTCGCTTTTGAGATTTTTATCAACATATACTTGCAGAGTGGTCTACAGTTTTGAAAAACTGTGGTGGTCTACAGTTTTTTCATGTACTCTGACCTTTTAATGATGCAAAGAGATAATGGCCTTGTTTGCAGATAGGAACGGAGGCTGGTGGAGAAATGAGTTGCCCAGAGTCACAGCCAGCATACAGCTGAGCCAGGATCTGTGCTTGACTGTGGAATCCGCTGGGGAAGCTGGGAGACACGGAGGAGGTATGACGGTATTGCAAGCTCTGTGGTGGCCACCACCCAGCCTGAGGCTCAAATCTGCACGTCAGAGTTCTTTTGGGTGCCCAGGTCTGTGGGGCAGCCTGGGCATCAGTGTGGTTTAAAGCTTCACAGGTGGTCCCCGTGGGCAGTGGTTGAGCATTCATCACAGCCTGGGCCCATCAGCTGCCTCAAGAGGAGCGAGGCTGGGTGGACATCTGGAGCAGGGGCAGTGTAGCCGAATCCCTGAGTCTGTGCAGCTGGTGAGATGTAGAGGGGTGTTGCCGGGGGAAAGCTCTGTAACATTCAGGACAGGGGCATCTGTTCTGTTAGAATTTTGATCGTTGGAGTGGTTTGTTCAAGTTTGAGAAAGTTTTCTTTTTGGTCATAGTGCTGGTATGTCTTAGAATCATGGGTGCTAGACTTTATATTTTCTCAGTCACAGTAACGTTAGATGATGGTACGGCTTCCTTCTGAGTCACAGTAAAGCTGATGAGTTTTCAAAAACATAGAATTGGGTGGCAATATAGGACTTCAGGTTATCACTGGTTGACATCGAGCGGCTGTGGTAAGGTACACCATCTCTATCTGTCTGAATCCATCTCAGGGCTCTCTGGCAGTTCCTTCTCAGGTAGGGCTTCAGTATGAGTCTGGAGAGAACAATCTCTTACAGCGGTGAGAGTTATGAAAAAAGCGAATGGATCTGGCACAGTCAAGTGCTCACAGTGTCTGCAGGGCCTACTCTCCAGGCAGTTAGAGCAACATGTTTACAGTGTTTTGGTTGGTAGATGCGAGACTGCAGTGGTCAAAGATGTGCCAGCTGCTGGCTTCCAAAAATCAAGGTAGCCTCACACTGTCTTGCTACCCAGTCCCTTTGCTTCTGGTGTCATCATGGCAGGTGTAAGAGTTATTTAAAGATAAGCATGTACTTCTGTGAGGTATAATATATAAAACAGTTTGGGATTCGGGGTAATAGAAGATGCGTACATTATAAAGTAAAACTCCCACCTGGAATTCAGGGCCTGAGGCCCCTATGGAGGAAAGGTTTACAGAAGCCTGAGGTTGGGGACACACAGCCAGCTGGCTTCTGTGGTGGCTGGTTTGCATTCATTCTAAGACTTCTCTTTGTTTACTTTATAGGAGGGGATGAATACCTTGTCCCAAATGATGTTTTGAAAATTGTGGGTATAGGTTAGTGTTTAAATCTGAGAGTTTTGAGGTTGGGATTTGAGGCTTCCTCCCTCCTGGGAGGCAAGGTTAGTCAAGGCCTCCTGGCTGGGCAAATGGCAGGGAGTTCAAACGTGGATTCCACAGGGGCTGTGAAGCCACTGTTCCCTAGAGTTGCCTGTGCATTCTCAGTTCTGATGCTGTATGTAAGGTCGGTGAGGGGTGGCATCTGGAGGCCTAAGTCATTTTCAGGACAGGCCTGGCCTAGATGTGCTCTGTTCCGCATTTAAATGTAAATGAGGACTGGGAGCTCAGAGTTTGGGGTCCTTTCATTGGCTGCATCATCTTACATAGATCACAAAGGCCCCCTTGAGCTGTGTCCGCAGGCCCATCTGGCTCACACTCCTGGTGTTGATGTTCTTGCCATCTTGTTAATGTATGGGGTGAACAGCACTGGGTGAGCTTCTTTATCTTTATGAAAGGATTGCCTTCAGGGGCCTTCGCAATCATAGGATTAAATGTCTTATGGCATAGTTGCCACCACTGTCCCTAATTAAATGACCAGAAGGAGGTGAATCAAGGCAGGAAAAAAAAAAAATGAGGACTTGGAATTATAGTTACTCTCATCACTGAAAGAAGCTTCATTTTGGTCATTCACATTGATCAAGTTTATGACAGCACACTAAATTGCCACACTTAATGCAGATTTTGTCTCCTATGAATTATCAAGTCCATATTTTTTAAAGGCAGCAACATATTTTGTATTAATCCATAGTTTGAAGAGGGCCTGGAGAGGAAGAAGTTCAGTGAGGGGCCGCTGCATTTTCATAAGGCTTACTGCGCAGGATGTCTGGGGATCATCTCTAAGTGAAGCCTCAGGATTCGCCGACTTTTGGCAACTCCTTGGCCTCTGCTCTGTGTCCCAGCCTTACACTGCTTCCAGTGCAAGTCAAGGCCTGTCTTCTCAAGGCCCCCAGGCCTTCCAGACCACAGCACTCTCCTCTTTCCCTTGTGCCCCCAGTGCAGCATACCCACCCCTGATCTTGTCTTCCCTCTCCTGGGTAGGTTTGTGGGGGGTGCTCCCTCTCCTGGGTGGGGCTGTGGGGTGTGGTCCCAGCAGTCCATCCCACCTCACCTGTCTGAGCACAGCTGTGCGTATGCTGAGCGTCAGAGGCAATAGAGAGACTTAGGGGGACAGCCCACAATCAGAAGAAAGCACAGCTGGAGGGTGAGCATCCTCTGTGGGGTGTCACCTCCCCTGCCAGTTCATGATGTGGAGAGAGGCTGGCCTGTTTCTGGTTGCTTTGGTATGTTGGAGCCAGCAGCTAATGGCTGGAAAAGCATCGGGTGCTTTATGGAGGTAACCTAGACTGGTCAGACCACTCAGTGAGAGGGACCCCTCACAATGCTCCCCTCGCCTTCCTGACTCCCTTTAACAGGTAAAGCAACACCCATTACTTTGAGGTCAATTCTTTATTCATGTTCATTCAACCACAAAAGGTGAAGATGCTCAATAGTAGACTTAGTCCCTCTGCTCAGTGCTGTAACTATTCAGACAAAAGGATGGATCTCTGGGACCATGGGATAATCGGGCGGGGACCACTGGGTCACTGGGTGGGAGGGGCTCCCTCGAGGCTGGCAACCCAAAACATTCCCATTGGAGGACGCAGTGCCGTACGTTCAGACCCTGAATCCAGCTGCACAGCATCAGTAAAATTGAGTTTAGAAGATAATTCAATGTATTTAATCTAGTAGCTTCCATTCCAGCTGCTCTATAATGAACCCATGGGCACTTCCATTCTGCTCTCTGGGAGGTACTATTTCAGAAGTGACAGCAGCTGTAGTATTGTTGAGAGGCCAAAGTCAGCGACAATGGAGAACGGTTACCTTGACCCTCTGGAGCCAGGGGATGACCCAGACTTCAGAGTAGCAACTGAGAGTCTGAAACAAAGAAGAGTACCTTGAGAATTATGCTGCCTGTTACAGAGGCCACTTGCCCCACCGAGGCCACCCACCAGAAGCTCTGCAGAGTTCCCAGTGCTGCTGTCTGTGGGCTGTGACTGTGTGTGTGTGTGTGTGTGTGTGTGTGTGTGTGTGCGCGCATGTGTGTGCATTTTCCTTAGAAGGTGAGACCCCTTTGTTTTACCTGTTTTAAGGTGTGGTTGGTTTGGAAGTCACAGTCGTCCAGACTGGGGTGATTGATTTTCCTGCAAGTAGTTCTGCCAATTTCCACATCAAGCATGTATTTCAGGCCTTTCACTATCTAAAGAGAGCAGAGGGCAAGGCCTGGGTTACTTGGTTCATGTCAGAAGGGATGGCAGCTCTTCTGCCAGCAGGAGGTGGCATGAAGACAGGTGGTGAAGATGCCCTGATGGGATTGGTCTATGCCCCCTGGAAAAGCAGTGAGTGGGGGAGAGGGCATGTGGAACTTACCAGAACCACTGTGGGAAGGAAGCCTGTGGCTGGACCCCAGAACCTTCCTTTATTCACTCATCTTCTCATTCCTACTCAGGGACCTAGCTCTTGGTCCTGGGGGGTGAGATACAGGCTCTGTGTCCTGTCTTAGGATATCTCCTTCCTGCGTAGAACTTTCCATCAGGAGGGCAGCACCCTAGGATTGCCCTGGGGCTGCTCTGGCCCCTGGCCCCTGGCTAAAGGTGAAGTCCTATCCCCCCCTCGACACATGCCCTAACCACCCACTGGTGCCTGCCCTGTGTGGCCTTTACATGTGATGAGTGCAAGCAGGGTGTCTGCTAGTTTCCCTCACCATTACTGTCAATGGTGTGGGTTTTTTGTTGTTTTTTTTTTCAGTTTCAGAATAGCCCTCCTCTACTTGGATATGGCAGCAACCTGGTTCATTCCTTTCATTTGTGGTCTCAGAGGACTCGGAGAAAGAAGTCCTCAATTTTCAGTCATAGCCTCACAAAATATCAAGTGAAATAAAGTCCCCAACTTCACTGAGGTATAATTCCCACCCTCAAAGGCCCTTGGGCACTGGGCACAGGGCATCTCACACTTGCAGCTTTCCTGCAGGAGGCCACAGCCTCACGTGGTCCCTGGGATTCTATCCTTGGAGTGATGACACTTGGCTATTTACATGTAAACCTTACACAGTGGCACCTCGGTTTTCGAACGTAATCCGTTCCGGGAGACCGTTCAAATTCTGAAATGTTCGAAAACAGCCAACAGCTAGGCCTCAGGATCTTGCACTCAGCGGAAGCTATATGACATGTTCAACTTCCGAGGCGTGTTCGAAAAACCGAAGCATTTACTTCTGGGTTTATGGCATTCGTAAACTGAAATGTTCGTCAACGGAGATGTTCGAAAAATGAGGTACTACTGTAAAGCCTTTCCCACACCAGACTGTCTTCTACAAGACGCTTTTCTAATCTTAAAAATACACTACTCATAAAAGGTTTGCAGTTGCCAAAAAGAATAAAAAAGATAATAAAAATCAGCTATAACCCTGTGACCCAAAGATAACCAACCACTAATAGTGTATAAAGACTGTCTGCGTCTTGCCTCCTTCCCTCACCACTACTCATTTATAGGAGTGTGTGGATTTTGTCCAAAGTCAGCTTCCCACATCCATGAATTTGCGTTTGAATGGCTATATGATATCCTTGGTTTTAGCAAAGGCAATGACTGCCGGGCAGCTCTCTCTTGTTTGTGCCTCATCTCTGTTCTGCAGCCCTTATCCCAGGCTGACCTTTTGTTCTCAGTACACAGATGAGCAAGGCCTACTTTGCCCTGTAGGGTTCCCTCTAGGAGGGGGAACACTGAGCCATCTGTGTGACGACTCCATAGGGTGTGTCATGGGGGTAAGGTTAGAGGAGGTGGGGTTTGTGTGTAGGGAAGGAGGTACATCTTGGGCAAAGCTCTGATGTGAAAGAATAAGGCCCAGGTGGGGAATGTCAAGAGGTGTCTTGGGGCTGCGTTGTGGTGAGGGGTGAGAGGGGCGGGATCCTGGTGGGGCCATCTCTGGTCGGCGGTGTAGTCGGCCCCTCTGAGACGGCAGCACCTGCATCAGTTTGCTTCCTATGGCCTAGCTTCTAGTTTCTCCCCACTGGCAGCCTTCTGCCTGCCCACCTCTGGTCCCTGTTCTGCCCCTGCCCTCTTTGGTGCTACTCCTGGTGGCTCTGCCCAGGAGAAGCTGGTTTCAGTAAGAGATGGCTCCAGGACTTTTTGCTCAACTCTGGTGACATTGATTTGGGCTGCTCGTGGGCTATCTGTAGCTGTTGCTGTCACCCACATGGCTTGGTCTGTGTTCTAGATGGTCAGGGCATTAGATGGGTGGCCTGCTCGTGGGACAGGAGCCTATGCAACCTGGCCTCCTAGCAGTGTCTCTGAGACACTGGCTGCCAGAACCCAAACCCTTACCTGGACCAGGGCTCTGCTGATGTGGGATTCCTTGAACAAGAAGGTGTCATTCGTGCAGTTGTTGAACCTTTCAACGCTGTGTCTGGCTGCTTTGAGGACTCCTGGGTCATTGGTCTTGATTGTTTTAGGAAATCCTGGCATTACACATGAGTTCAAGATCTGGGAACAAAAATCTGAAAGAGCAAAACACAGAACCAGAAAAGAACATTGCTATTAGTGGAGCCCTCGGTCCAAGGTGTCACACCTCACACCTCGGTGCTCATTTCTCTCTGCTCCCAGTGTGGGCCCCAGCCTGTCCAGTTCCTTGCCCATCTGCCCTTCCCTCACCTGCCCACCCTCCCCAGCCTGTCTAGCCCTTACCCACAGTGCATTTCTTGTGTATCCCCATGGTTGTCCCTTACTGAAGGCTGAGGACCAGGTGAGGTGGGTGATACAATGATGGATACGATACAGTCCCTGTCCCCTGTCCCGGCCCACACGGCCTCCGTCAGAACCCAGGATTATTTCCCTGGGTTATTATGTGTGTTACAGAACACCGGAACATGTCTGAAGGTGGCGGAGCCTCTGGACAGGATGCAGCCTCAGGGTGTTAGGAGAAGTCGCTCCAGCTGGATTTCAAGGGTGCCATATGGCCCAACTTCTCAGCTTGTCCCCAACAAGTGGACCGTGAGGAAGTGCCCAAAGCCCAGTCCTACCTGCTCAATTGTAAGGACGCTGCTGCTGTCCTCTGCCTCAGGGACTTTTGTTAGAACCCACCCAGCTTCCAGACCCCACTGCCAGGGGCCCCCACTCGCCAGGCAGCACCACAGCACCTGGTACCCCTCATGTGCTGCCTCCTTGTGCACTGCTTTGGGTACAAGTCTGATGGCAGGGCCAGGCCTGGAAGGCTTTATTCCACATAGCTGCTGTAGGGAGGGAGGGAAGGATTTCTTTTACCGTTTCATGCGCTTTTTGTCCTGAGGAGGCCCATATTTGGATAAAAGATGGGGGAAGCAGCATGAAGGGCTTCTCCCCGACCATCACGTACACCCTGCTTCTGACAGCCAGACAGAGCCAGGGACCCCGATACCCCTCCTCTGTTCTCCACGTCCTCTGCCCCCAGCTCCCACAGTAGCAGAGCTCAGATGGACCCAAGACCTCTCTGAAGAAGAGCCTCACTTTTTACTCCTGTATCCAGTTCCCCATGGGGTGAGCCCTCCTCATCCTTCAGTTGCAGGGGATTCAGAAGCTTATGTTTTCTGGAACTCACATTCCATCAGGCAAGAAAAATAAATAAAAGTAAACAGGCAAGAAAAATATCAGAGCAGTGAGTGAGGAAAGGCAGGAGCTGTGCAGGGATCTGTCTGTGGGTATGGAGAGTCTGACAGCCTGCTGTGGGCCATGAGGCGGAGGTGTCCCAGGGGTCGGGACCACAAGGCCAAAGTGAGGAGGGCATGGGGAGAGATGCTGAAAGGCCAGGCGGCCAGGTGTGGGTGTGTACTAATTCAGGTTACCTTGGATGTTACTATAAAGAAAATATTATGTTGGTGCAAACATAATTGCAGTTTTGGCAATTATTTTTAACCTTTTAAACCGCAACAACCTAATAGGAATGTCGAAAACCCACAGGCTATTTATAGCAACAAATGAATGATGGCCTTTTCTGGTTGGTGGCTCATGGATGAATTTGTCAATTTTACTGCAAAGGTCATAGACTACATGTATATCAAAATAACAAAAAGTTAAAAGTTTGGGGAAAGAATCTAAAGAAATTGAGGGTAGGGAGAATGGCGAAGAGGGTTTTTAGGTCTGTGAACTGCTTCTCTTTACTAAGACTTTCCCCCAGATTTTCATGAAATGTTAACATGCCAGACATAATCCACAAGGCTGGCACTGACTTAGTCAGCAACTTTATTTTGTTAATTAAATGGCATGTTCAGCTCCTCAGTGGGATGGCTGGTGTCAGTTGCTCTATGACTGAACATGGCCGTGGCTGCCATCTGGGCCGGTGCAGACAGGGACGTTGCATCCTTGCAGAGGGAGGGAGGTTTAGCATGTAGCAGAAGTGCCCAAGCAACAGGAAGTGGAGACTTGGGGTGTGTGGGCAGCAGCAGCGCTAATCAGACAAGCTTCCGGCTTAGAGATTCCTGCTGCATTATCTTAGAGAAGATAATGGTGGCACGGCAAACAGACTTTTGGGGGAGTCAAGGTGGTTCCCTGGGTTGTGAAGAAATCAAAACTTAGGGAGGAAAACAGCAGCATGGATTCAACAGAGCTTAGGAGTTTTAATAGAAGCATTACTCCCGGGGCTGGATTGGGATTTCCCACTGGGGTCAAGGAGTCCCCCACTCGTGGACACTGATGCTTTCATCAGGAGCTGAGACAAGTACCTTTTATCTTGTACTAGAGGTAGGATTAGAAAGGGCCAATGGGATGACGAGGCTGAAAAGTGGAAACCTGAACTGCTCAAGGATTTGCACCCAGCAGAATGGGGACCTGTGTGGCCCTGTGCTTACTATGGCCTGCCAGTAAGGCTGTGCCTAAGAGCCCAGGGGACAGAGCCCTTGTAGGAGGGGAATGGGGAAGGAAGGGGAAAGGCTTTACAGCTGGGTTCTGGGTCTCTGAGACAGACTGTGCTGATGGCCCCAGGCTGGGGTCAGTCAAGCATGCTGGGACGTTTCCCAGGGGACTGGCCTGGGTTACACTGGTCACAGCAGAGGGTGAGAAGAGGGGGACGGAAGCTCAGCTCCGTGAGGAGGCCTTGCCAGGGTGTCAGTAATCTAATTAGCTTGAAGTGAAGGGTCTGAGGAGGCCATTTCTGTTGCCAGGTAAGGTCTGCATGCAGCCCTACCTGGAACCAGGATGCCTAACTTCATGGTGTGTACATGAGACCCCCACTGGGTATGAGAACTAGGATGATGGGACGTCTGGCTGGCTGGGCTCGTGTAGTCTGCCGCAGGGTCTCCTGTCCCCTGTGGGAGGTACAGTGGAAGGAGGCTGGGAACGGACAGAGAAGGTGTGGATCCATGTAAGTTCTATGACCCTGGGGGGCATCCTGCTGTCTGGGGAGGACCCACACTGGCTGCCCAACCGGGACTTCTTGGCCAATGTGTCTTCCCAGCTGGTTCCCTGATTCCAAAGGGAGAACATCAAGACTAAGCTCGTGATTCCTCGCAGGGCTCCCTATGCTTCAGCAGCTCAAAGGACCTGGCCTTTCCCAACAGAAGGTAATGACCAACTGCTGGTCCAAGTTTTTCCCAGAGCTTTGTCCCCTGTAAGCGCCCTCTGAGGTTCTCCTTTGTAATAATCCAGGTCTCAAATGACATCCCACAAAAGCTGGCCTGAGGCCTTCAGTTGATGTGTCTGAAGATGGAAGCAACAAAAACTGCTTCTGTCCCCTGAGTGCCAAGAGCTGGGTTGATCAGGCTGTGTCAGGCCCTGAAACCATTTCCCTGGCTTCCCACGTGGCTCTGATTGAGACGGTGCTGGGAGGTCTCCTGGCACCTGTGCACACTGATGCTAACACTGGGGGCAGGGCTGCCCGGGATACCTGTGTTTACTGACCATAGGAAGATAGGTGTGGATTTCAGTTTCAACAAAAAACTGTTTTGAAAAACAGCTTGGTTTCTGCTCATCACTGTAGTGTACACAGCAGAGAATGAAAGAAGCCCTTCAATGGACAGGATCAAGTCTCCAGTTATTACAAGGTCTCCCATCCTCCACTGTGGATTGATATATTTATTGCTTTGTAAAAATCACATGTATTGCCTTTTCTGATTGTAAGCTTACCTATTTTTGGTAGGAAATTTGAAAAATATACAAGAGTTTAACAAAAATATTAGAAATCATTCTCAACATCTCTAAGGTAACCACTGTTAACTGTTTTTAAATAAAATGCATTACATTTAATTTTGCTTGAATTTTAGCAGAAGTAAAGCAATGAAGTGAAAGTAGGTGTGGCTGGAGCTCAGGTGACTGCGATGCTGGTTCCCCAGTGACTTCCCTCAAGTCACGAAAGTCGTTACGAAGACACTGGGGTCTTCTCTTGACCGACATGTTCCCTGAAGTACAGGCTTTAAGGCGACACGGGCTCCAAGCAGCAAAAGCTCCGTTTTTAGTTTTTCAAAAAGTTGACAAGTCAAACCTATTTTTAGGATGTTTCAATGGAAATTAACAAGGAAGGGCAGATCATGAAGAAAAACATCCCAAAGAGGTGAGTCCCCTTCAGGGAAGAAAACACACAAGCAAGCGGGTGCTGAGCATGTGTTGAGGCCCCTGCACCCCAACCCGAGGGCCAGCCCCCCCTTACCGTTGTCCTCTGCACGGGGACTTGGGGTTTGTGCCGGGGAGCCGAAGGCCGGGGGGCAGGAGAAGCCGGCTCTTCAATTCCTTTTTCTCACACCTCTGCAGGGGCACTGCTTGCATCCCCACTCTATAGGTGAAGAAACTGAGGCCTCAGAGGAGGGCCAGGCAGGTTTAAACCCAGATTTGACTAATTCTAAAGACCACGTTCTCTTTTTCTCATTCGAGAAGTATTTTTTTGGCAGCAATGCCAAGATGACTTTGAGACTGCGAAGTCCACAGCACAGGAAGGGAGGAGGCATGCAGACCTGGGCTGGGCAGCTTCCAGGAGGGTGACTGTAACCTGCACATCATAAGAGCGCTGAGTGAAGGGAGCTGGGGGGAGGGGACCAGTGAGAAAGTGGCGGAAATGACGTAGGTGAGGAGGACAGAGAGCTGAGTGTGGAGGCAAAACCCACAGTACTTAGCAGGAGGCAGGTGTGGGGCCAAGAAAGTCTGTGACTCACACTGGTGGCACCATGATGGCCTGGGTGATGTGTACTGAAAGGACAAACGGGAGGAGCAGATTGGTGAGAAGAAACAAAAAATTCCTCTGCAAAGGACCAACGCTGGGGTGGGGACAGCCACGCATTATTGGAAAGAAGGGAAGTTCCTCCAAATGAGGGGCGACTCCCTCGCTTGCTCCTTTGCCCCCTGCCCCACCCTTACCCCTGCCACCCCCACCCACTGCCTCCCAGGACAGCACAGAGAACACATGACGGCCCAGGGCCTGATCCTCGGGACTTGAGCCTCACACAGCCCTATCCACAGTCAGGTGGGAAGTGAGGGTGATGTGCCAAGAAAGGAGAGAAAATGTGGGGGATTCGCTCCCCATCTCTGGTCTGCCAGACCAGGTCTGGAGCAGGACTCCACAAAGGACCCCCTTACGGCTCGTAGGAAAGAAATTGCTCTTTGGCTGGTCTTGAAAATAACCTCAGATGGCAGGAGATTTTGGGGTGCAGGGAGGTACAACTGAGGGAGGAGCAAGGCCCACCCCACCAGGGTCCCTTCCCTAAAGGAGCCAAAGGGCCAGGGAGGGAAGATAAAAATGACCTCGGGGCTGGGCTAGGTGCGAGCAGGGTATGATGTGCTTGTGACAGAGGTGCCCCTTTTCCCCCTTCACCCCCCCCCCCCGTGCCCCGGGACTCACAATTGTAACAATAACAGGGGACAAGTACAGTTTGTAGATGCAAAATGCTGAAGGACTTGGAGGAGGGCAGTCGAGTTCTAGCCCTTAGGACACCAGGATGCCGGCCAGGTTTTTGCCTGAGGGTGTGGACTCCTGCCTGGGCAAGTGCAGATCATGTCCTCAGACAACAGGCCCTAGAGAGCTGGCACTGAGACTCAACATGTGGGTAGGAATCCTCCACAGGGGCACTGAGGTGCAAGCCCCCCATACCCGCCCTGAACAGCTCAGACTTGCTGCAGGAACCGGGACAACTAGGGGCTGTGCTGGCTGGCACCAGTGGATCCCTGGGCCATCCTCTCTGTACAGTCCCCTCTAGTCACAATCTTCCATGTATCAAACATGTCTAAGGGTCTTCTCTCCCTGGTGCTCAAAATGGGAAGCAAAGCTTCAAGGAAACATTTTGATTTTTCTCACTTAAAAATGTAATTTTTCTATACAAATCACACACGATTCCTGCTCCAACATCCTGTTCCTGTTCCTGTTGCATGTCCATACCCCCTTCTTCAGAACTGTGACACTGCCCCTGGATTTGCTTTCAGCATGCCAGGCTCTGCAGGACATCCGTGTGGGCACTGCCCTGTCTTTTCTGAGCGGAAGACTTCATTTATAGGCCTGCTAGTGTGCGTTGACTCTTAGGGAAAATAGCTAAGTTTCAGTCAAATCCGCAGGTGAACAGGCGACACCAGCCTGGGGACACTGTAAATAACCTGATTATTAGTTGCAGCAATAGTTAACTGTTTCTAGGTAGATTAAAGAGGCTATAATCTGCCCTCAAATTACCATGAACGTATATGCAAATGTCCTATAAGATGTGTGGGACAAAGACTTCCTGACAAAGAACAGTTAGTAAAATAATCCAGTAGCAAATGTTTTTGATAAACATCCCTTAATTTACTTTTCTGAAAAACTTAGTATACGCTGGATGCATGTCCAGTAGGGGGGAACCAGAACCTGGGACATTGACCACGTGTCCACATCCTGAAGCCTTATGGAGGACCAGACCCTTTGGAGAGAGCTCCTGTACCCTTGGACCTGTCCTGCTCCATCCTGTGTGCTGTCCTACATGTGGAGGGAAAGGGGGTGCTCAGGGAGGTTGGGGTTCCCAATCATCTTCCTCTTTCAGGAGTGTTTGTTCTAGGTGCAGCGTAGGAGGTGGAGGAAACCCCAGAGTGTGAAACTATCCCTGAGAAGAGAATCTCAGGGTCCCCAAGAGCAAAACACTGGCAGTCCATGCTGGTGACCTCCCTATATCACCTGGGGGTGTTTTCCTCTAGGTGGCTGCTTGGGCTTTCCCTGCCAGTATCATGGAGCCCTTGTTGTGGGCAGGGTGCTGGGACCTTTGGGGAGGTGGCCCCCATAGACCCCCTGCTCTTAGAGCTCTCAGCCTGGTAGGCTGGGCCTAAGGACTGGAGTAGTGGGTGGTGCCTGTCAGGCTGGTGTCCACTTTCTGCCTATCTGGAGATGTCATTTTGAGCCCTGCGCCCCTCTGCTCCTCTCACATGACACCAAACTTCAGTTGGTCTGGGTGGTTGACATTAATTCCATACCCCTCCTCCCCCCCAAGCTGTGTTCTGGGGGCTCTGAGTAATGAATAGACCCATCTGTTTTAGGATGCATGTGTTCTCTGGCACAAACAGGATGCTGGTTAGTCCTGGCCTTAAGCCGTTGGAACATTCCCATAGTGTGAATCCCAGCTCTGCCTCTCACTGGCTGTGTCGTTTTGGGCAAGCTGCTTAACCTCTCTGACCCTTTATGTCCTCATCCATAAAATGGGAGTGATATTGGCATCGACCTCAGAAGGTAGTGGTAAGAATATACAAGATGTAACAGATAAAGCTCTCGTCAATAAATGGCATGCAATTGTGTCACTATTATCAAGTATTACATCGAATATTCAATATGGCTACAGTGGGGTGTCTGAGGGCAAATTGGTGTCCTCCAGTGGAAAAAAAATCTCAAGATGCAGAGAGTGGGTTAATAGCCCCCATGGACTCATACACAGCCTGTAGGAATTCCCAAGGCCCCTCCCCAAGATGCAGGGGCCACGTAGACCCTCCCCTGCTGCAGGTGGTCTCTGGCTGTGACAGGTGCTCCCAGCCCTTACTACTGGTAACCGAGGATTGATGTCAACTTGCAGGTAGCAGTGATAGCTGCTGGACCCCAGGGCCCTGTCCAGGTGGCCTCAATATGAGAAGATGAGTCACTGCCACTTGAAGTTGGGGCGGGGTGAGTGTGACGTGGTGGCTAAGTGCAGCTTCCCAGAAGAGCTAACAGATTGAGAAAGAAGACCTTTTCAATTGTCAACTGAAGACAAAAGGGCAGAGGAAACTGATGAAGCAATTCCCTAAGTTCTGAAGGGCTCAGCAGAAGATACTGGGGGCCTCTGCCTTTAGGTCGGTGCCGGTTAGCTTCTGGGTGTGGTGAGAAGCCAGATGCTAAGAGGGCTCGCACTCAGAGTCCCTGTAACATTCCCCCCCACCCCTCCACCACAGGAAGAGTCTGGAATCTGTTTTCAAGAGGCAAGGGAGAGGCTGTGGGAGCTATGGGACAGGGGGTGGGTAGGACCAGGTATGGGGTTGAATTCCAGCCTCTGCTCCACCACCAGAGGGGCCTCCTCACTGGGGCTATCATCTGTCAAATGAAGAAGCACCACCAGAAAGGATCGAAGCTGGAGTAGGATGGGCTGGGGTGATATAGCATGGGGGCGGCCGGCACTGCACATACTCAGGAGCAGGGCTAGGGCTGCTGACTGCCAGCATCTCAGGCCTAGTGAGTGTCTCCGACACGACCGCAGTCAAGCCTCACAGGGGCCCAAGGGGGATGGGTTATTTACCCATTTCATGGGTCAAGAGACTGACACTTAGGGGAGATCTAGGTCCCACAGCTGGTAGATTCAAAGGGTCTCTGTGCCCCAAGGCCCTTAGCATCTGCATTTGGACTCTGGACCCTCTACCGGTGGCAGAGAGCAGATCTGACAGGATTGCCCAGGCCAGAAGAGAAGGGCTTTGACAGGGAGAGGCCTTCTCTACCTCCATATGGGGCAGGCATAGCTGTGCACAGGGCAATAAATTGGAGAGGGCTCTGTCCAGTATGAAACACAAGCAGAGGGGCAGCAATCCTATCAGTGAAAAGGCACTAACAGTCAGCTAAGGATTCCTCACGAAATGCGGATACTATTGTCCCTGTTTTGTTAGGGGAGGAAGCTGAAGAAAGTAGAAAGAACTTAGGAAATAATTGCCAGTAGTATGAATAATTAAATCTCAGTACAATTGAGAGGGCAAGCACCACTTCTACCTGCAAGTGGACATAAGTCCTCGGTTACCAGTAGTAAGGGCTGGGAGGACCTGTCACACCCAGACCACCTGCAGCAAGGGAGGGTCCACACTGTCCCTGAATCCTAGGGAGGGACCCTGGGAACTGCTGCAAGCTGTGTCTGAGCCTGTGAGGGCTATTCACTCTGCATCTTGAAAATTTTTTTTCCAATGGAAGACACCAGATTGTTTCAGCCCTCCAACACCAGCTTGCTTCCTTGTTGGTCAAAAGAGGTGGGGTGGCAGCCCTCCATGTTTCAACCAGCATTCAAGGCCTATGATTCTGGTGCTGGGAGGGCACCTTCAGCTCCACTACAGTGTGTGTGTGTGTGTGTGTGTGTGTGTGTGTGGCAGGGATGAGGGAGGAGCAGGGGCCAGGCGTTCACTGGCTGCTTGACTTGGGCAAGTCACTTACCCTAACTGTGCAGCAGTGCAAAGGCCACATCTCCTGTCCTCCCCTTCCTCCCAGCCATGGCCTGGCAGGAAGGATGATGGTGTCTGATCATCAGGGTCCCTTGAGCCAAATTACAGGACAGCAGGCAGGAAGGATGAGCCTTTAGATAGAAACCGCCTAACCACGTGCATCCCTGTGATCGGTCCCCACAGAGGGGTCATGGGGAGTCAGTCTTTGGCAGAAGGTCCTGAGGCTACCACGCTGGATCCTGGGAGAGGCAAGGAACAGAAGTCACCTCCCTCATCCTCAGGTGGCCCTCAGATTCCCATTCCTGAACCCCGCGAAGGCAGCTGCAACCAGCACTGGGGCGCCGGCTGTCCACTGGGGCCAGCGCAGCCAGGAACCCGCCTCCTGAAGGAGCTCAGGGCATACCAGGCCTCAGCTGGGCAATCTCGGTACCATACCTTGGAGCGGCAGAGCAGAGGGGAGACCCTCCTCTTACCTGCAGAAGGGCTCTCCGTGGTGCTCAAGATGAGGCCGTAGAAGGCAAGCAGCACCTTCGCGGGCCGCATAGCTGGGCGGAAGGCAGTGCCTGCTGTGGGCCACTGGGTCGGTGCTGGGGAGCGTGGGGCTAGGGTGGGGGCTGCCTGCCTTGCAGCTGGGCCGGGGTGGTGGTTTCTTGCTGAATCATTTTGACCAGAAGCTCTTCACCTCCACATCTATCGGCTACAAAGTCAACCACTTCCTTTATTAAAGTTTCCAAAGTGCGATTGTTTGCAAGGAGAAGAGGCAGAGAAATGAGACCAATGAACAAAACCGCTGATATCTTCTACTCTTGAAACACATATAGAAGAGACATTGCATTAAAAAAAAATTAGCAGGGATTTTCAAAAGAAGAATCACTTGGATTTCCTTCTCCAAACCATACTTCACAGGCCCAAGCCTGCAGCAGTCTGAGGTTCTGAAGGGCCCCTGCAGGGGACTCTCTGCGTGCTATTTGTTGTAAGTGGACATCCCTCCTTCCCCCACTCTGGGAAGTGGGCAGGAAAGAGGGTGCAGACTGCAGTTTCAGAGAACGACCATGGTCAGGGCATATGCTGCCTCTGGTGATTTCTGCACCTGAAATGGGGAGATGAGCAGTGTTTGCTGATTGATGGATCACAGCCCATTTTTGGCTCAAAGGTGGTGAAGGAGAAGAAAGAACAGTATGTGGCCCAGAGGTTCTAGTGCCCTGGCAGAGTGCCTGTTTACCTGCCAGCCCTGAGGTTAGGAGTGAAGTTTTGGAGCCAAATGGCAGGAGTTTGTTCAAATCCGGCTCTGACTGTTAACACTTGGGTGGCCGTAGGTGTGACACAGACTCTTATGCTTGTTTCCCACTTGATAGGGTTGTGGTGAGGATTTGGGGACTCCCTCAATGTAAATGCCCAGGGCCTGGAGAGAGCAAGCTGCACGGACGGTTCATGCACTCCTCCAGACTTCTGGGCAACACCGGAGGTGACCGAGCCTCGATGCTCCCAGTGCCATCTGGACCGTGACTCCACCAACATCCTCTGGGCTGGTTGAACAGGCAGACTCTCTGAATCAGGACCTGCGTTTTAACACCATCCAGAGGAAGATCTGCACCCAATGGGTCCTACTGGGTCCTACTGGATTCCAGGCAGGGAGCCGGGTTTGTGGGACCCAGACGAGCCGTGTAAACTCTTGGGACCCCCTAGCTTCCTGGCTGCCATGAGGATTGTTATTAGTGTCAACTGGAAAATAGTATTGACCAGGTGTTTCACCACCAAAAAAGACTTATTAGGAAAAAGAAGGGGTTGCACCCAGTACATGCTGATATGGCAAGCCACGTGCATGCTCTGACCTGCATGCCAAGATGGACGGGTATTTATAAAAGTAAGGGGAAGTTAGAACCACAGAGCTTTATTATAAACATAGTGTTCTTCCTGCAGGGTTCTCGAGATTACATATTAGGTGGAACTTCCATAAACCCTAGCTCCTCCCATAAACCCTCCCAACTGATTATGTTTGCTTAAAGTTCCAGTTCATTTTTATCATTTCCTCCTTTTGATCGAGATCTTTCTCTGAAAGCATCGCTGATCAATAGTCAGGTTTTCCAACGTCAGCAGCCTTTTTGTTCCTCGATGTCAGGAAGGACTTCTTCTGGCTATCATCTCACATCAGAGGGAAAGCACATAAACTGGGAACAGCTTGTGTCCAGGGTTAACAGGCAACAGATTCAGAACTTAGTAACGAAGAATTCAAAACAATTAGAATGATCTAGTCTATACAATGAATTTAAACTAGTAGCTCAAACCTGTGGATTATATAGCACAGACCATTATTATCTTAGTTAGATCAAAGTTCTTTATGATAGATTCAATAACCAGAAAAGTTCCCCTTTCACAATAGCTTAGGAAATGTAAACAAGGGTACATTCCTTCTAATGAAAAGAGAAAAATGAAATAAGAATTGATAGAAAAGAGTTATACAGGCCTGATTCAGTCATGTTGGTATTTTGTTTCCTTCAGAAGTCACCTGCTTTAATTTTTGACAGCTTTAGTTTCAGGTCATTAGACTGTGTGCAGTTCCAGTCAGGGTTTGGTGCTTTCTTTAGATATGACATATGTATTCAAGAGTCTACTCCCTGGAGATTAGCAGCACAGGGGTTACTCAACAGTACCTGGTAAGGGCCCTTCTAGCAAGGCTGGAGGGAATCTTTTTTGAGGTGTTTTTTATAAACAAAATCTCCAGGTTGTAGAGTATAGATTTTGAGTTTTTCATTACCCTGGAGTGCACTGTGAAAAAATTGTTTTATGAAAGCATGATTATTTTCAATAGACACGATTAAGCTTTTACAATATTGAAGTGTGTCTTGTTTTACCAACTGTGGATCAAAAGAAGCAGGAGCCAAATGCGTGGGGCATCCTATAATTATCTCAAAAGGTGAAAGCTTATGTGTCCCCACAGGGGTAGAGCTGAGCTTTGCAAGGACAAATGGCAAAGCTTTTGGCTAAGGTATTTGAAGAGTTTCTACAAATTTTGCCAATTGAATCTTAATAATGCCATTACTACATTCAACTAAACCTGAAGATTGAGGATGGTAAGCGCAGTGAAAATGTTGTAGAATTGGCCAAATGGCACAGACTTACTTCAGCGCCTGACCAGTGAAATGGGGTCCTTGATCACCGTGGAGTTCAGGAGGAGTTCCCCAAGTAGGAATAACCTTCTCTAGCAGGACTTTAGCCACTGCAGACGCATTAGCTTTTCTATAAAGGAAAGCTTCAGTTTAGTGAGAAAATACATATCGTGACTAAAACATATTTATCCATGAGACAGGGGAAGCTGTACGAAATCTACTTGCCAAACCTCAAATGGTTCATTTGGCAACTTAACGTGTCCAGGAGGGAGTGTGAACAGGCTTCTCTGGGTTGTACTTTGGACTGATGGGACTTAAGGTAGGCACATTTTGCAGCTTTGTTAATACCCCTCACGAATACTGATTAATGAATGCTATCATATTGTCAGCGGACCAACGGTTTAGTGCATGTACAGTAGTCAAGAGTGGAAATTTTAGAGTCTGATAGGACTGGGTTGTTCTTTGGTCCAAACCAGAGCTTTCTCTTCTTATCAAACCAGCAATTGTTGGATTTCCAATCTTATTTTTCTTTTTCTAAAGCCATTTTTTGGGCTTCTCTGGCCAGTTTTTCTAAGTTATCAGCTGGGGAAACATCTCTTTGGACCATGACAGAGGTGTGACTGCTGCTGACGCCTTTAAGGGCAGCATTTTTAGCACAAATGTCAGCCAGGTGATTGATTTCCTTTAGCTTCCAGGGAGTCAAGTTGAGAATTCCTGGAATCTTAATAATAGTGAGACTACTTCGTGGACGGTGTAGATGCCTGACTACTGTGCTATACACCTGATGCTGGGGTGTGAAGCACAGCATAGGGAATAGAGTCAATGGAATTGTAACAGCTATATACGATGTGAGAAGGGTAGTATTTTGGGGGAGGGGGTTATCACATTGTGAGGGGTGTAAATGTCTAATTTTTACATTGTTTTGTATATCTGAAACTAATAAAAAATAATAATAGCTAAAGCATCAGGTAAAAGTATAGCATCCAATAATTCCTAAAAATATGGACTATTTTTAATTTTATCTTTATTGGAGGTAAGGTAACCACTTTGTTTCCATAACATTCCAAAGTCCAAAGTCATAAACTACTCCAAAGGCATATCTGCTGTCAGTGTAATGTTGACAGTTTTACCCTTTGCTAAAAAGCAAGCTCTAGTGAAGGCATACAATTCAGCCTGCTGTGCTGAAGTAGCCAAAGGCAAAGATGATGCCTCGACAACTGCAAAAGGGGTTACAAAAGCATATCCAGCACAGAACTTAACTGTTTTTGTTTTTTAGGTCTGAACCATCTGTAAACCATGAGAAATCAGCTTTACCTAAAGGAGTCTCCTGCAAATCCTCATGAGGAGTCATGAGGTGATCTGTCAGTGTCCAGCAGCAGTCATGAGGGGCTTCATCACTTTCAGAAGGGAGAAGAGTAGCTGGATTAAAGTTATTACAATGTTAAAGAGCTATATGGGAAGCAGTCAACAAAATGATTTCATCGGAAGTAAGTTGAGTAACTCTGAAAGATGCTGGGTGTGATGAGAATTCAAGAGAGCTTCTACTGCATGAGGTACAAAGATGGTTAGAGGGTATCGTTTCCTCTGTGGCCTTAACGAACAGGGCAGTAGCAGCAATGGCTCTACACAAGGGAGGTATCACAGAGCCACAGGGTTCACTTGCTGATAGTATCCTAGGGGGGTCTATATTGATCCTCATGTGTTTGAGTGAGCGCCCCTTCCTTTTTGTGCACAAAAGGAAAAGGAGAATCTGATACATAGTTAGGATACCCAAGAGCAAGTGGGTTTGTTAAACTCTCTTTTTATGCTTTAAAAGCTGTGTCATCCTGTTCTTCCCATGAAATTGGATCAGGACTGTCATTCTTTAGTAAGACATGTAGAGGTTTTGCCATAAGAGAGAGATTTGGGATATAATTTTGGCAGTAGCCAACCAGCCCAAGAAAGCCTCACAATTGATGCTTAGTTTTGGGCCTTGGGAAACTTAGGATATCATGAAGCCTATCTGGATCTAGGTGTAGTCCTTGTTCTGTTATTAGATATCACAAATATCAAAACTTTGGACAAATTGTAATTTTTCTTTTTATTCTCATTTATTTATTTATTTATTTTTTAATTAAAGTTTATTGGGGTGACAATTGTTAGTAATTTTTCTTTAGAAACCTTATGTCCCTTTAAGGTCAGAAGTTCTAATATATAGATGCTATGTTCCTGTGAGGAAGAAGAGCAAAGAAGTAAATCATTCAGACATTGCAATAAGGTGGAAGCTTTAGGAAAAATTGTATCATCCAAATCAGTCTTCAGAATTTGTGAGAAGTAAGAAGGATTTTCAGTAAAACCTTGAGACATTACTGTCCAGGTAAATTGTTTTCCTTCCCAAGTGAAGGCAAAAGGTATTGGATAGCTGCATCAACTGGAATGCTAAAGAATGTGCTACATAAATCAATTAACATAAAGAATTTACCTCCAGTTGGCATAGCTGCTACCAGTGTATGAGGGTTAGGAGCAACAGGGTATCAAAGGATAACAATGTGGTTTATTACTCGGAGATCCTGGACAAACTACCTTCATCCCTTTGGCTTTCTCACAGGTAAAATAGGAGTGTTCCAGGGACTAGTGCAAGGAATACTAAGACCCTGAGTTATGTCATCTTCTATCATGGGCTTTATACATGGAAGGTCCTTTGTACTCATAGGATATTGATTAATTCTGGGAAGAGGTTTTGAAAGATCAATTTGAATCCTAATGGGAAGTGCATTGTGGATTCTACCAATATCAATTGAAGATTTTGCTCATAAAGATGGCAGTTGGTCCAATTAGGGACAACTGATCAATGCTTTCAGTTCCAGCTACTACCATCAAAAAACAGAACAAATAAAAAACATTGAAACTCCCTTTAATTCACCTAGTTGGACATTCTGACAGTTACCATCAAACTCTAGCATTATTTCCCCCTTTCAAGAAAGGGCTATTCCAGCATGATACTTCTCTTGAAAGTCTTGACCTAATAAACGAGTAGGGGCAGAAGCACTAAAGAGAAAACAATATGTATCTCTTAAGGGGCCTAAGCAAAAAGGAATAGGTTCAGAGATATGACCTTGTTGAGGTTTATTTGAAATCCCCACTATTTGAGCTGTTTATTTCTCTGAGGTGCGGGGTATTTTCTGACAGTGGGATTGAGCACAGAGAAGGTAGCACCAGTGTCAATAAGAATAGAATTAGTTTCCTTACCAATCTGAGGAGAAGTTTCCCCAAGACGATTAGGAGGAAGGATTAGGAAAAGTCCCTGTGGTTCCTCGGAGCACCATCGTTAGGGATTAGAAGGGCCTTGAAAAGGCTGCTTAGAAGGTTGAGAGCATCTGAAATACTTCAATTTATGACAATCCCTTTTCTAGTACACTGACTCTTTACAATAATGGCAAAATTTGGAGTCTTTCAGTTTCACATAGGGCCTCTCATTTGCCAAGGCTGCAAATTAAAAATCTTGGTAATCTTTCTTCTAGGGGGCTCATCTAGAGTATGAGCAAGTTGATTGGCCAAATTAACAAATCTGGGGAGGACATGGTCTCCTATTCCATCCTGGTTCTCTTAATCAGGAGGGAAAGATTTCTGTTCAGCCCCTTAACAAACAAAGAATTAAAAGTTCCCCAAGTGGTGTTAACATCTAAAGGAAGACCAAAGTTTTCCTTAAAAACAACCTGAAATCTATTATATTAGTCATGAACAGATTCGTCAGATTTTTGTGAGCAAGTGTGAATTTTGCTCCAATCAACAGGCTTTGGTAAAGAATTAGGCACTGGTGCAGTTTTTGAGAAGTTCTTTAGCTTCTTCCCAAAAATTAGAGGTTTGCTTTTCTAAGTCCCTTTTGGGATGTTCCCATCAAGCAATTCTCATGTAGTATCTAGTTTGGCCTTCACCAACTAACATATGAATTAGGTGATACGAATCAGAAAACCCGGGCCAATAGGCCTGAATAATAATATCAAATTCTTCAGCAAACTTGTGAGGATCCTCATTTACCTTAGGGGATTCCTTTACGATGGCTTGTAACTCAGCTTTAGTCCAGGGGACATGTGAAACTTGGGATTCCCAGAAACTTTTTAGGATTCCCAGAGGGTTTCATCACTGAAAGTGCTGATAAGATCAGAGAAAGAAGCACTAGGGGAGGATTCCAGGGAAAATGGCACTGGAAGCTGAACTGAAAGTAAGGAAGGCTGTAGTGGGAAGCAAGATGGTGTTAAAGGTGGAGCTTGAGGCTAAGGAGTTGGGGGAGAAGCACTTGCTTGAGCTGGAGAAGAAGCCTGAGATAAAGTCTCAGTAGAAGAAGAGGGTGGACTGGAAGAAGGTTTCTGAGACAATGGAGTAGAGGGTGAAAGGCAAGATAGCACTGCAGAGGAAGAACACGTAGTATCGGATGCCATTTTTCTCTCTTTTTAAATTTCCAGTAGTTTCTGTTAATTTTAAGACTTTATTTCACGAAGAGGCAACTTCAGTTTCTTGGTCTTGTTGGGAACCTCAAAATACCATTCGGAATAGGCATTCCACTAAATTCTACCAATTTCAGTGCTATTATTGTCCAATTTGGTTTTAAGAAAATGAAGTTTGGGAATCTCAAAAGTTCCTCAGAGTGACCACTGCTTTTATGAATTACTTTTAGTCAGATCTGTCCATTTAGTTAAATATGCACATGAAAATTGCCTGTGACTTTTAACCATGTACTCTGCCAGCATTCTTAGCAGAGGAGGGACAGTCTTAAAATATTTAGATAGCTGAGATCCCCTTTTCCAGAGACTTTTCTCTAGAACAATGTACCCAAGACAATTTACAACAGTTTGAGCAACCTGCACATCAGACACCAGCCAGCCTCACTCTAGAAGAGTCTGCTCACAGGGGACCCGGTCGAAGGCTAAAAGCCAGTTCTAGGAAAATAACTAACCCTAAGAGTGTCCAGTTATGGGCTGAGCTGAACGCCACTCCTCTCAATGAGACGGCATAGTCTAATACTGGGCCAAATTGACTAATTTCAGTAGAAATAACCTCTGTCCCTAAAGGGATCTTTATGTGAAAGCCAGTTTTATCTCAAAAGACAGCTTATTTCCAAAGAAATCAGGCTGACATGATAAATTGAGTACTCACAGACAATAGATAGACAAACAAATAAGCAAGTCCTTTTTAACACATGCACACATACACAAAACCTCCAAACAATTCCCAAATAAAGCCCAGAGAGCTTCAAAACGCAAAAAGCAAAAGCTCAATTCTGGGAGAAGACTTACCCTAAGCTTCCAAATCAGAGAGCAAGCAGTGAGCCAAAGTAGCTCAATGTGGGGTGCCAACACCTGGTTGCCTACCTGCCCCGAAGCCATTGGGATTGTTCCTCTCTGGAATCCTGGACAAACCCCCAAAGTATTGACTGAAAAATAATATCGAGCAGGTGTTTCATCACCAAAAAGGATTTACTTGGGAAAAAGGAAGGGTGGCAACCCCAGGGCCTGCAGACATGACAAGCTACATGTACACTCTGACCTGCATTCCAAGATGGAGAGGTATTTATATAAGGGAAAAGGAAGTTAGTGAAAGAAGAAATTAGAATCATAGAGCTTTATTATAAACATGGAGCTCTTCCTGTTAGGGTTCTCATGTGTAGGGTTCTCATGTGTAGGGTTCTCACGTGTAGGGTTCTCATTATTACACAGAGTGCGAGAAGTTCCATAAGCCTTAGCTCTTTCCATAGACCCTCCAGACTGATTATGTTTACTTAAAGTTCCTGTTTGTCTTTATCATCAGCAAAGCACATTTAGCACAGTGTATGGTAGGTGTTGATATTTGATGAAATGTGGCTTCTGTGATGTCCTGCACGTTCCGCTGGGCCTGCTCTGCCAGTCCTGACTGATTACCCTCTGGCTGTCAGTGGCTGTCGTTGAGGGCTCCAGGGTGGTGTCTTCCTGCCAGGCTCTATTCCCTGACACATGTGCCATGTCTGGGATTCATCACCATTAGGGGACTGGGCTGGAGGAGAGGCAGGTGCCATAGCACTGGTGTCTTTGACCAACTTAGGTGGCAGATTGTCCTTGGTGCTTACTGTTGGTGCTGTAGGTTATTTTCCCTTTCAGAAGCATTGGGCAAAGCTCAGAGTAGCTTTGGGACTTGCCCCACTCACTGTATCTTCTCCGGGCCTTGGCCCTTTCATCTGTGAATGTGGGTGACGGTCACCCATATCCCCAGCTCCATGTCCCTCAAGACTGTGGGGCAAGCAAAGGTACAGGGAGGTCCTTGTTGTGTCTCAAAGTGCCAAGGCAGGAAGGAGGTGATGTTGTGTCAGCATTATTACAGGGTTCTCCAGGGAAAGTATTTATGTGTGTGTGTGTGTGTGTGTGTGTGTGTGTGTGCATGGTGTCATATATGTAGATATATGTTTGTGTCTCTGTGTGTATGTGCATGTTTCCAGGAGTCTATTTTTGTTTCAGTTTTTATAGGTTTGAATGTAAATGTGTATCAGTGTGTTTTTCTGAGTGTGTAAAAATGACGACTGTGTATGTGCTTGTGTGCATATGTGTGTAAGTGGGTATGTGTTTGTGTATGTATGTTGTAATGGTTAGTTTTATATGTCAATTTGACTGGGCCATGGGATGCTCAGATATTTGGTTAAACATGATTTCTGGGTGTGTCTGTGAGCGTATTTCTGGAGGAGATTAACATTTGAATCTATGGACTGAGTAAAGCAGACTGCCCTTCTCAATGTGGGAGGGACTCATCCAATCAGTTGAAGACCTGAGTAGAATAAAAGTTGAGTAAGAAAGAATTCTCTCTGCCTGATTGTCTTCAAGCCAGTATATTGGTCTTCTGCTTTCAGACTCAGACTCAGACTGGAACTTAAACCATCAGCTCCTACTTCTCAGGCCTTTGGACTCAGACTGGAACTATAACAGTGGCTTTCCTGGGTCTGGTCTTAGCCTCCATAATTGTATAAGCCAATTCCTTATAGTAAATCTCTTCACACACACACACACACACACACACACACACACACCCTATTGGTTGTATTTTTCTGCAGAACCTTGACTTACATATTGTGCATATGGGTGTTCGTGTGTAAGCCTACATTTTTTGTGTGTCTGTGTCTCTCTGCTTGCATATCTGTATGTTCATGTGTCTATGTGTGTTCCTGTGAATCTGGGTAAAAAAGCTTTGTCTATGTGTCTCTGCACCTGAGCATGTTTACGCATACATATGCCTGTGTGTGTGTGTGTATGTGCATGTGTGCGATTGTGTGTTATGTGCACTATTTCTGCTCCATGCCTGAAATGTTGTGGTGGTGCGGGGCTCTGTACTGAGTCTCATTTATTCATTCATCCACTTATTACTCATCCATCCTTTAACCCCTTGCTACTTGAAGTGTGGTTCCCTACAGTGGAGTCAGCATTCCCTGGGAACTTGATGGAAATGCAGATTGCAGGTCCCACCACACCTTCTGAATCAGACTCTCCATGAGTGGGGCCCAGAAATCTGTTTTCACAAACTCTCCAGGAGAATTTTTGGCCTCTAAGGTTTGGGAAGCACTGATTGAACCCATTTTATCGTCTTTCCTGTCCTCCTTTCTTGTGGACACACATGACATCCTTCTGTCCTCTATACTGTTCCCACTGCTGGTCTTCGCCAGTTGTCATCCTACCATGTGAAAAATATGACTTTGCCCACTAACTAGTCATAAAGCAGGGTTCCTACATGAGATCGCTAGTCCCTAGGGGTTTGAGTGGATGTGGAAGGGACAGGGGGTGGGTCAGGGAAGCCTGGCTTGGTGAAGTCAAGTCGTGTGCGTGCTCCTCCCCAGTGGATGTGGCCATGCCCCCAGATCCATACCTCCACTGGTTGTGAGGCTGTAGAGTGTGGTTTTGCCAGATCCTCCGGAGCCAGGACTTAAAAGGCACAACTCACACCTCCTATGTCTGGCTTGGTGGGCAAGAAGTGCTGTCCATCTAATTTGAAGAGCTAATGGAATCACAGACCTTGGATGTAACAAGGTGACTTGGGTCCTCTCTCCCTCAGACTGAGTCTCCTGGGAGCTCTTTCTTGCCTCTCCTTGGGGGTGAAAAAGAAGCCAGGTGCAGTTTAGGTGGCAGGGACTCTGGGCGACCAGTCTCCTCAACTCTCCCCTGAAGCTTCTTCTTCTTGACTCCCTATTTTCTGCAGCTCATGGGACAGAGCTGGAGGCCACACAGTTGATTCACACATGTTGAATTCCACTACAGAGAGCATATCTCGGCACAGATAGCATTGCTGTGTGAAGTTCTGTGCAGGCGCTACTCTCAAGGTACTTAACTTGTTGCCTCCATTTCTTTTGCATCTTGAAAGGAAAATGCAATGAAGTATATCTAGTTATTTGATCTATTGCTGCATAACAAATGACCACAAATTTAGCAGCTTAAAACAGCACACATCTATTTTCTCACAATAATTATGGGTCAGGATCCAGGCACAGTTGAGCTAGCTCGGTTCTCTGCTACAGGCCTTACTAAGCTGCAATCCATGTGTCACCAAGGCTACAGTCCCATTTGAGGGCTGAACTAGGGAAGGATCCCCTTTCAAGCTCACACACTGGTTGGCAGCTGTCAGTTCCTTATGGGTTGTTCTTAGCCATGTGCTTCTTTACATCAGCAAGGGAGAAAAAGAGTATCCTAGGAAAATGGGTTACAATCTTATGTAAGTTATCACAGAGATGACCACTGTCACCTTGGCCAAACTATTGTTTAGAAGCAAGTCATAGGTCCTGCCATCACTCAAGGGGATAATGGCAAAGGCTTTCCCAGGCAGACATTGTGGGGGCCATCTTAGAAGCTGGCTGCCACACTTAGTAAGTAAAGTTCAGTACAAATACTTATTAACTCTCTCCACTGAAGATGCCTACAAAAAATGACCAGTGAGGTGGTAATGAGCACCTCTGAATGTAACTTCTCACTAGAAAGAGCCAAGGCTACTTGGAGTAATAGTGGTTCCAGGCCAGGGAGAATGTACAAGGTGAGCCAGGAACATCTGGTCTTCCCAGAGAGTAGGGAAGCCATCGAAGACCAATGCGGTCACATCACAAAAAGACACAAAAAGACGAGAGTCAACCTGAAGAGGCTTCCACTGACCCAAGGGGACAACTTAGCATCAATAAGAATAATAGTGACAGGGGATTGAAAAACACCAAATATTTGTAAATGGTTACCTTATAGTAATGCTTACAATGATTATAATGGTGATGATACTCCCTTCCCATCATCTGAGGGCCATGGGGATGGTGGGGCCCCTTCTCTCAGCCACTGGTCACTGTTCTACAACCAAGCTGCAGAAAGTGTCCTTCCCACCTCCACAAAGCTCCAGGAAGGACAGTCAGTGTCCAGATGCTTCTGTGAAGTGGAAACTGCAGAGCTCCTTGACCTGCAGAATGTTGTGCTCCTGAGGAAACATCAGGATGGATTTTCTTGGTGCTAGCTATGGGACGCTGGGTAAGTCATTGGACTTGTCCAGCCTCAGTCTCCTTGTCTGTTACACAACAAAAGCAAGAAAGAAAGGGAGAGGGAGAGGGAGAGGGAGAGAGAGAGAGAGAGAGAGAGAGAGAGAGAGAGAGAGAGAGAGAGAAAGGAAGAAAGAAAGAAAGAAAGAAAGGAAGAAAGAAAGAAAGAAAGGAAGAAAGAAAGAAAGAAAGAAAAGAATGACAGTGTCCATCTCTTAGGCTTCTTGTGGGGTGTAGATGAAGTTTTGTGGAAGAGAGTGCTATGAGCCGGAAGATGTGCCCAAGGACAGACAGTAAATTGTTTGGTCACTATTCTCATAGCTGCAGTAGTGTTTCCTAAACTATCAGTTATCAGATGTTCACCAAAAAGTTTCCTTGCACAAATACACACAAAGTATGTGGGACTTCTCAGAGCCTTTAGAATAGCAGGTGTAGTGTGCAGATGCCCAGATTTATTTGCAATGGCAACATGGATACATCTCTGCCCAGAGTGTCTCTGACCACTGTATGGGGCTGGGGTCTAAGGGTTCTAGTGAGGGAAAGGTGGGCCATGGAGAAGAGTGACAGGCAAAGTCCTGCAAGGAGTTGGGGGAGTGACTGGCTGCAGCGTCTTGCTCTGGAGTTTTGAATTCAGTAAGGAGGCATTCCCAGATGTGGCCACTAGAGGGCCCCTGCCACATTGGACGGCAGTGGGAGGCTGTGGATGGCAGGGCCAGGGCCCTGCTGTCCAGCATGCTGGCCTTGAGCTCCAACTCAGAGGCTTCAGTGACTTGAGGCTCTCTGAGCCTCGGGATTCACATCTGTACAAAGGGCACTAGGTGGGTCCTGTGGTTTGTGAGGGTCAAACGCCAGCCTGTGTGAAGGCAGCCCAGGGCCTATCACCACACAAGAAGACAAAGGGCAAGGAAACATGCCTCTGGCAGAATTCCTGCTAGGGTGAAAGGAGCCAGATGTCAGTCAGGCACTTAAAAGACTGTAAAAAACCCTGTCCCTGGAAACACATGACAGAAACAGCTGCCAGGCTGGCAGCTGAGTGGCTTTCGACCCCGATCCGGGAGGTCAGCTGGTCCTGGGCTTTCGGTGGGCAGGGGTGCTGGGCGAAGGCAGAAAAAGTCTGAAGGTGGCCTAGAGTTGACGTGATTGGATGGGTGGAAATAATCACAACAGCTGACATTTATTGACCGCCTCCTGTACACACATTAGCAAATTGGCTCAGTTGATTGTCATCATTTACCTTTTTTTTTTTATATATATATTTTTTATTTTTTCTTTATTTTTTTTCTTTATTTTATTTTTTAATTTATTGGGGTTACAATTGTTAGTAAAATTACATAGATTTCAGGTGTGCAATTCTGTGTCACATCATCCATAAATCACACTGTGTGTTCACCACCCAGAGTCAGCTCCCCTTCCATCACCATACCTTTGATCCCCCTCACCCTCATCCCCCACCCCCCAACCCCCTTACCCTCTGGTAACCACCAAATTACGTTCCCCAGATTAATTTTCAAACCCGTGGCCATCCTGTGGTCACCAACTGCCCTCCAATCCCCTCACCCTCCCCCCTACCCCCCACCCCTCCCGCCCATCCAGCAACCCTCCGTTTTTCCTCTTTGTCTCCAAAACTGTTTCTGATTAGTTCATTCACTTATTCTTTTCTTTAGAATCCGCAAATAAGTGAGATCATATGGTACTTATCTTTCTCTGTCTGACTTATTTCGCTTAACATAATGTTCTCTAGGTCCATCCATGTTGTTGCAAATGCTAAGATTTCTTTCTTCTTTATGGCTGCGTAATACTCCATTGTATAAATGTACCACAGTTTCTTAATCCAGTCATTTACCGATGGGCATTTTGGTTGTTTCCATGTCCTAGCTATTGTGTATAGTGCTGCAATAAACATAGGAGTGCATAAAGATTTTTGAATTGAAGTTTTGGGTTTCTCCGGATAGATACCTAGGAGTGGAATTACTGGATCATAGGGTAGTTCCATTTTCAGATTTTTGAGATACCTCCATACTGTTTTCCATAGTGGCTGCACCAATCTGCAATCCCACCAACAGTGCACAAGCGTTCCCTTTTCTCCACATCCGTGCCAGCACTTGTTGTTTGTTGATTTATTGATGATAGCCATTCTGACTGGGGTGAGGTGGTATCTCATTGTGGTTTTTATTTGCATTTCTCTGATGGTTAGTAAGGTTGACCATTTCTTCATATGTCTGTTTGCCATCTGTATATCCTTTTTAGAAAAATGTCTCTTCAAGTCCTCTGCCCATTTTTTAATTGGATCGTTTGTTTTTTTGGAGTTGAGTTGAGTGAGTTTTTCATAGATTTGTGATATTAATCCCTTATCAGATATGTCATTGGCAAATATCTTTTCCCATTCAGTAGGATCCCTTCTTGTTTTATTGATGGTTTCCTTTGCTGTGAAAAAACTTTTTAGTTTGATATAATCCCACATGTTTATTTTTTCTCTTACTTCTCTTGAGCGAGGGTATATATCAGTAAAAATCTTACTCTGGGTAACGTCTGAGAAGTTTCTTCCTATATTTTCTTCTAAGTATTTTATGGTTTCAGATTTTACATTTAAGTCTTTAAGCCATTTTGAATTTATTTTTGTATATGGTGTAAGGAGGTGGTCCAGCTTCATTTTTTTGCATGTGTCTGTCCAGGTTTCCCAGCACCATTTATTGAATAGACTGTCTTTACCCCATCGTACATTCTTGCTTCCATTGTCGTAGATTAAATGGCCATATAGGCGTGGATTTATTTCTGGACTCTCTATTCTGTTCCATTGATCTATGTGTCTGTTTTTATGCCAGTACCATGCTGTTTTGATTACTGTAGCCTTGTAGTATAATTTGAAGTCAGGTATTGTTATACCTCCCACTTTGTTCTTATTTCTCAAGATTGCCTTTGCTATTCGGGGTCTTTTATGATCCCATATAAATTTTAGGATTATATGTTCTATTTCTGTGAAAAACGACGTTGGCAGTTTGATAGGAATTGCATTGAATATGTATATTGCCTTAGGCAGTATGGACATTTTAACTATATTAATTATTCCTATCCATGAACATGATATGTGTTTCCATCTATTTATATCTTCCTTCATTCCTTTCTTCAGTGTCTTATAATTTTCTGAGTACAGATCTTTTACTTCTTTGGTAAAATTTATTCCCAGGTATTTTATAGTCTTTGGAGCGATTGTAAATGGGATTGTTTTTTTAATTTCTCCTTCTGATGTTTTATTATTGGTATATACAAATGCCACTGATTTCTGAATATTAATTTTGTATCCTGCTACTTTACTAAATTCATCTATCAGCTCCAACAGCTTCTTGGTGGAGTCTTTAGGGTTCTCTATATATAGTATCATATCATCTGCATACAATGATAACTTTACTTCCTCCTTACCAATCTGGATGCCTATTATTTCTTTTTCTTGTCTGATTGCTGTGGCAAGAACTTCCAGCACTATGTTGAATAGAAGCGGAGATAGTGGGCAACCTTGCCTTGTTCCTGATCTTAGGGGGAATGGTTTTAGCTTTTCCCCATTGAGAATGATGTTAGCTGTGGGTTTGTCATATATGGCCTTTATTATGTTGAGATATGATCCCTCTATTCCCACTTTCTTAAGGGTTTTTATCATAAATGGCTGTTGGATTTTATCAAATGCTTTTTCTGCATCTATTGATATGATCATGTGATTTTTATTTTTCATTTTGTTTATGTGGTGTATCACATTAATTGATTTGCGGATGTTGAACCACCCTTGCATACCAGGGATGAATCCCACTTGATCATGGTGAATGATCTTTTTAATGTATTGCTGAATTCTGTTTGCTAATATTTTGTTGAGGATTTTTGCATCCATGTTCATTAGAGATATCGGCCTGTAGTTTTCTTTTTTTGTGGTGTCTTTGTCTGATTTTGGGATCAGGGTGATAGTGGCTTCGTAAAAAGTGTTTGGGAGTCTTCCTTCCTTCTGGATTTTTTGGAAGAGCTTGAGGAGAATAGGTGATAGTTCTTTTTTGAACGTTTTGTAAAATTCACCTGTAAAGCCATCTGGACCAGGGCTTTTGTTTGTTGGGAGACTGTTGATTACTGATTCAATTTCCGTGGTGGTAATCAGTCTATTCAGGTTTTCTGTTTCTTCTTGAGTTAGCCTTGGAAGGTTGTACGCCTCTAGAAAATTGTCCATTTCTTCCAAATTGTCAAATTTGTTGGCATATAGTTGCTCATAGTAACTTCTTAAGACTTTTTGTATTTCTGCAGTGTCCGTTGTCACTTCTCCTCTTTCATTTCTGATTTTATTAATTTGGGTCCTCTCTCTCTTTTTTTTAATGAGTCTGGCTAAAGTTTTGTCGATTTTGTTTATCTTCTCTAAGAAACAACTCTAGGATTCATTGATCTTTTGTATTGTTTTTCTGGTTTCTATTTCATTAATTTCTGCTCTGATCTTTATTATCTCCTTCCTTGTGCTCCCTTTGGGCTTATTTTGCTGTTCTTTTTCCAAATCCCTTAAATGTGAAGATAAACTGTTGATTAGTGCTGTTTCTTGTTTCTTTAGGTAGGCCTGCAAAGCTATGAATTTCCCTCTTAGGACTGCTTTCGCGGCATCCCATAGATTTTGGGTCGTCGTATTTTCATTTTCATTTATCTCGAGATATCTTTTGATTTCTTCCTTGATCTCCTGCTTGACCCATTCATTATTTAGTAATAAGTTATTCAGCCTCCATGAATTGGTGTGTCTTCCAGTTTTTTTTCCTGTAGTTCATTTCTAATTTCATAGCATTGTGATCAGAGAAGACAATTGGTATGATTTCAATTTTCTTAAATTTATCAAGACTTGTTTTGTGGCCTAACATATGATCTATCTTGGAAAATGTTTCATGTGCGCTTGAGAAAAACGTGTATTTTGCAGCATTGGGGTGAAATGTTCTGAAAATATCGATTAAATCCAAGTGGTCCAATGTATCATTTAAGGCTGTTGTTTCCATATTGATTTTCTGTCTGGAAGACCTGTCCCTTGTTGTCAGGGATGTGTTGAAGTCCCCTACTATAATAGTGTTACTGTTGATCTCTGTCTTTATGTCAGTCAGTACCTGTTTTATATATTTAGGTGCTCCTATGTTGGGTGCATAGATGTTTACTAGGGTTATGTCCTCTTGTCGGATCGATCCCTTTATTATTATATAGTGCCCATCTTTATCTTTTAGTATGTTCTTCATTTTAAAGTCTATTTTGTCAGATATAAGTATTGCAACTCCAGCTTTTTTCTCGTTTCCATTTGCATGAAATATCTTACTCCCACCCTTCACTTTCAGCCTGTGTGTGTCTTTTGTTCTGAGGTGAGTCTCTTGTATACAGCATATACAAGGGTCTTGCTTTCTTATCCAGTCAGCCACCCTATGTCTCTTGATTGGAGCATTTAATCCATTTACATTTAAAGTGATTATTGATAGGTACATAGTTATTGCCATTTTTAAATTTGTAGTTAGGTTGTTTTGATCTTTCTTCTATTTACAGAAGTCCTTTTAGTATTTCTTGCAATGCTGGCTTGGTTGTAATAAATTCTTTTAGCTTATTTTTTTCTGGAAAGCTCTTTAGCTCTCCATCAACTTTAAATGATAGCCTTGCTGGATAAAACAATCTAGGTTGTAGGCCTTTGTTTTCCATCACTTTGAGTATCTCCTGCCACTCTCTCCTGGCCTTCAATGTTTCTGTAGAAAAATCATTTGATAGTCTTATGGGAGTTCCCTTGTATATAACCCTCCGTCTTTCTCTTGCTGCTTTTAGGATTCTCTCTTTGTCTTTAAGCTTTGCAATTTTAACTATAATGTGTCTTGGTGTGGACCTGTTTGGGTTAATCCTGGTTGGAACTCTCTGCACTTCCTGGACTTGTATGTTGATTTCCTTCATCAGGTTGGGGAAGTTTTCAGACATTATTACTTCAAATATGTTCTCAATCCCATGCTTACTCTCTTCACCTTCTGGTATTCCTATGATGCGCATGTTGTTGCGCTTGATGTTATCCCAGAGGTCTCTTAGGCCATCCTCATTGTTTTTTATTCTTTTTTCTTTCTGTTGTTCCGTTTGGGTGATCTCTGCTACCTTGTCTTCTAAGTCGCTGATTCGATCCTCTGCTTCATCTAGCCTGCTGGTAATTCCTTCAAGTGAGTTCTTAATTTCGGTAATTGTGTTCTTTAGTTCTAACTGGTTGTTCGTTATGATTTCTACATCCTTCTTTATGTTTTCTCTAAGCTCGTTTGTTATGATTTCTACATCCTTCTTTATGTCTTCTCTAAGCTCCTTAAACATTCTTATCACCAGTGTTCTGAACTCTGTCTCTGAGAGGTTGGTTACGTCTGCTTCATTTGGTTCCAGTTGTGGAAGCTTCTTCTGTTCTTTTATTTGGGACGTGTATCTTTGTTTCCCCATTCTGGCTGACTGTGTTTATTTTGATATATTAGGTAGATCCCCTAGAGTTTTTAGTTCTTGCTAGGTTATCTTATGTAGTATGTGTCCTTTATATTTGACTCACACCGCGTCGTCCTCCTCTGCGTGTGCTCCAAAGGTGACTCTTGTGTTGTGTACACTGCCCCGTTCAAGAAGATCTTTAATTGCTTTTTGCTTGTAAGTAGGTGGGGTTAACTCCTCGGCTGACCCATTATGAGACTTGGCTCTGCCCCCCGCAGGGCGCTCTGCTGCGTGAGGGTTGACCACCCTAATGTGGTTTGGCCTCTATGGGCTCCAGTGCCTGCAGAGAGCCCCCTCTGGGTGTGTGACCTGCAGGTCAAACCCGGCAGCACTCCGGTTTGGTCTGGAGTTGGCCCCTGGATATGCTGAGTCCCGTGCCTCTCAAGCTGGGCCCCGGCAGTGCAGCCTCAGAACAAAGCAAATCACCAAGCACAACAGCAAGGACAACAGCAAAAAAAGGAAAAAAAATCAAGTACATTCACATGCAAAAAACAGCCGATAACCCCCGCTCGACACAGGCAAAGATATCAGAGATATAAAGACAAAGCAAAACAAAACAAAGCAAAGCAAAACAAAAAGTAGCCACCGTATCGGCCTAAGCCCACCAGGCAATGTCCAGGTTGTCCTCTGCTGTACCAAAGAGCCCCCTGCTTATTGCGCAGGCAGAGCCGGTCACCTGGTGCCCAGAGAGACTTTGGGACTGCAGACTTAAATGCGTGGGCCTGAGGGGTCTGGATGATAGTTTTTACAAAGTCAGTGCAGTTTCTGCCCTTGCCTGCACATATGCACACTGAGAGTAGCACCACCAGTTCCGTGTCCAGTACTCTTGAGTCTTAAGGCACCTCTTCAGTGTGTGTGTGTATGAGTGCGGGCGGGAGATTTCTGATCTGCTGAACGCCCAGAGCTGCTCCTGCCTCACTGCTGATCTCCGGGTGTGTCTCTGCAGCTGCACCCGCCCCGCCCTAGGCAAGCCAGGAAGGGTGGGGGCTGGGGTTGGAGGGGTCTTCACTCTCCCAGCCCAGCCGCGCGTCACCCTCTTCCCGCAGACCAGAAAAGGTGGTGGCTGGGGGTGGAGGAGTCTCTTCTCTCCTAGCACAGCCAAAATCACACACACTTCCCAGTCTCCCTGGGTCAGGGCTGCCCGTCAGGCTTCCCAGAGCCTGAGCAGTACGGCTCCTCTGTAATCTGACACCACTCCTCAGTTCAGGGGCCGGTTTAAGTCTCTGGAAGGGCAGAGTAGGATTGGAAGAGCAGGGCGGGGGAGGGGCCCAAGTATGGAGTCTGTGCTCCTTGTCTGGCGTAGGGCACACTGGCCGGTTCCCCGGCGGGAGAAATCAGCTGTGGGACGCAGGGAAAGAGCCCCCCTCCTGGTCCCTGCGCTCTCTGCTCCGCCCTGGGATCCATTGCGTGCCCGGCACAGCAGGTTCGTGGTTTCCAGTTTAAGTCTCTGGAAGGGCAGGGTAGGATTTGGAAGAGCGGGGCGGGGGAGGGTCCCAGGTATGGAGACTGTGTTCTTTGTCTGCGCTACGGCCCTCTGGCTGCCCTCCCGGCGGGAGAAATCAGCCGTGGGACGCAGGGAAAGAGCCCACCTCCTGGTCTCTGTGCTCTCCGCCCTGGGATCCCGTGCGTGCCCGGCACAGCGGTTTTCGGTTTTCGCCCCCGCCAGCTGAGGCTCCGTTGCGGGCTGGGATCTCCTGCCGCTGCCGGCCAGGCGTTTTCACTCCGCTCCTCTTTTTCCTTCCCCTGCTCGCCCAATTAGCGCACCTTCAAGTACTCCTTAGCTTCAAGTAATCCACGAATCTCCCCGCTGTTCTGTGTGATGAGCGAAAAGTTCTTTGATGGGTTATAGGTCTCATTTGCAACAAGATCTGGAGGAGAACTCAGAAAGTGCGCCCTGCTGCTGCCATTCCTATGACGTCACCCCCCATTTACCTTTAAGATGAGTGTGAGTGTCCCCGTTTTATAGATGAGAAAACTGAGGCTCATGGAGGTGAAGTCACTTGCATTATGTCACATAGTCTGTGTACTTGAGCTCCAGGCTTTATGCTCAGCTCTGAGGCTTGGCAGAGGTCTGAACCATATGCCACGCTGTCTGCAGCAGAGGGGACTGCTCACAGATGCACCTACTCAGCAACACCGGGACATTACACTGAGTTTTGGAACATTACAGAGTCCTGGCATCATAGGGGACACAGCTGCAGGCCACAGCCTTGTTCAGAGGAAAGAGCCTGGCAGGCCCTTCCAGGATACCTTCACAATCTGACGTTTTTGTTCCCCTGTGTGCCTATTGTTTATGTTGAGGCAGGACCGATCAGAAGACCAGTTTGTGTGGGTTCTAGGCTCCGATCTTTGTGAACTGTGACCTGAGCAAATGTGTTTAATTCCAAGAACCACCTTCTGTTCTTGTACCCGGTGCTCTCCATCAGCCTGTGGCCCTCACTTCGGGGCCTGGAAGTTTGGAAAATGGCCATAGGAGACCCTACCATACACAGGAGTCTTGGCCTCTCTGAGGAGCTCGCGGTGAGGGGGGCAATCCAGGGGCTTAAGTGTAGGCAGTGAGTCAGGGGGTGCAGTGTCCCCCACCCCTGGCCACTGGGGTGCAGGCTGGCTCACAGGAGTGCAGACCTGACTCCAGCATGAAACTCCTCAGGGCTGGGTGGGGGAAACCCCCAAATGCTGTGGGCTGTGAGGGCCTGCCCTTTCTGTGGTTGAGCGCCTGCCCTGTCCCAGCTCTTGTTTGCACCATGTGGGGGTTGGTTGACCAGAACCACACAGCCATGCAACCAAGAAGCAAATGAGACATCTGAAACACCCTGTCACCTCCAGATCCTGAGCTTCCTTCTTTATGCTGCCTGTCTCTGCCACAGCTGGGTCTGAGAGTACCTTGGGGCTTCATCAGCAGATGCTGCTCCATTAGTTATAAATAGTAATAACGAGAGGGAGCGTGTTGACAGTACTTATTATGTGACAGGCACTTCCTCAGCACTTTATGACCATTTCTTCATTTAATTACCACACCAGTATTTTACACACAGGAAACTGAGAACTTGTGGGAAGTTCTGCCGAGTTGGAGCCCAGGCCCTGGCAGTGTGGCTCTGGCTTATGGGTCCTCCTACTGTCCTCTGCCTGTCCCCCACTGGGCCTAGTGCTCTCATCTGTGGCTTTCGTTGACGGCCATGCTGGTACTGACTGGACTGGGATTGGGAGACAGTGACTCCTGAACTCCAGCCAGCCTGCAGACAACAGCTTGGGGATGGGGATCCCTGACGGTGGCCTGAGCTGGGAGAAGCAGAAGGGCAGGTGTACTGATATACCATCCCGAATGACTGTGAACAAAAAAATCACAAAGCCTTGAAGAGCAGGGAGTGGGGTGGCTTCAGAAGGCGTCTTGGGGTATGTGTGTGTACGTGGTGAGAGCGATTTTTTGTGTGGACCTAAACAATGTATGGAAGAAGCAAAAATGGGTTGCCCCTGGAGAGGATTATCTGATGGGCCTCTGATACCTTTGTGTTCTGTTTGTACGTTACTTTTTTAAAGTCAACGGTGGTTATCTTAGTGATGAGGCTAGAAGACCTTTTTTTGTCTTTATTTTTAAAAGATTTTTATTAAAAATATAGCTAACATTATATTAGTTTCAGGTGTATACCATAGTTATTCAACATTTATATACCGAAAGAAGTGATCACCATGACAGGTCTGGCTACCATCTGATATTGTATGATGCTGTCACAATATTATTGACTATATTCCCAAGCTGTACATACATACATGCATCCCCATGACGTATTTGTTTTATACATGGAGATTTGGACCTCTTATTCCCCTTCACCGTTTCCCTCCCTTTTAAAAATTTTCACTTACAGTTGACACTAAATATTATTTTATATTAATTTCAGGTGTACAACATAGTGGTTAGACATTTATATGATTTAATAAGTGATCACTCTGATTAGCCTAGTACCCACCTGGCACTACGCATAGTTATTACCATGTTATTGACTATATTCCCTATGCTTTACTTTACGTCCCCATGACTATTTTGTAACTTCTTAGTCCCTTCACCTTATCCACCCAGTACCCCATGCCCCCTCCCTCTATTATCCTGATAAACCTAGTACCCATCTGACACCACACATAGTTATTAGAATGTTATTGACTATATTCCTTATGCCATCCCCCAAACTACTTTGTAACAACAAATTTGTACTTCTTAATCCCTCCCTCTTCTCACCTACCCCAACTTCCCTCCCATCTGGCAACCATCAAAATGTTCTCTGTATCTATGAGTTTGTTTCTCTTTTGTTTGTTTGTTTTGTTCTTTTGATTCCACTCGTATAAGCGAAATCACAATGCATCTGTCTTCCTCTGTCTGACATACTCCACTCAGCACAATACCCTTCAGGTCCATTCATGTCACCACAGGTGACAAGAACCCATTCCCTTCCATGGCCGAGAATATTTCATTGCATATATGTAGCACCTCCTCTCTATCCATTCATGCACCGATGGACACCCAGGCTGCCTCCACGTCTTGGCCATTATAAACAATGCTGCAATGAACATATGGATGCATAGGTCCTCTTGAAGTAGCATTTTGGATAAATAAATCCAGGAGTTGGATTACTGGGTCCTTCTTTATATCTTGTTATAGCCTTTGTTTTAAAGTCTATTTTGTCTGGTATAAGTATTGTTACCCCAGCTTTTTTTTCTTTTCCATTTTCATGAAATACCTTTTTCCGTACCTTTACTTTCAGTCTGCGTGTGTCTTTCAATCTGTAGTGAGTCTCTTGTAGGCATTTTTTGTTTTTCTATTTCTCTGTGAAGAATGCAGTTTAAACATTTCTCCAGAGCTGTTGTGAGTGTTAGGAGAATGTTGTCCAGATGGTGGCGCTGTGATCTAAGAAATGAGCAAGGCCTTGCCTGAGAACTGGGGTTTCCCAACTTTTTCCTCAGGGCTCCTGGACTTCCTTCTTTGGTGCCTGCCATTGGTCCCTCCCCTCTACCTTGTTTTTATGTGATCTTTTTTTTTTTTTTTTAAATTTATTGGGGTGACAATTGTTAGTAAAATTACATAGATTTCAGGTGTGCAATTCTGTATCACATCATCTATAAATTACATTGTGTGTTAACCACCCAGAGTCAGTTCTCCTTCCATCACCATATATTTGATCCCCCTTACCCTCATCTCCCACCCCCCAACCCCCTTACCCTCTGGTAACCTTGTTTTCAGACTTGCACCAGCCCCAGGCCTACTCTGTAACAGTGTTGAGATTCCAGTAGTCCTTGACCCTTTCTGGAGAAATGCAGTTCTGTCTAAACTGCAAAGTTCCCTGCAATTCATGTTCTCAGCAAGTGGGAAGACCCTGCAAATCTTCAGGGCCTGAGGCTTCACATTCACCCCTACTGGCCTTGTCCTAGAGAATCTTGGTGCCTCGTAAGAGAGGGGATCCCTCGCCTACTGCTGTGTGGCAGCCACTGCAAAGCTTAGTGGTGTAAACTGACAACCATTCTATTATGATCACATGTTCTGCAGATTGAGGACTTGTGAGGACATGGCCTGTCTCCACGAGTTCTAGGATGTCAGCTGGGACTATCCAAGGGTGGCGGTTTTGAATCATGTAATGCCTGTTTATGTCAAGTCTGGAGCTGATGCTGGCTGTTGGCTGGGACTCTGCTGGGGCTGTTGGCTGGAACACCTCCACATGGCTGCTTGAGCTTCCTCACAACATGGTGGCAGGGTTCTAAGAATGAGTGTCCCCTGGAGCAGCAGGTGGAAGCTGCATCATCTTTGAAAGCTTTGAAAGTCACATAGTGTCACTTCAGACCGCACCTCTCAGTGGGAGTCACTGTCACACCATAAGAAGAGCGTGTGGGAAGGGATGTATTGTTGCAGACATCTTTGCAAAGTTATGTGCCTCAAATGGGTCCAGAAAGAATTAAGGTCTAAACATCTCTGGAAGAGATCCTGTCTCCTTGTCTTTGCCCACCCAGTGCAGATGCTACCTGCTTGCCATCTTGCTGGGCATGGCAAGGGCAGAGCAGTGGGTCAATAGGTATGCTGGCCCTGCAGTTGAGTGATTTGGGAGGGGCTGACAAAACTCCAACTCATAGAGTGAGTTCTGATTGGCCCATGACAGCACAGTTGGTTTAGAGATGGATAGGTGACTGAAGGTGACTCAATCAGAGTCCAGTGAAGGACTTGTTTTCTATAGTTGGGGAAAGAATACATATCTTCCATTCTTCATCCTGATCTCCCTTCTTCCTTTCTTCTTTTTCCCATGGATATGAATAAAACAGCATGTAGTCCCCAGAGTTGCTGGTAGCCTTGTTTGTACATGAGGGCAGCCAGAATGAAGAAGAAACCATAAAAGGGGAGAGACAGCTGTGACAAAGCCCTGAATTAAATCCACCCTGAAGCTCACATACTGCTAGATTTTCCAGTTATAAGTTCCCATCAAGTCCCATTACAGTTGGATTTTCCAGTTTTCTTTTTCCTCAGCATAAAAGGGCCCCAACTGACATAGATAGGAAACAGATTTGTGGCTGGGTCATTGTAAAGGGTATGTGCTTGCTAGTGGCCAGCAAATCGGGAAGAGTGGAGAAGTTGGTACTGTTATTTACCAGGAGAATTGAAAATCTTTCCAGTGATGATGGAAGGCCAGGTCCAAGGTTAGACCTGAATTCAAGTGCCGCGAGCATGGTCAGTTTTCAGCAGACTGAAATGAGTTTGGTTCTCTGCCTTACTTGTCCCTAATGATGTGGCAACTGCCCAGAGGTGACTTAAAGGCCTGACAAGGCTTCTGACATTCTGTTACTGAAAATTGCCAGTTAAAATACAAGGCATCCAGATAAATTTGAGTTTCAGAGAAACAACAAATAAATTTTCAATATAGGTGTATCCTAAATATTGCATGGGATATACTTACACTAAAAAAAAAAATTATTCATTATCTGAAATTCACATTTAACAGGGCATTCTGCATATCTATTTGCTAAATCTGGCCTCCCTACCTTTTTGTAGCCTGGTAAACTTTGCAGAAGGACAGAGTTGCCACCTCTTTACACATAATTCTTCTGTGTGGAATGGGAGAGCTCTCAGCTCCTGGCTTTGGAACTCTGGGCCCTGTGGGCCAACCTGGTCATCTGACCACACTGGCCAGCTGCTGGGTTCTGGTTTGGTCATCAGAGCAAGAGCAGAACCTGGTACTGAGTGGATGGGATGTGTTTCCTTTTCTTCTCTTAGTCTTCCAATTTGTAGTTAAAAAGCATCCTCAGAAGCCTGGATACATGCTCACCTGTGTGGGGACTGCATTCTGCACTTGGGCTCGTGGCTCCTGGCGGGTTGGAGTCACTCACCTGGCCGCCTGCTATACCATTCTGACAAAGACTCACCACAATTCAGTTATCTATAACTGATTTTGAAGGAGGTAGCAGCCTCTCACTCTGACCCAGATGGGTGTCTGGAGACCAGAATGCTGCCTGTAGAGTCATCTCTGCCTGCTCTGAGGGCAATGGATCCCAGGCCTGAACCTAAACAGCTCACCCAGAAGGGAGCTCAGATGGCCAGCGCTGCCCAGCAAGAGCTGAGGGTGGATATGTGCATGGTGCTGGGCTGCTTGTTAGGCATGGGGCACTGCTAGGCTCACGGCAAGACCGAGACATTCATTCTCCCAGCCACTGACAGGGTTTCCTTTAGCTAAAGATAGACAAGTGGCCACGCCCTTTCCCAGGGCCACTCGGAACCAGTTTATCTCATGGCAGGATGTCTCTGCAGACATATCGCCATTCCAGAGTTCTAGCTGCCCTCACTCCCCACCAGGCTCCTGCTCACCCAGCACCATCCCATTTGCTCCCTTGGGAATTCATTCCTAACAAGTGGGATGTGCTATCTCCATAGAAGTAATATTTAAGTCAGGTTCCCATGAGTAGGTAGGAATTTTCTTAGGAGGACAGGAGAGGGGTGAAAGCAGAGGGAACAGCATGAACAAAGTGTGGTATGCAGTTGTCAGGGTGCTCCTTGTAAGGATAGCTGTGTTGCTTCTGTGTGACTTCAGAGGAGGTCAGTCCAGGCCTCCTCATGTAGTCCTGGATCTTTGGGTGGTTTTTGGAGCTGCCTGTCCCTAGAAAAGTTTGGTTGAGGTGGGTACAAATGGTGGTGTTGAGAGCAAACTTTGTTCTGCAGTCATCAGTGAGGCACACATCCAGTGGCTATTTAAGCCTCAACTGCAGAACAATGGCAGCAGTGTGACCTATGACCTGGCACTGGGAGAACCAAGGGCCGTGTAACATTTAGACTCTGTGTCGCCCAAAATCGCACCTCGTCTGCCCTGCTGAGATTCTACCAGGTGCTACTGTTCTAAATTGGGTTTTTACATACAAAGACGCTACATTATGGTAACCTCTCCTTCCGGGGTTTGGAGTCGGGACTCTGGGCAATTTCTGGAAGAGGCTTGGACTGTAGGACACAGAGGAAAAGGCACAGATCAGGATAACTAGGTGCCTGGAGTCTGGTGTGGCCCCAGGATAGGGACACAGGAGCTGTTGACTGGTGAGAGGAGGCATCTTTCTCACTTACGTTCTCTTCAATCTTTCTGACCAAAGCTGGTTCTTGGCTCTTAAAGATGCACGTGATTACATTTGGGCCCATCTGGGTAGTCTGGGTAGTCTGGGAAAATTTCCCACCTCAACGTCCTTAATTACATTCTGAAAAATCCCTTTGCCCTGTAAACTGTCATGTCACAGGTTTCAGGGTTAGGATGTGGGCATCTCTGGGGGCCATTACTGTGTCAGACACAGGGTGTATCAGGAAGAGGACAACACAGCTGCTCAGGCTGGTCCCATCCTGCTGGACTTGAGATGGGGCTTCCCTGAGGCCCTGTAATGGGGTGGGCAGAACTGGCGAGGCCGCTGAGGCATGCCCAATGACTCAGCTGACTTATAGGCCACTAAACCTGCATCCTCATCTTCAGGGAAGCTCTTGGGCTGAATTTTCAGACTAGACCCTGAAACAAAGGCTGGAGAGCACCCAGAACATCTGGGAGGGGACCCCAGTGACAGACATGTATACTGACAAATAATGGCAAGATCATACATGACAGCAGAACACTGACCCACCACCTATAGCCCAAGCACAGGAATCGAGACCACAATCTCTTCTATAGCAACCAGCCCAATGGTCAGACTTGTCAATAACTGTCAGCTTCCCTAATTTTTTTCCCCACATCCAATTTAGCATGAACCAGAGAAGAAAGCCAAACATGCTCTCCTAACCTGTCACGTAGGATGCCACACTTCTAGTTGCCTGACTCGCATCCCCAGGCCAACCTAAAACCTTTCCTTTTTTCCCATCATAAAACTTCCCCACTCTCTGGGCTTTATTCAAGTCCCTGCTACATGCAAGTATCAACAGATGGTTGTTGGCATCAATTCAACACCACCAGGAATCCCCAGTTTGGGGTGTGGTGATGAAGGAAACTATTCAGTGCAAACAGCTCAATTGTGATATAGCACGGCTATGGGAATAGCACAGCCATGAAACAGCTCAATAGTGTTACAGCTCAATTATGAAGCAGCATGGCTGCAAGACAGTCCTTGGTCTGGGTCCCTCTCTGGCTAGACAGCTCAGCTCAACTCTGCTCTGCTCTGCTCTGGTCTGGTATGGTCAGCTCCACCTGCTCCAATCTGCCCCACTCTGCCCTACACTGGTCTGCTTTATGTGCTCTTGGGAGACATTTTTGGTGTTTCATCTCCAGCCAGAGAAATACAGTATTTAGTGGAAAGGGAAAGTGCGCTCTCCAAGTCAGAGGAAGCTGACTTTTATAGACAGAAGTCCCCATCCCTGGACCTGATTGGTCCATCCTCATGCAAATGAGGATGCCAAATTGTCACAGTTTGATTGACCCAAAAGGCACTGTCCTGATTGGTCAGAATGGAGCCACTCTGGCCAGTGAAGATACTGATAGGGCATAGAGCTGTGCAGCTGCAATTGGACAGGGAAAGCCTCAGTCCTATTGGTTGAATTACTATTTCAGGGACTCCTTTATAAGGGCTGGCTCAAATGGTAAGAATGCAGTGCAGGTAGGCATTTCAGTATGGGAGGCAGACAGCTTAATGCAGACGTTTCCCTGAAGTACAGTTTGTGTGAGAGGCCCCTGTGTACAAATGGCTGCTTTTATTTTTTCTCCTTTAATTTGAGCCCAGTTAGCCATCAGGTACCCTATCTGCTTTCTCAGGGTCTGCACTTCCCCCTTTTGATCAGAACCTGTTGAGAGTGTTGATAATCAGTCAGGTCAGTTTGTCCCATGTTGGTGCTGGAGTGACGTGGCAACCTGCTCTGGTTCCATTTAGTCCCCCAGTGGGGCTCCTGTGGCAGGGCAGTAGCCAATAGGGCAACTAGAGCCATTTGCTTACAAGATGTCTCTCAGGCACCTGCCAAACTGAAAAAAAAAAAAAAAAAATCAGTCTTTTATAAAGACAGCCAAAGCAATTTGGGAACAGTTAAAGAACAACAAAAGCACTTAGTTTGCAAGAGAAATCAGGGGTAAATGACAAAAGGTATTTGACATCAAAAGTAAAGCTTTTAAGCATCAAGCATTACAAACATGGAGGGGACAGTGGCTTGATGGACCATTTCTACCCTTCATGTAACCATTACTCTAGTTTTTGTAGTTTTTTTGGGGGGTGGGGGACCTTTTCAAGTTTTTATTTTTATACTTTTTTTGTGTGTGTTGAAAAGAAAAGCATAATTACCACAAATTACAAAGAACTAAAGCAGGACTAGAATAATGAATGAATCACTTCAGCCTGGAAAACAGATACTCTCAATAATATTAATGTTATAATACAAGCTATTCAAATATTTTACATTTTTTTGTCCTTTTAAATGTGACATTCTAGCATATGGTAAAGATAATGTACTATGAGCATCAGGTGGAAACTGCTCTGCAAAGCTGGATGACAAGTTTTCCTCTCCAGTGAGAAATGGGCTTTAAATTCTAATCTTCTCTGCCTGGTTATACATCAACATGGCTGAAGGAGACAGTGAGGTTGAGGCAAATCCAGAAACCTTTCCACACAGAAGATGTTTTGGGGTCCCACTCAGGAGGCGCCAGATGAATCAGACAACTCTGCCCAGGCTTTTGGCAATAAAACCACTCCAACCCTCCTTAACTAGTTGTCTTCCTTGCCCCTCCTCCCCACTTTCAGGGCCTTCCGAGCAGTTTACTTTCTCTTGTAAAACCAATCATCAGGAAAGGGGGGAAAAAGAGAGCTACAATGGAATAAAAGAAAATATAACAACTTTGATGTGGGCCTTGGCAACTGGATCTGAGCCCCAGGGGTCCAGGCTGGGCAGGACTGGGCAACCCCTCTCTATTGGTGGGGTACTTGCTCCTAGGTTCAGGAGAGGGTGAAAGAGAAACTTGCCCCTTAGCAGGGCTGAGGCACACAGATCTGATGTTTGATGCCCAAAAGTGTTGGCATAGACCAATCCTGGAAGGGTATGGGATGAACAGGATTTGGGCAGGCTATTGCTTTGTGTCTCAGATCTTGGATCCCCATGGGAGGATGGTGGGTGTGAAGTGGCAAACCCTGATGGCACTTGCCACGCCTGAGTTTTTGTAGGTTTTAAACGTTTGGTTATACAGAACATCAATAACTTGGCAATGAAATATATTGAACAAATTACAATAACAATAGGCAAAACAATTTGCAACCCAGACCTTAAAATGTCTCTGAGCCCTTTTGGAAGCCAACTGAAAATGTCAGAAAATTTAAATCCTAAATAGCCGTTGACCCTAGAAGCAAAACAGGAATGTCCCTTAAGGGATCTGTCAAGATTAAGGAGGTTCATTGTTTCTAATTCTACCTGGGAAGAAGTATTTATCCAGGTACAGCAGGAAGTATTGGCTATGGCACAGACTTCTCCTTGAGCTGTGAATACATAATCAAGGTAACTGTTGAGGATTAGTCGTGCTAAGGACTCAAAGATGTTTGCTGGGCTTGAATGGCTTTGTAAGTTGACCAAGCAATTCAATTGACAGTTCTAGTTAAGTTTCTCATCATTAAGTCTAATTGAGCAATACCAAAGCCACCTCACAAAAATATAATTCTGAGAAAGTGATTACCCTCATCTCCTGAAAAACTTGTGGCAAGAACATCTCACAGAAAGACCACAGGTTATCTTCATAAACAGAGGGGTCCTCATCAGCATAGGAATCTACTATTGACAATCCCCCCCTTTTTTTTCCAATGAAAACTTGGAGAAGGGGCTAATCTCATTATGAAAATAGTAAAAGAGGATATCAAGTGACCCTAAAGGCATTGCCTAGTCAGACTCCAGCTATCTACACAATCAAATGCTCAAGGCTGATTTTCATATGCACAGACAAAAATGCAACCTGTGTGGGCACAGTGAGTGACTGCAAGAGCTTGTTCATTTGTGGATTCATTAACAGGAAAGGAGGTGAGAAAATTTTCCAACCAGACTCAGTCTGGTTTCAACATTTCTCTAGAAGTCCTTCCCAGTATGTATGAACATTGTGGGATGAATAGTTAGGTTTCTGACAGTGTAGGCTGTTTCCAAAGGGGAGTTCCACAGCAGTCAGGGTTGAAATAGGTGGAATCAGATTTAAGGCATTTAAAATATAGGTAGCGATGTGTTAAGAGGTGGCTAACAATTAATTTAACTATGGGACATTGTTGGGTCCCAGTTGGGAAGACTGTGGCCAATGCAGAGGGTGGGTTTAGGTAGGCACAGGAGGAAAGTGGAACTCCCTTTTGCAATTTAACCTGATAAGTTTCAGAAGGGGAGGTTTGCTGAAATCAACAGTAAAGTTAGGGACCGTTGAGAAATTGCTAACAGAAATAACTATGGGATCATCAGTTTTACCAGAGGTAGAAGAAGGCATTGGATGGAAATTCAGCATTCAGACAAGTTCCCTGAGGAGGCTAAGGTTTGAAAGCATTGTATCATAACATTTCTATGCCAAGGTTTCACATTTACAGGGGTAAAAACAGCAAAAATCAGGAAGTACAATATAGTAGAGGGGTAATGATATGGAATAGCTAGAAAAGTCAATTTCAAAATAGGAAAGGTGACAAGAGAATTAAGATCACTAATATACCCAGAAACATGACAAATATGAAATAGACATAAGGATTATGTATAGCACGAGTTGCCTTCATTGGCCCAGTCACAGATTCTGGGAAAAGCTACCTGCTTCAAGCGTGATCTGCTTTTTGTTCGAGCAGTTCTCTGTCTGGGTAATTCCATATATATACACACACACATATATATATATATATATATATATATATATATATATAATTTTTTATTAGTTTCAGGTGTACAAAACAACATAATGATTAGATATTTATACCCCCACAAAGTGATAACCTGAATAAGTCCACTACCTATCTGACACCATGTGAGCTATTACAATACCATTGACTATATTCCTTATGCTGTACTTTATATCACATGAATATATATATATATATATGTGTGTGTGTATATATTTGCCAAAAATGTATACACATGGCTTATATTCATCTTTTGTTATTGGTATATATTGAGTATTACAATTTTTTAACTTAAACTTTATTGGGGAGACCATTGTTAGCAAAGTTACATAGATTTCAGGTGTACCATACTGTAATACATCATCTATATATCACATTGTGTGTTCACCACCCAGAGACAGTTCTCTTTCCATCACCATATATTGGATCCCCTTTACCCTCACCTATCACTCCCCTATCACTCCCCTCTGGTAACCACTAAACTATTGTCTGTGTCTACGAGTTTTGTTTCTTCATTTGTTTGTCTTGTTCTTTTGTTGTTTTCAGTTTTATATACCACATATCTGTAAAATCATATGGTTTTCTACTTTTTCTGTCTGACTTATTTCGCTCAGCATAATAATCTAAAGATACATCCATTTGTTGAAAATGGTACTATTTCATCTTTTCTTATGGCAGAATATTATTCCATTGTGTATATATACCACAACTTCTTTATATAATCACCTATCGAAGGACACTTTGGTTGTTTCCATGTCTTCGCCACCGTAAATAAAGCTGAATGAACATTGGAGCACATATATCTTTACGGATAAATGTTTTCAGGTTTTTTGGGTAGATACCCAGGAGAGGGATTGCTGGGTCAAATGGTAATTCTATTCTTAATTTTTTGAAGGACTTCCACACAGCCTTCCATAGCAGCTGCACCAATCTGCGTTCCCACCAACAGTGCATGAGGGTTTTTCTTTCTCCACAGCCTCTCCAACACTTGTTATTATTTGCCTTGTTTATAATAGCCATTTTAACTCATGTGAGGTGATATCTCACTGTGGTTTCTATTTGCATTTCTGTGATGATTAATGATGTTGAACATTTTTCATATGTCTATTGGCCATTTTTATGTCTTTGGAGAAATGTCAATTCAGGTCCTCTGCCCATTTTTTAATTAGATTGTTTGTTTTTTTGTTGTTGAGTTGTATGAGTTCTATATATTTTGGATATTAGCCCCTTATTGGAGGTGTTGTTTGCAAAAATCTTCTCCCATTCAGTTGGTTGCTTCTTTATTTTGCCGATGGTTTCTTTTGCTGTGCAGAAGTTTTTTAGTTTGATATAGTCCCATTCATTTATTTTAGTTTTATTTCCCTTGCCTTTGGGGTTGAAGTCATAAAATGCTCTTTGAGCCCAAAGTCCATCAATTTAGTACCAACATTTTCTACTATGCATTTTATTGTTTCAGGTCCTTTGTTTAGGTCTTTGCTCCATTTTGAGTTAATTTTGGTACACAGTGACAGGTAGCAGTCTAGTTTCATTCCTTTGCATGTGGCTTTTTAATTCTCCCAGCATCATTTATTGAAGAGGCTGTCTTTTCTCCATTGCATGTTTTTGGCTTCTTTGTCAAAAATTATCTATCCATATTTATGTGTGTTTATTTCTGGGTTCTCAATTCTATTTCATTGGTCTGCATGTCTGTTTTTCTGCCAATACCATACTATTTTGATTATTGTTGCCATGTAGTACAAGCTGAAGTCAGGGAGTGTGATACCTCCAGCATTGTTCTTTTTTCTTAGGATTGCTTTGGCTATGCGGGGTCTTTTTTGGTTCCATACAAATCTGACGATTTTTTGTTCTATTTCTTTTAAAATGCAATTGGGATTTTGAAGATTCGGGCCACAGGACACAGACGCTCCAAACTCCCTGCATTCTGGAGCTATAGCAGTCATGGGAGAGGGAAGAATTTAGACTGTTTGTGTTCCCTTTATGGCCCACAGTCCCCCCTGAGGGGTCAGCATATAACTCAGCTGAACCCAACATTCATGGCAGAGACCTTGGAGCAAAGACTGAGAGAAGGGTGAAAACAGTAGTTTAAACCCTCACTGCCAAGGAGAGAACAGAAGACATAGGCATGGAGACTGGCAGACACCTCCCCACCCTTCCAGAGCTCACCCTACCCCCACCCTCCCAGTGCTAGAAGTGGAATGGTAGCAGTGTCACATCAAAAGAACAGAATATTTCCAGTTCTGAGAACTGTGGCCCACAGCCATGGACTCGCAGCCCCACTAATTCCAGCAAAAGGGAGGGAGCCTTGGGTGCAGGCTTGGCTGTGCTGGTGGTCGCCACCATTGCTTAGAGCCACAACTCATAACCCACCCTGCCCCTGCCCCACCTATCTGGGTGAATCCCTGCAAGGGTAAACAGAACCCCTGAAATACACAAGCTCTGAAACTGGTGCAGGAAAAGCTTCGTAACTTCAGAAGCTCTCCACATCTTCCCACAAAAGAGTGCCCTGTGAACAAGGTGACCTGCTCACAGAGGAGAAGTCTACCATCCAGGGAAACCTCCCCAACCCCCTTTGTGTGAGAAGACAGAACAGTGCAGAGAAAACAAAGCACTACAGCATGAGAGAGAATAAAATGCTGCAGCTAGAGAGAAAATAAAACATTCCACAAATACCTACAGGAAAGCAAAGGAAAGACTTCTTCCTTTCAACCTGTTGTAGAACCCACTGCTATAGATGCCGAGGAAGAGACGTAATAATTTATTAATTGCCATGAATAGCTAAGGTAACAAGGCAGCTCAGAAAGAAATTGAAAAGTCTCTAGAAAATGAACTTACAGACATGGAAACATGTGATTAAATGACAGAGAATTCAAGATTGCAGTTCTTTTGTTTTTTTTCCCCTCAAGGTTGTGCTTCTGAAAAAAGTCAACAACATGTAAGAAAACACAGACAGGAAGTTTAATGTACTCAGAAGCACAATCAAAGAACAAAATGAACACTTTACCAAAGAGATTGAAATTTTAAAAAAACAACTAAATAGAATTTCTAGAGATGAACAACTCAGTAAAAGAAATGAAGAGTGAAACAGCCAGTTTATGTAATAGAGCTGACTAGATGGAGGAAAGAATAAGTGACATCGAAGATAGAAATCTGGAAATAACACACATGGAAGAAGAGAGACATTTGAGAGTTAAAAGAAATGAAACTCTACAAGAGCTTTCTGACTTCATCAGAGAGAGCAACATAAGAATAATGGGCATACCATATGGAGAAGAGAGGGAGAAGGTAACAGAGTATATTCAAAGAAATAGTCAATGAGAACTTCCTAAACCAATGGAAAGAAGTGGATGCTTGTATCCAAAAAGCAAACAGAACACCTAATTACCTCAGTCCTAACAGGTCTTCTCCAAGGCACATTATATTGAAGTTCTCAAAAATTAATCACAAAAATAAGAATTCTCAAGGCAGCCAGGGGGTAAAAAAAAGCAGTAATGTATAAGGGAATGCCCACTAGACTATCTTCAGACTTTTCAGAAGAAACTCTACAAGCCAGGATGGAGTAGGATCAAATACTCAAATTATTGTAAGACAGAAATTATGAGCAAGTATGATACATCCAGCAAAAATATCCTTTAGTTATGAAGGATGAATAGAAAACTTTCCAGCCATAAAGAAACTGAGGGAATTTTCTAATACATGACCTGCATTACAGGAAATACTGAAGTAGTCTATTTGACCTGACACAAAAAAACCAAAAGAATACAAAACCATGAGCAACATTATGAACAGAGAGACAGAAGCAGGAAATGGCAACCCCTACACAAAATAGGACACTATACATTTAAACAAAACATAAAGGGTAAAGAAGATAAAAACATTAAAAAAAGGAAAAAGAGAAGAAAGAGACAAATTGTTACTGCAACTCAGATATCAACTCATAGCATAAGTAGGGATAACTTGTGAAAACAAAAACATAAAAGGGGAGAGAGTAAAGGTCTGAGTCTGCAAAGGGAAATGGAGATAAAAAGCATGGTAAGGAAAAAGGACTACTGTATATATGAAACTTTATTTTACATAAACTTGATGGTAATCAGTAAAAAAAAAAATCCACAACTGAGACATAAAAAAAACAACATAAAACATAAAAAAAAACATAAAAAAAACACAGAAGGAAAAATTATAGAATACCACCACACTAAAATAACAGATAAAAACCAAAAGGCAAAAAAAAAAAATGGAGACACTGAGATACCAGAAAAAAAAAATGGATACAGGAAATCCTCATATATCATTAATCACCCTAAATGTAAATGGCTGAAATCACCAATAAAAAAGCACAGAGTAGCAGATTGGATCAAAAATCTAAACCCAAACATATGTTGCTTCCAAGAGATAAATCTCAGCTATAACGACAAACATAGACAACGCGAAAGAGTGGACGTCAATATTCCAAGCAAATGGTATCCAGAGAAAAGTGGGTGCAATCATACTTATATCAGATGAAACAGACTTCAAGATAAATAAGGCAACAGGAGACAAGCATGGACATTTTAGAATGATAAAGGGGACAAAACAACAGGAAGACATAACACTTATCAATATATATGCCCCCAATCAGGGAGCAGCAAAATGTACAAAGCAACTACTAACAGAACTAAATGGAGAAATTGACCAAAACACAATTATAGTAGGGTACCTAAATACATCATTGACAACTATGGATAGATGTAATGACAAAGAAAGAATCCTCAAGGCAGCCAGGGAAAAGAAAACGGTAACTTACAAAGAAAAGCCCATTAGATTATCATCAGATTTTTCAGCAGAAACTCTACAAGCCAGGAGGGAGTGGAATCAAATATTCAAACTATTGAAAGAGAGAAATTATGAGCCAAGAATAACATATCCAGCAAAGATATTCTTTAGATATGAAAGAGGAATAAAGACCTTTCCAGATACAGAAGTGAGGGAATTTTCTAACACAAGACCTGCACTACAAGAAATACTGAAAGAGGCTATTCAACCTGAAACAAAAATGCAAAGAATACAAAACCATGAGTAGTATTACAAATAGACGACAGAAGCAGGAAATGGCAACACCTACACCAAGAAGAACACAATACACTTAAACATAACACACATTATAAGGAAGAAGGAAAAAGACACTTAAAAAAAAAAGGAAAAACACAACTTGCTAGTGCTGTGCAGAAATCAACTCACAGCATAAATAGGGATAATTTGTGACAACAAAACATAAAAGGGGAGAGAGCAAAGGTCTGAACTGGCACAAGGGAATGGACACAGAAAGCATGCTGAAGAAAATGTAATACTCTAAATATGAAACTTTCTTTTACATCAACTTAATGGTAACCACACACACACACAAAAAAATTCAGAACTGAAAGATATAACATAATGAAAGAAGAAACAGAGGGAAAAATCATAGAATACTGCTGTGCACACTGAAATAATAGACAGCAACGAAAAGGCAAAGAAACAACAGAGACACCGTCCAACCAGAAAACCAGAGGTAGAATGATAGGATATCCTCATATATCAATAATCACCCTAAATATAAATGGACTGAACTCACCAATAAGAAGACACAGAGTACAGATGTCATCAAAATGGCGGCGTGAGGTGAGCCTCTGAAATGTCCCCTGGAATTTACAACAAATTGAAAAACTATAACTCCACAAAGGATTCACTGCAAGGCAGACAGGGAAGATGAAGAGTCTCACTACTGAATTCACATAAAGGTGGGCAAATTGCACAAGCAGGGGAGGAGGGCAAGCAGAAGTGCAGAGACAGAGCTGCGCGGCCACAGGACGCAGACCTAGCACAGCTCCGAGCTCACTGCATCTCGGAATTATGGCAGCTCTGGGACAGGGAAGAACTCGGACTGCTAGGGCTCCGTTTATGGCCCACAGGGCTGAGGGGACAGCATGTAACACAGCTGAACCCAATGCTCATGGCAGAGACCTCGGAGCAAGGACTGAGGGAGGATGGCTGAAAACGGTGGTTTAAGCCCTCACTGCCATAGAGAACGGAAGCCATAGGCACTGAGACTAGCTGCCCCCTCCTTAACCTCCCAGAGCTCACCTGTGCCCACCTGCCCAGTGCTAGAAGAGAAACAGTAGCAGTGTCAGATCAAAAGAATAGAATATTTGCAGTTCTGAGAACCGTGGTCCGCAGACACAGATTTGCAACCCAAGTAGTTCTAGCAAAGGGGAGGGAGCTGTGGAAGCAAGACCGGCTGTGGTGGTCGTGGCCGCCAATGCTCTGGACAAATTCTCAAAACTCACTCTCCCCTTGTCCCCACCTATCAGGGAGGATCCCTGGAGGAGTAAACAGAACTGCTGAAACACACGGGCTCTGAATTTGGTACAGGAAGAGCTTTGGAACTTACAAAGCTCTCCACATCCCCACAGGGATGCGGTGCCCTATGACCCAGGAGAACTGTTAACAGAGGAGAAGCCCACCTTCCAGGGAATCCCCCCATTGTGTGAGAAGCTGGAATAGTGCAGAGAACATAACACTACATTGTGAGAGAGAAAAAAAGGCTGCAGTCGGAGAGAAAATAAAACATTCTACCAACACGTACTGGAAAACAAAAGAAAGACATCTTCCTATCAATCTGTTGCAGGACCCACTCCTGTAGATGTTTAGGAAGAGAAATAATAAATCATTAATTGCCATGAATAACCAAGGCCACAAGACAGCTCAGAAAGAAAGTGAAAAGTCTCCAGACAATGAAGTTAAAGATATGGAAACATGTGACTTAAATGACAGAGAATTCAAGATTGCACTTATGAAAAAACTCAACGAGATGCAAGAAAACACAGAAAGGCAGTTTAATCAACTCAGAAACACAATCCAAGACCAACATGAGCATTTTACGAAAGAGATTGAAATTTTAAAAAAGAACCAAATAGAATTTCTAGAGATTAAGAACTCAATGGAAGAAATTAAGAATGAAATAGCCAGCTTAGGTAGTAGAGTTGACCAGATGGAGGAAAGAATCAATGACATCAAAGATAAAAACCTGGAAATGACACGGAGGGAAGAAGAAAGAGACTTGAGACTCAAAAGAAATGAAAGAACTCTACAAGAACTTTCTGACTCCATCATAAAGAGCAATATAAGAATAATGGGCATACCAGAAGGAGAAGAAAGAGAGAAGGAAACAGAGAATATATTCAAACAAATTGTCGATGAGAACTTCCCAAACTTGTGGACAGAACTAGATCCTCGAACCCAAGAAGCAAATATAACACCTTATTACCTCAACCCCAACAGGCCTTCTGCAAGGCACATTGTATTGAAGCTCTCAAAAATCAATGAAAAAGAAAGAATCCTCAAGGCAGCCAGGGAAAAGAAGACGGTAACCTACAAAGGAAAGCCCATTAGATTATCATCAGATTTTTCAGCAGAAACTCTACAAGCCAGGAGGGAGTGGAAACAAACAGTCAAACTATTGAAAGAGAGAAATTATGAGCCAAGAATAATGTACCCAGCAAAGATATCCTTTAGATGAGAAGGAGGAATAAAGACCCTTTCCAGACATAAAGAAGCTGAGGGAATTTTCTAATACATGACATGTACTACAAGAAGCACTAAAGAAGGCTATTCGACCGTTATTGAAGGCAGTCTGGAGGTTCCTTAAAAAATTACCAGTAGAATTACCATATGACCCAGCAATCCCTCTCCTGGGTATCTACCCAAAAAATCTGAAAACATTTACACATAAAGACACGTGTGTTCCAATGTTCATTGCAGCTTTGTTTACGGTGGCCAAGACATGGAAACAACAAAATGTCCTTCGATAGATGAATGGATAAAGAAGTTGTGGTATATATACACAATGGAATATTATACGGCGGTAAGAAAAGATGATATAAGAACATTTGTGACAACATGGATGGATCTTGAGAGTATGATGCTAAGCGAAATACGTGAGACAGAAAAAGCAGAGAACCATATGGTTTCACTGATATGTGGTATATAAACCACAAACAACAAAAAAACAAGACAAATAAATGAGAAATAAGAACTCATAGACACAGACAATAGTTTAGTGGTTACCAGAGGGTAAGCGCGGTGGGGGGTGGAAGATGAGGGTAAGGGGGATCAAATATATGGTGATGGAAGGAGAACTGACTCCAGGTGGTGAACACACAATGGGATTTATAGATGATGTAATACAGAATTGTACACCTGAAATCTATGTAATTTTACTAACAATTGTCACCCGAATAAATTAAAAAATAAAAAAATGAAAAAAAAATAAAGGAGGCTATTCGACCACCATCAACAGGGACAATTTGTGGCAACCAAAACATAAAAAGGGGGAGAGCAAAGGCCTGAACCGGAATATGGGACTAGAGAAAGTAGGCATGCTGAAGAAAATGGAATACTTTAAGTATCAAACTTTTTTTTATATAAACTTAAGGGTAACCGCTCAAAAAAAATCCAGAACTGAAATATATACTGTAATAAAAGAAGAAACAGAGGGGAACATCATAGAATACCACCACACAGAAATAATAGACAAAAACAAAAAGGCAAAGGAACAATGGAGACACAATCTTACCAAAAAACTAAAGATAGAATGACAGGAAATTCTCACATATCAATAATCACCCTAAATGTAAATGTACTGAACTCACCAATAAAAAGGCACAGAGTAGCAGATTGGATCAAAAAACTAAACCCAACCATATGCCGTCTCCAAGAGACGCATCTCAGCTATAATGAAAAGCATAGACTCAAAGTGAAAGGGTGGAAATTGACACTCCAAGTAAATGGTATCCAGAGAAAATCAGATATAGCCATACTGATATCAGATGAAACAGACTTCAGGGTGAAAAAGGTAACAAGAGACAAAGATGGACATTTCATAATGGTAAAGGGGACTATACAATAAGAAGACATAGCAGTCATCAATATTTATGCTCCCAATCAGGGAGCACCGAAATATACCGAGCAACTACTAACAGGGAGAAATTAATAAAAACACATTTATACTAGGTGACCTAAATACATCATTGACAGCTATGAATAGATCATCCAAACAGAAAATAAACAATGAAATAGCAGCCCTAAATGACACATTAGATGACATGGACATAATTGACATTTACAGAGCACTTCATCTTAAACATCCGATTATACATTTGTTTCTAGTGTACATGGGACATTCTTAAGGATAGACCATATATTTGAACATAAAACTAACCTCAGCAAATTTAAGAAGACTGAAATAATACCAAATATATTCTTTGATCTCAAAGCTTTGAAATTGAATATCAACTGCAAAAGGAAAGCAGGAAAAACCATAAAAACATGGAGATTAAACAACATACTTTTAAAGAATGACTGGTTCAAAGAAGAAAATAGAGGAGAGATCAAATAATACATAGAAACAAATGACAATGAAAATACATCATACCAAAATTTTTGGGTTGCAGAGAAAGCAGTTTTAAGAGGTAAATTTATATCATTACAGGCCTATCTCAAGAAACAAGAAAAATCCCCAATAAATAACCTCATGTTACACTTTAAAGGACTAGAAAAAGAAGAACAAATGAAACCCAATGTCAGCAGAAGAAATGAAATAATAAAAATCAGAGCAGAACTAAACGAACTAGAGAACAAAAAGACAATAGAAAAAATTAATGTGACAAAGAGGTGGTTCTTTGAAAAGATTAACAAAATTGATGAACCCTTGGCTAGACTCACTAAGATAAATAGGGAGAAGACACTAATAAACAAAATCAGAAATGAAAAAGGGCAAGTTATCACGGATGCCACAAGTACAAAGGATCATCCAAGAATACTGTGAAGGACTATATGCCACCAAATTCAATAACCTAGAAGAAATGGACAAGTTCTTAGAAACATACAGCCTTCCTAGGCTGAACAGTGAAGAACTGGAAAATCTAAACAGACCGATCACCAGTAACGAAATTGAATCAGTCATCCAAAACCTTCCGAAAAGCAAATTCCTGGACGAGATGGCTTCACTAGTGAATTCTACCAAACCTTCAAAGAGGATCTAATACCTATCCTGCACAAACTCTTCCAAAAAATTGAAGAAGAGACAGTACTCCCTAACTCATTTTATGAGGCCAACATTACCCTGATACCAAAACCTGGTAAGGACAACACAAAAAAAGAGAACTACACACCAATATCTCTAATGAATACAGATGCAAAAACCCTAAACAAAATTTTAGCAAATCGAATGCAACAATGCATTAAAAAGATTATTCATCACGACCAAGTGGGGTTCATCCCTAGGGCACAAGGATGGTTCAACATCCACAAATCCATCAATGTGATCCATCACATAAACAAAATAAAGGACAAAAATCATATGATTATATCAATTGATGCAGAAAAAGCATTTGACAAGATACAATATCCATTTATGATTAAAACACTTAATAAAATAGGTATAGAAGAAAAATACCTTAACTTAATAAAGGCCATATGTGACAAACCCTCAGCTAATCTCATAATTAATGGTGAAAATTGAAGCCCTTTGCTCTATGTTCAGGAACACGACAGGGCTGTCCCCTATCACCTCTGCTTTTCTACATAGTGTTGGAAGTCCTTGCCAGAGCAATCAGGCAAGAGAAAGAAATAAAAGGCATCCAAATTGGGAATGAAGAAGTTAAATTGTCACCCTTTTCATGATGCTATATATACAAAAACCTAAAGACTCTACCAAAAAACTATTAGAAACAATCAATGAATATAGTAAAGTTGCCGGCTACAAAATCAACGTACAAAAGTTCATTGCATTTCTATATACTAACAATGAAATCTCAGAAAAAGAAATACAAAAAACAATTCTTTTTGCAATTGCAGCGAAAAGAATAAAATACCTAGGAATAAGCTTAACCAAGGATGTGTAAGACCTATATGCTGAAAACTATAAGACATTTTTAAAAGAAATTGAAGAAGATACAAAGAAATGGAAAGATATTCCGTGCTCATTAATTGGAAGAATCAACATAGTTAAAATGGCCATATTACCCAAAGCAATATACAGATTTAATGCAATCCCCATCAAAATCCCAATGGCATTTTTTAAAGAAATAGAACAAAAATATCATCAGATTTGTTTGGAACCACAAAAGACCCCGAATAGCCAAAGCAATCTTAAGAAAAAAGAATGATACTGGAGGTATCACACTCCCTGACTTTAGCTTGTACTACAGGGCTACAATAATCAAAACAGCATGGTATTGGCAGAAAAACAGACACATAACAGACCAATGGAATAGAACTGAGAACCCAGAAATAAAACCACATAAATATGGACAGATAATTTTTGACAAAGAAGCTAAAAACATACAATGGAGGAAAGACAGTCTCTTCAATAAATGGTGCTGGGAGAATTGAAAGCTATGTGCAAAAGAATGAAACTGGACTGCTATCTGTCACCATGTACCAAAATTAATTCAAAATGGATCAAAGTCTTAAGCATAAGACCTGACACAATAAACTGCATAGAAGAAAACATAGGTACTAAACTTATAGACCTTTGGTTCAACGAGCGTTTTATGAATTTGATTCCAAAGGCAAGGGAAGTAAAAGCTAAAATAAATGAATGGGACTATATCAAACTTAAAAGCTTCTGTGCAGCAAACGAAACCATCGACAAAATAAAGAGGCAACCAAGTGAATGGGAGAAGATTTTTGCAAAGAGTGCCTCCAATAAGGGGCTAATATCCAAAATATACAAGGAACTCATGAAACTCATCAACAAAAACAAACAAACAACCCAATTGAAAAATGGGCAGAGGACCTGAAGAGACATTTCTCCAAAGAGAACATACAAATGGCAAATAGACATGAAAAAATGCTCACCATCACTAATCATCAGAGAAATGCAAATAAAAACCACAATGAGATATCACCTCACCCCAGTCAGAATGGCTATCATCAACAAGACAAATAGTAACAAGTGTTGGAGAGGCTGTGGAGAAAAAGGAACCCTCATACACTGTTGGTGGGAATGCAGACTGGTGCAGCCGCTATGGAAGGCAGTGTGGAGGTTCCTCAAAAAATTACGAATAGAATTACCATATAACCCAGCAATCCCTCTCCTGGGTATCTACCCAAAAAATCTGAAAACATTTATACATAAAGACACGTGTGCTCCAATGTTCATTGCAGCTTTGTTTACGGTGGCCAAGACATGGAAACAACCAAAATGTCCTTCGATAGATGAATGGATAAAGAAGTTATGGTATATATACACAAATGGAATACTATTCGGCGGTAAGAAAAGATGATATAGGAATATTTGTGACAACATGGATGGATCTTGAGAGTATGATGCTAAGCGAAACAAGTCAGACAGAAAAAGCAGAGAACCACCTGATTTCCCTGGTATTAACCATTCTGAGTATACAGTTCAGTGACACTCATTACATTCACAGTATTGCACAACTGTTACCGTGTGTGTTCCAAAAACTCTTTCATCATCTCAAACAGACACTTCATAACACTTACGCAGTAACTCTCTATTTCCCCTCCTCTCAGCCCCTGGTGACCTCTTATCTAGTTTCTAACTTTACAGAGTTGCCTATTCTAGATACATCATATAAGGAAAACATTATACACACAAATACACATGCACACACACATATGTATATGTATATATATGTGTATATGTATATATATGTGTGTGTGTATATATATACACAAATATATACATATATACATGTATCTTGCTTATTTCACTTAGCATAATGTTTTTGAAATTCATCCATGTTATAGGATGTTTCAGAATGTCATTCCTTTTGTAGCTGAATAATACCTTTTATGTGTATACCACATTTTGTTTACCTATTCTTCTGTTGATGGGGTTTTTCCTACTTTTGGTTGTTGCAAATAAAGCTGCTATGAACATGGGTGTACAAATATCTGTTTGAAACTCTGTTTTTAATTCTTTTGGGCATATGTCCAGAAGTGGAATTACTGGATCATATGTAATTCAATTTTCAAATTTCTGAGGAACTGCCATACTATTTTTCACAGCAGCTACACAATTTTACATCTTCACTAGCCATGCACAATATTTCCAATTTGTTTACATTTTCACCAACACTTGTTCTTTTCTCTTTTCTTTTCTTTTCTTTTCTTTTCTTTTCTTTTCTTTTCTTTTCTTTTCTTTTCTTTTCTTCGCTCCCTCCCTTCCTCTCTCCTTCTTTCTCTTTTTCTCTCTTTCTTTCTTCTTTTTGATAATAGTCATCCTAACGGGTGTGAAGCGGTATCTCATTGTAGTTTTGATTTGCATTCCTTTAATGGTTAGTGATATTGAGCATCTTTTCATGTGTTTGTTAACTGTATATTTTCTTTGGAGAAAAGCCTATTCAAGTTTTTTACCAATTAAATTTTTTTTGTTGTTGAACTGTAGGAGTTCTTTACATATCCTTGGTATTCCCTTATCAGATATGTGATTTGCAAATATTTTCTCCATTCTGTAAGTTGTCATTTTACTTTGTTGGTAGTGCCCTTTGATGAACAATGGGGTTTATTTTTGATGAAGTCCAATTTAGCTATTTGTTGTTGTTACCTGTGCTTCTGGTGTCATATCTAAGAAATCAATGTAATGAGGCTTTCCCCCCTATGTTTTCCTCAAAGAGTTTTATTGTTTTAGCGCTGACATTGCAATCGTCGATCCATTTTGAGTTCATTTTTGTACAGGTAGGGGTCCCACTTCATTCTCTTGCATATGATACATGTCAGGTGGTGATCACTATTGCTTTGAGAGGCAGGAATGAAAAGATGTGGCAATCATATGCTCTGGACTTAGTGAATCTTTGTGCAGTTTCTCTATTCAAGCTGAGCTTGGCCAGCACCTTGATTCCAGTCGTGTGGAGTCACATGCCAAAAATTATTCCAAGTTTTGTCCTCTTGTTTTCTGTCTCAATTCATGTCACTTCCAGGCTCTAGGGCCCATGGCTGTGGGATGAGGTGTAGTCCTGGACACAACACACTTGTCCTTAAAAATGTGTTCTTGATGGAGGAGAGAAAATCAGAAACTGCCAGGGGCTGGGAATGGGGGTGGGGCTGACCCCAAAGGGGCAACATGAGGGAGTGTTTTGGGACAATGAAACTGTTCTGAATCTTGATTGTGGTGACTGTTCCGTGACTGTATACAGTTTTCAAAACTCACAGAATTATAACCCAAAACAACTTTTACTGTATGTTAATTTAAAACATGGAAATCAAAGAATGAACAATGTACTATTGAGAAACAACAACACTTTGGGTAGTGCCTTTTGGATGCAAGCCACCTGAGTTCAAGTCCAGGCTCCCCCACTTCTCAGCTACGTGATCTTGGCAAGTGCTGCATGCCTTGGTTTCCTTCTCTGTAAAAGAAGGGTGTAACATGTCGAGTTGAGATGATCACTATCTTGGTTCAGCCATACAAAGCTTGGGGAGCAGGTTGCTATGTAAAAAGTGCCACGTAAGGAATCTCTGTTATCACAGGCATCTCTAGATCCCAGGGTGTGTGTGCGCGGCGGGAGTGGGGGCGGAGGAGGAGCTGATGGGGTGGAAGTTTCTGGTCCCTGTAAAGTGCTCCATTGTCAGTTTGCTTTACTTGTTCATGTCACACTGTAGTACTACGACCATATTTGTGTGGGATGCTGTGTGTCTCCCCAGGCACCTCTCGTGTCCTGGGCGTGTGGCCTGAGGAAGCAGCTGGGCTGAGCTGGCTTATCCCTTTTGGGCCTACTGATGTCTACAAGCCCATTCCCCAGCTCTCTGAGGCCTCGGCCCCATGGCCTTAGTCAGCTGGGCTCCTTCTGGTGTCGGTGCTGCTTTCTTTATGGTGTCACTCATTTTGCTGGTCAGCATTCACAAGGGAAAACTAGGCATGGGAGGTGAGAGTGGTCACCTTGACCTGCAAAAGTGTCAGTCTTCTCTGTTATCCCACATGCTGCACAGCTCAGGGGCTTCTCTTAGAAAAAAATACAATCTGTTATGGCCTGTTTGCTTGGTGGGAGCTGTTCCTATGGATTTTCCTGACTAAGAGGTAGAAGCCAGCTCCCCTTCTGTTGGGTGTGTCTGTGGTGTCCTCTCCAGATGACTCATCTACAATGTACCCTCACCCCCTCTTTGTCCTTCTAGGCACGCTCACCCCCATCTGCCTGTATTTTTGCGATGAAGCCCCCTACTCTCTGTTTCATCCGCTAGTGCATTTCCATCTGCTTTCTATCTGCCAGAAACTGATTGAAATTTTGTGCCAATGTTTCCAATTCTTTTTGTGGTAAAAGGCTTATTCCCTTTGAAATGAGCCTGTGACCAGAGTGGTCTCCTTTACAAGGTAAATATTGCCATACTATTGGGGAGCCTGGCAGTCATTTACATCCTATCAAGAATGATGCAGATCAGAGTGTCTTTGAAAAGGCATTTTAGAGTGTGGAGAGCTAGAGAGAGCCATCCATGTCTGAACAGGAAGTTAGGGGGCAGTGTGAGGGTAGTGGGCCCCGGACATGGGGAGAACACTGGGAGGCTGAGGTGGCACCTGGTGCAGGGGCAACAGATGAGAACCAGGGTCATATTACAAATGGGATCTTCAAGGATGGTCCTGCAGTGGGGTTGTTGAAACATTGTTCCAGGGTGTTCTAGGGGAACTTCTGGCTAGACATCAGGGATTATGTTTTTCTTCTCTCCAGGCCACAAAGTAATGCATAAACCAATTTTATCATATGCAAAGTAAAAGGTTTAGAACTTTAACAGACAAACATCAGCTGGAAAAGTTTTTACCCAAACCCTTTATTCAAGAAAAGAAAAGGTAACAAAAGGTAACAAAAGTCAGACAGTTCTCATGCTAGATTCTCATGGCAACGACGTTCTCAAAGGCCTGGGAAAAGATTTGAGATCCCAAAATAAAGGCTTCCAAGTTATCCTGGGGGCAGGAATGAGGGCAGAGTGAGTGAGCATGGATAGAGGAGAAAGACTGTATCTGGGCTGGGGGAGGGGTGTCATGTGCCCCTACTCCCACATGTTCTTGGTGATGGCTCCAGCACTTCCAGTCCACACATGGGGCCACCTCTCTAATTCTAGCACCATCAGCAACATTGGTGGATCCCTGGGTGGGAGACCACGGTCACACGCTGTGATTGTGGGGTGAAACTTTGAGGCACACTCATGTGGCAGGGCCCCTGTCAGGCTAGTGGGCAGAGCCTGAGATTGTCCCAAATGCCATTGTACAATGAGATTGTACAAGCAGGGCATTGCCATTTTTTCCTTTAGTCTATTATTCTTTTAAAATTTGTTTTAAAATACAACAATTGGCAGTGGTGGCTCCACCTACAATGTTCCTTTTTTCTTTTGAGGTACAAAACATTGGGCTTTTTTGAGCCCAATAGAGATCTTGCAGGGGCACAAGAATGCCAGCCTCACAGGATAGAGCGAAGCACTGCAGGGATACAGGCACACACCTTCCTGCTCCTGGAGATGTGCTCACAGATCCATCCCTCCCCTGGGACAGGTGCTTTTACGTGGTAGGAAGAGAGCTCCTACCAAGTGTGCTTAGCAGGCGTGATGCTCAGGCCTCCCTACTGGAACCAGACAGGGCGGGGATGACTTGGGTCTGTATGCTCCAGGGAGCCTTTGTTTATTTCATCCATCACATGCTACTGGTGAGATAGGAGGGCAGCTGCTGCATAGCTTGGGCTGCTCTCATGGGCCCAGCCCCATCACCCATGGACTCCGTCGATGCTCCATACCCTGGGTGATCTCTGTGTACAGCCGCAGACACAGGGTGTGCGTTGTGCCAGGTGGCTGCTCTTTCCCCTCGCTTTGTTTGTCAAGAAGAAAAGCAGTGGCAGTTAGTGTTGTGTCTACTTCATTCTCTACCTGGGGTGGATTCAGCACCAGCTTTCCTGAGCCCTGATAGCACACGCTGCTCTTCACCTCTTCCTCACACTAGTTCAGGCCCTGGATGCCCCCATAGTACCAGGCAGGCTGTCCTTGTACCCAAGTTCCCTGGACCCTACCTTTCTGCACACCAGCTCTGATAGGAGGAGCAGGGAAAGAGATGGAGAACCAGGCCCTTCCTCAAGTGGGGGCTGAGGACCACACTGAAGGACTCTTTCTCTGCCCCTACGGGTATCCATGCCACCAAGTTTGTTGCGGCCATCCCCTTCCTGCTGGGACTCCCCAGGCAATGCTGTGGCCAGGGCACCAGCCTTCAGTAACTGGAGTTGCCTCCCCCTTTCCAACAGGAACTGCCTCTATTGGACCTCAGATAGCTTTGACCCTGACTCCTGTGCCTGCTAAGGATACGTGAGCTGTAAGTGCGCAATGGGTGACAAATATGCCCTTGAATCAGGGCCACCATGGGATGTGTGAGAGGGGTCTTTATACATGCCCTGAGCAGGGCAGGCTTATCTGGTGCTTGGCTTTCTGTTCTAAGGATCAAGCAGACCTGCTAAGCCTAGAGGGTATGCTGCCAGGAGAAATTCTCATCTCACTCGTGTAGTCCCTGGAGGGTACCCCAAAAGCTGCTCTCAGTGAAGCAAGAGCTCTTAGTGGATTTTCCTTTTACTTATTTCATTTATGGTGCAACAGAAAAATCCCCAGCCCAGAATGGCCTGCCTTGCTGTTTCTCCAAATGCTGTGTGGGGATCTGATCAGGGCTCCATAAGAAATGTTTCAAAACCTCACTGCGCCCCCTATCCCACTTCCTCCTTTCCTCATTTGTGCCCCACTCTCTCCCCTCCTCCAAAACAGCATGAACCTCCAGCAAGGAGGTCTTGGAGAGGAATAATTGACTGCCCCTTCATTTTTTTGCCCTCACCACACACTGGCCACACTCACCCTCTGGTTTTTCCCAGAGGGCAGTGGGCCTGAGTGAGAGGCAGCTGGCCAGCTTAGGTTCCAGGAAGGACTGGGGGAAGACAGGACCAGAAAGGAGCAGCCTGGGGAATGCATCTGGCCTTACAATCCCTGGATTTAGCAGGGAGAACAGCACAGCTCACAGGAGTGGGCATCTGGGAGATGGGGTTCCTTCCTGGCAGGCTGGTGCCATCTGGAAGTTGGGAGGGAGCTGTTATCTAAAGGGGTCAGAGGACATTGGAGCCTGGATCGAGGACGGACTGGCCAGTCAGACAGTCGCTCCTTCCCGCCGTGCAGTCCTAAGGGCACGATGCACACAAGCTGTGGAGGTCAGCATCCAGGCATCGTTCCTTTGATGCCCACAACTTGTTCCTAAAACGAGCCTTCCTGTCTGAGAGCATCAACCAGGAACCTGTTCCCATTACTTTAAGTGGGAAAAATTATAATGCACTTCTCATCGATCCAAACCTCCAACAAATCCTTAAAATATATCCAAAACACCACAAAATACTTATACAAAAGTGATAACACCAAACATATCCCTAGCATGCAGCTGAAACACTGGATAGTGCTGCCCCCATAGAGAAAATCTATGATGATAGGTTATAATGCACTCAGCACATCCCTTCTTGGTCATCAGCCAACATGACTTTATGATGGCTGTACTGCAGGAGGTGTGACCTGGGTCTTCAGAGCCCTTAGAGCCTGTCTGAGTCGATGTCTGAGTGGATGGTGGTCCCGGGGGTAAGGCGTCTGTGCCTCTGGGAGCTGGAAGAAGATGCGAGAAGCTGGAAAGAGAGCAGATATGCTTTATTCCCAGGCTTCCTGGGACACAGCCAGGGTTTTTTCACTGTGGCACACAGCTGGATATTCTCAGATTACAACCTGTAGCCAGCAGCAGCCTCATAACTCACAGCAGCCTGTTTCTCAGCAGCCCATAGCAACAGCTCTGGGGCATGGACTCCACAGCCCCATGTGTCAGCAGTCCCATACGATACAGCTCACGGTCTCTACCATGTCTCCACCTGAGCTTCCTGCCTCTGTGCCAGCCCGGTCTCTGTCCTGTCCCTTAAAATAGCAGGACCCCTTTATACCATATAGAGACAAAAGAGGCACACAGCCAAGGTGCTGACATAAGGGCACATAAACAGTAACATAAGGATGGACGATGCCTGCACAACCTTCTATCTTATCGGACTGGCAGGTGGTCAGGGTTACCAGCTGGTTGGGGGAGAGAAGCCTGATTAACTCCATTGTCCCTACAGAGCCCTTAGAGCCAGCCCCGTTTGAAAGCAAATTGCCGTCATGCTGCAGTGACTGTTGCTGTGTGAAAAATTAACCCCAAACCGAGTGGCTTAAGACAACTATTCTGTTATGCTGCTCACAGCTGCTGAGACCCAGTGACTGGGGCAGGGCATGGAGGACTGGCCAGACTTTGCTCCATGACATCAGGGTCTTGACTGGGAGACCCCAAGTCTGGCCGCTGGGTACTAGGAGGCTTCTTCATGCACACATCCGGAGTCTGGGCTGGGGCTTCCTCCCAGCATCATGGCTGAGCACTCAGACTTCTTCCATTGTGGCTCAGGGCTCCCAGAGCCAGTGCCAGCCAGTGAGTAAAGTGGAAGCTGTCACCTCTGAGGACCCCTCGTGGAAGCTCTGTCTGTTGGTTGAGGCAGTCACAAGTCTCAGTACTGGGCTGGTGTTTTCACTCACAACATTTGTTTACACCAATTGTGTGTGGATTTGTTTCCACACCAATCAATTCTGTGACACCAGCTGGGTGTCCTACAATTCAGTTCAATTCTGACACCACTTACCTGGAGTTAGTGCAGACCCCACAGGTTAAGGGTTCAGTCCCGCACGACTGCCCCCATCTCCGATTCAGACACCCATTGCAAGTACTGGGCCTCCTGTTCTTCCAAAAGCTTTCTGAAACTGTTTTCTAGGGTTTAATGGAGGGTCCATTATGTAGGCAAAGGAGGTGAGGCTGAAAATTCCAAACCTATAATTATGCCTTGACATTTCTGGTGACCGGACAGCATCCTGAAATGATCTAGTGGCCTCAGCCACCAGTCATCTCATTAGCACACAAAAACAGTCTTATCACCAGGGATTCCAAGGGTCTTAGGAACCCTTGTGTCAAGATATGGGACTAAGACCGACTATAATAACAAAAGATGCTCCTGACATGCCCATCACTTAGGAAATTCCAAGGGTTTTAGGAGCTCTGCGCCAGGACCTGAGGGCAGAGACCAAATGTATATTTATTATTATACACAACATCACACTCAGGTTCAGAGAGGAAGGGCATGGATGCCACGTCTCAGTGGAAGAGTGTCAGGGCCACCACTCTTCCACTGAGAGGTGGAAGAATAGCATGTGGGATGGCAGATATGGTGCAGCCATCTTTGGAAAGTACACTGTGTCCATTGGCACTCTGCTCAAAACACTTGAAATCTGGACATTCTACCTATTGTGTTTGGAAAGCGACCTGAAACTTTGTAGTACACCATTTTATTAAAAATCATGTACTGAAGTTTTGGAATATAAAAATATAAATTTCCCATTAAATATTAGCTCAGACCCACTAGGAAGGCTATGATAGAAAAGACAGACAATAACAAGTGTTGGTGAGAATGTGAAGAAATTAGAACGCTCATATACTGCTGGTGGGAAGGCAAAATGGTACAGCCACTTTGGCAAATGGTTAGTGATTCCCCAGAAGTTAAACACAGAGTTACCACATGATGCAGTAATTCCACTCCTAGGTGTATGCCTAAGAGAATTGAAAATGTAAGCTCACACAAACATTTGTGCACAAATGTGCCTAGCAGCATCATTCATGACATTCAAAAGGTGGAGACAATCCAGTGTCCATCAACAATGAATGGATAAACAAAATGTTGCATATCCATACAATAGAATATTATTCAGCCATGAAAAGAACAAAGTACTGATTCTTGCTACAACATGATGACTCTTGAAAACCTTATGCTAAATGCAATAAGCCAGGCACAAGGGCTACATATTGTGTGATTCCTTTAATAGGCAAACCTGAAGATAGAAAAGTGGGTTACTAGTTTCCAAGGACTGGGGGACGGAGAAATGGAGAGTAGCTGCTAATGGGTTTGGAATTCCTTTTGGGGTAATGAAAGTGTTCTGCAATTACATATTTGCACAACCTTGTGAATATACCAAAACCCACTGATTTATACATTTTAAAAGGGTGAATTTCATGGCATGTGAACTAAATCTCAATAAAAATTTTCAGAAAAAAATATTTAAATATATCAGCTGAGAGATGTCTGTCATATGAATAATGTTTTAGAGTCAAGTGCCTCTCTACTGGGGAGATGTTTTGCAGCTATATCTGCAAACAGGTGCAGGCTCCCTGCTGCCCAGCCCTTGAGCAGGTCTTTCTGCAGGAGGATGAGTCAGAGATGCAGCTTATGCTGGCAACCCAAGCTGACCTTCTACTCCAAACCAAATATGAATCTTGGGACCAATTTGCTCAGCCAAGCCTGGTGAGAGGAGCTGAGGGAGAGGATGAGATGAACAAAAGAAGAAACAAAAAAAGCTCAGGGCCTTGCAAGGATAGTGATTTTAAAGGCACAGTGACCCTGCCAACTAGTAAAAGGGGCCCAGCAAATGCCTGGCTCCTTTTCTGTGTGGGTGCTTGGGGGGCGGTGGGTACTGGGGGGCATGAAGGGGAGGCACAGTGTGAGGGGAAGCCTGGGGTTAGGTGAGACTCATGTCAGGCAGGGGTGAACAAAGCTGTTCCAGGAGCTCAGTCTCTGGCCATAGCCACTATCTTCTGGGAAGACAGGGTAGACAAGGTCTAGGTGGGGTGTCAGCACCCCAGAGAGTGGCCTAAAGTTGAGGACAGAGTTGCTACCCAAAGGGGTGTGGACATGTTGGGCAGGAGTCCAAGATGGAGGCAGGGGATGGACTGGCTGCCATGGGCGGGGGCAGAAAGGGAGTACTTCAAATTTGGGGGCACACTCTGTGGTAGTCTGTAACACTGGGGCACCCAATGAACCAAGACTGCTGGTATATGTGACCTTTTGTGGTTTCCTGCCCTGTGACTTGCTTTAATCAATAAAATATGGAGCAAGTGACATTGGTGCTGGTGCCAGGACTAAGCCACAAGGAGGCCAGGCAGACGCTCCTTTTGCTCTCTGGGGGTGCACTGACACGAGTGGGGAGAGTGATGCCAACGGTCTCAGGATCAAGCTGGGCTGGGCCCACTGTTGACCTTTCAGCTGAGTGCAGCCACATAAGTGATGTGGTGAGTCCAGCAGGAGAACCCAGTTCATACTGCAGAATCATGAGCAATTAAGTTGTTGTTTTAAGTCACTGAGTTTTGGGCTTGAGTGCTTTAGGTCTGTTCCCTCTGACTCCTGATTATTGGGCACAGGCGGCTGATTTTCCTCCTGCTCTGGAAGGGACTGGCCCTGGCTCTGGGAGGAGTTGATGGCACAGGTAGAGAGAATCAGTGAGAGACCAGCAGGCAGGGTGCCCGCAGAAGCTACCTGAGCTCAAACTGCATCTCTGGGATGGGGCCACTGTGTCCATGACATTCAGGGCAGGCACAGCTCCCAGCTCGTGCTAATCTGCCCACAGTCCAGGTGATTCCTTGAAGCTCAGGTGACTTTTTCCCCAGACTTAAATTTAATCCACAGAGTTGTCTGAAGTTCAGCTCAAATGCTACCTATCATGAAGTCTGTTCCCCCCTGAATTGGCAAAAAGCACAGCATCTGACAAAAGAAGGCTTGAGTACCAGCAACATAGATGAGGGGTTGAGTAGGAGCTTTCTTTAGCGGCTTTAGTGGCCAGATCTCTTAATAGCTCTTACCACAGGCCCTGAGCCGTTCTCTGTTTCCAGACTGCATGCATCAGGAAGCGAGGGCCAGATCTTGCATATTTCCTACCCTGAGATCTGGAAGGGTGCCTTGCACCTAGGAGTTGCCCACCAATGCTTGTTGCACAAAGAAGTGCAGACAGAGTGGAGCAGGTGCTGGGCAGGAAATGGGGAGTCCCAGTCTCTGCAGGAAACAGAAGGATCATGGACGTTTCTCCTGGAGGCAGGCGCAGCATGAGCACAGGAAGACGGAACTGACAAAGGAAAACAACTTTTATCTCCTTCTGGCAGGCAAAGACTCCCAAGTCTGCTCCATGCCAACACTTCTGAGTTATTTAAAATTTAGCTATTGGGACGAAAGCACACATATAATCTCACCTGTTAATGTCTCTCTCCATCTTTTCTTCTAACAATGAAGCAGGGTGGGAGGAGGACTGTCAAGAAAGATCAGTAATAAACTCAGGCACCAGAAGAGACTTTGTGGGGCGTGGAGCCCTCATTGCAGAGCTTGTTCTCAAGCTTCTTGTTATCCTTGGTCCTTGAATTCCATCTGCCCTTCCCCACGTTTACTGGTGCCAGCCCCACCTCCCCACACAGTACTCCTCTGTTTGCCAAATACTTGTGAGCTATGCACAGCTGTTTTGTGTGTTCACATATTATAGATGTACACATATGGATGAGTACTACAGTTAGAGAAAGAGTTAGGAAAATCTTAAATGAAAATCTTGGCATGAGAAAGGTGTGTGCAAAAATGATCCCAAAGGAGCTCTTGTATCACTACAATGCACCAGCTCACACAGCACTGTCTGTGAGAGAGTTTTTAGCCAGTAAACAAATAACTGTATTGGAACACCCTCCTTACTCACCTGATCTGGCTCCCAATGACTTTTTTCTTTACCTGAAGATAAAAGAAATATTGAAAGGAAGACATTTTGATGATGTTCAGAACATCAAAGGTAATACAACGATAGCTCTGATGGCCGTTCCAGAAAGAGTTCCAAAATTAGTTAGAAGGGTGGATTAGGCAGTGGCATAAGTGTATAGCTTCCCAACGGGAGTACTTCAGAGGTGACTGTAGTGATATTCAGCAATGAGGTATGGAGCACTTTTTCTAGGATGAGTTCTCAAACTTAATTGTCAGATCTTTGTATGTGTTAATATACACTCACACTCATAGTCACATACACATACATGCACACACACACACACTGTCACATACACATACACCCTCACATATACACACACACAGGACTGTCCACTTTTTCTCTTTTCCTCCAGGTGGACTCCACCTAGCACAGTGCCTAGGACATGGCAGCTGGTCAATAATGTTTGTTTAATGAATCAATCCAGAGTGAATGCATGAATAAATGAATGCACTCTGTTCTAATATCCCACTGAGACTCAGCAATTACAGCCATGTTTAACCTGTCACTTGCTAAACGTGTATAAATTTTCCTATGCTATGCTCCAGGACAATCTAGAGGAGAATATGATTTTGACCATTGAGCTGGAATCTGAATTAATTTACAGGACAGTCAGCAGATCACCATGTTTGATTGCATCAACTATCAGCTCGGCATGAATAGTGATCACAGTGCTGTTTATGGCATTAGATCAATCCAATATTATGGAAATCAAAGAGTAGAAACTGAGAGAAAAATATAAGAAAGGCAATGAGGAGAGAGACAGGAAGGCCTTTAAGCAGGTCCATTCAGCTCCATATTGGTGAGGAGGGACAGTGAGGGTCTCAGACGGGGCAACTGCTCGTTGGCAGTGGGGTAGAGAGGGAAGGATGGCTTTGCTTCTGCTTGGGAAAGCGTGTGTTTATAGCCGTCTGTGGGGACAGAGCCCCACAAAGGCAGTTTCCAGACTCTCATCCTCACATAGAAAGGTGCTGGCTCAGGTAGTAAATGGCCAGCGACTGTGATCAAATGGCCATCAGCTGTGGCTAGTTGGCCGTCAGCTGTAACCAGTGAGCCATTGGCCACGAATATAACTGCCGTGGCTACGCTAGCAGCAGATGGGGGCTAGCAAGAAGATGGTGGCTGAGTCTGCAAGCGGCGCAGTGAGAATTGTGTTGCTCCTGGCTCCTGTGTCTCCAACCCAGCCTCCAGTGAGACTATAGTGGTATGATCCCCCCACCTATGGCTCCATGGGTGTTCCTTTTTGGCCTCACCATGTCCTGCGTTCTTGTGTGGGGAGCAGGGGCAGAGACCCCGCAGGCCGCCCTGCACGACACCATCTCTTCAAAGGAAACCTGGGAGGGAACCAAAAAGAAAATTATCTTCTAAAACATTCATTTCTCTAAATTTATGGCAGTGATAATTTCTTAGGCTACAAGCACCGTAGCTGCAGACTCAGCAGTTGTGTGAAGACTTTCAGGTGTGCTGGGGAAGGGGCAGGGCAGTCACTTCTCTCAGAACAGCCAGGCCAAAACACCTACCTGTCCCTCATCCTCCAGCTGGAGTCAGAATCCCAGAGCCTTGGGGCTTGGCAGTTTCCAAGCCTGGTTCCTCACCAGAACCACCTCAGGTCTTTAAAAATACAGATTCCTGGGCCCCAGCCCTGGAGATGCTGACTCCTGACCCAAGGTAGAGGTGGGAACCTGTGTTTGTAACAAGTTCTACAGGACTGGGCGTCCCAGCCCCAGAACTCGGGACTACAGACTCTACCTCAGGTTCATGGAAATGCGGACATCTCCACGTGGAGGGAGTGCCAACTCACAGGGGAAGGGCAGAAAAAATTGGCCTCCCCACTGTGCCTCTCACTGCACCCTGAGGGCCTTCGGTGTTGGCAGCTGTCCCTGGGGTTTCTTCTCCAAGTCACATGCCGAGGTTCCAGCTCCTGCTCCTGATGGGGCTGTTTCTGGTAATGCCTCTGCTCCGCCTGCCTGCTTGTCTTCCTTCCTCTCAGCTCTGGGCATCGCCTGGCTCACTTGCCTTCTCACCACCCTGTCTCTATTCATCCACCTCCACATCAGCCTCTCCGTGTCCTGGCTAATCTCACACCACCCCCAACTCCCTGGAAACTGATCCAGCCTTTGGCTGAGATGTTTCTTGAAATGCTGCGGGGACAACAGCTCTTCCTCTGGTTCTCTGTGTCCATTTCCTCTAGTGTGGCTCTGGGGGCAGGTGTCAGAGTCCTCATGGTCCCAGTATGGACTGGGGAAGCAGGTCACCTGGCCCCACCTGACTAGCAGTTGTCCATATGGGTGAAGGGCTGCCAAGGTCCCTGACGGTGGACGTTTACTTTGTTTCCACTGGCAGCAGGTTCTTGTCTAACACTCATTTTCCCACAGGAGTGGGAGGTGGCCTGGATCCAGGACTGATGGGCTTTTGGGTCCCCAGCGGAGGCCCCCTCTACTGACTCCAACTTAAACCCTTTGTCACTTGTTTTCAAAAGCAGACCCAAGACAAGGACTTTGTCCCAAGGAGCACGAGTGAGGAGATGGGGCTGTGAGGTAGTAAAGGCACAGAAGGCAGTTAAACAAATGTGAATAAACCCACTCCTGGGTAGTTATTCGAATGAAGTGGAAGTCCCACAACAACCTGCACATATGTTTATGGCAGCTTTATTCATAATCTCCCCAAACTGTCCAAATGAAACAACCCAAATGTCCTTCACCTGGTGAGTAGATACTAACGAGGAAGGAACGAGCAATGTTCGCAAAAGCCTGGGTGAGCCTCAGACTCAGAAGGCTGCGTGCTCTGTGAATCTCCCCTACTCGACTCTGGAAGAGGCAAAACTGCAGGTGGAAGGAGGTTGAGTGTTTGCTGAAGGTTACAGGGGGTAGGTCACGAATAAAAGGCAGGTTGGGTTTCCAGGGGGTGATAACACTACTGTAACTTGACTGTGATGGTGGTTACAGGGCTGTGTATACCGTCAAACTTGCAGAACTGTACAAAAGAAAAGGTGAATTATGGGCTCACAATGAATGAGCAAACCTGGGCACTATGCTCTTGCATACATGAGGATGTGAAGCCAGGACACTTTTTTGGAGTGAAAGTGAACGGTAGCCCTGGGTGCTGAGCCAGGCCTCTGAGGCAAGGTAAGTGGTCCTGGCACTTGAAGTTTGGAGGCCACGGGTGCACCTCAAAGGCAGGAGTGCCACTGCTTGCTGTGAGAAGATAGCAAGTCTGGAAGAAAGGAGAAAATACAGCAGGATTCTGAAGATCAGATCTCAGTAGGCTGAGGGGAAGAAGTGGGGAAAACGGCAGAAGTGGGGAAAAGGACAGCCCTGGGCACATTCAGAAGCACTTCATGCTGTAGAATTGAGGGAGAGAAGGTGGGCCTCAGGCTGCCCACCCTCCAGCAGAGTCCCAGGACTGGGTTTCGTTGCCAGTGGAATATTTGGGAGGTAGTCCCAGGAAGCAATGGTGCGGGTGGGGCTGGGGAAGTGAGAGGGGACAGGAAAGAAGCCAGTCAGAGAGGGCATTAAAAAACAGGTGACAGGAACGTAATCAATAATGTTGTAAAGATTTTGTAGGGTGTCCGATAGACACGTGTCCCATTTGGGAGACCATCTCAGGAAAGATGTAGATGCCTGATCACTGCACTGTACACCTGAAGCTGAACAATAATGAATGCCAACTATAATATTATATATATGTATATATAGGTATGTATACATTTACAATAGGCAGAGTACAGCATTGGGAGTGGAGGTAGTGGAAATGGGATGGCTCGGTGCGATGTCAGAGAGATAGTGGATGGGGGGCAGGGGGTCCACAGTGTGAGGGATATAAATGATAAACGTCTAAAACAAAACAAAACAAAAAAAAAGCTCATAGACACAGACAATAGCTTAGTGTTTACCAGAGGGTAAGCGGGGAGGAGGGTTGTAGATGAGGGTAAAGGGAACCAAATATATGGTGATGGAAAGAGAACTGACTGTGGGTGGTGAACACACAATGTGATTATATATATATATATATACATATACACACACACACACACACACATATATATACATACATATATATGTATGTATATTAAAAAAAAAAAAACAGGTGACAGCTGTGGTTGCCACATCAATTCCTCAAGGAACCCTTAAAGACAGAAGACCAGCTCAGTGCTGTGCCCACGCAGAGAAGAATCTGGGCTTTATTCACACATTCATTCCCATCGCCATGGGCTGAGGCTGCTTCTGGCATTAACTCCGTGGTCCTGTGACCCCTCAGGCAGAGTTAGGGGCCAGGCACCATTAGCAGTGGAGGAAATGTGTGGCTAAGAGAGGCAGGAGTCATCAACATCCACTACCGTTAGCGTCAACAAAATCAATCTGCGTTTGGAGAAGTCTTGTTATCAGTAAAAGCAAATTGCTTCACATATTTTTCAGTGTTCTTGCTTTATTTTATCAACATCCACACATGCCTACATTGTCTGCATGATTTAAACCACTCTTGTCGTTGAGATGTACCAGACACAGAGTGGGCAGGCTGTTTCATGAAGCCCACACATCAGGACAATGCCCTTTAGGGCCCAGACTCAACGATTATTTTATCTATGTCCTCATTGACAAGAAAGTCAAATATGACACTTCCCTCTGGGAACTGAGAAGTTTGTTCCTTTCTACTTTAGTTGCAATGAGCATAATTTTCTTTCTCAAACATTAAAGGAAGAAGTTTGTTATAGGAATGTCACAAAGCAAAGCACCTTTAAGGAGGTTTTTCTTTTTAATTTTTAAGCCAACTATTTCCTAAGGGAAGCTGGTATCACCAGTTCTCCTTTTAGGAAACTCTGAGATCTCAAATAATGCTGACAGGTCACCATTCATGGTGGGTAGATGACAATGACAGGACTTCCTTTGCCAAAGACTTTGATCCTGTTTCTTTATAAGCTTGTGTTTGAATTCTAAGATGTAGAAAAAGATCCACACTTTTTTTTTAAGTAGCCTTCATGCGTCCACATTGTTCCTTTGTGAGAAGAGGAACCACCTTGTCTGCTGAGAGGAGTTTCCATCTGACTTCTCTGAGTCTCGGTTTCCCTATTTGTAAATTGAAGAACTAATGCTCCACCTGCCTACCCCACAAGGGCATTTCTTGAGAGGATCAAATTTAATCAGATTCAAATATGTATGTATAACACTGTTTCCCAAATGACTAATGCTGAGGAAAATAAACACTTGCATGAAATAAAATGTCCTCAAAAAAATTGTAAGACACAGAGGAAGTTGCAGTCAATAACCAAGACACAGGGCTGAATTCGTAATCACGATGACAACAACAGCACTGTGACCACCTTCTTCGTGCGAGGCTGTGCTCATGCTGGGCGTTACCTGCCTTCCCTCATTTGCTCCTCATGGCAGTTCTGCGTGAGGGGGCCTGCCCCTCCTTCACTTTAATGATGAGGAAATCAAGGCTCAGAGAGGTTCAATAACATGCCAGTGAGTGGGGCAGCAAGACCTCAGATAATCCTGCTGATCTTAAAGCCTGTGAGTATAACAGCTTCGTTACAGAAGTTCATAGGCGTGGAGACAGCAAATCTCTGAGCAGAGGGGTGATGTCTTCTTAACATTTTTATGTCTCCAACCCAGTGATGCTTGGCACAACTAAATCTCTGACTTTTTATTAAACCATGAAACATATCACACATACAAGCAATATGTGTAATGTTTATGTACACTTCAAGAACAATCAGCAACACCTGTGGACACACACCCAGCCTGTAAAAGGGAATACTGCTGGTGCCCAAGTTGCCCTTTGCTGACTGTGCCCTTCTCCCTGATCCATGGGGAATAACCACCGCTTTGAATTGTGTGCTCTCAGGTTCCAGCTTCTCATTGTCTTTTAATCACCTGTGTGTGCTTCATTATAGTTTAGTTTTTTTTTTTCATTGAACCAGATCTAAATGGATGACATCATGTATGTTCTGGGACTTGATGTTTTTGCTCACTTGTGTTTTAAGATTCATTCTGTTGATGTGCAACAAGTTTTAGCATCCCAGAATTTCCTCCATGGCAGCATTAGTGGTAGTGGGCCTGTAATAAATGTTTCTGGTTAAGCAAATTGGTAAAGAATCACAGGTGCCTCAGTACAGAGGATGCAAAGAGGAATACTGAGTTTGCAGACAGCCTGAAGACAAGGCTTGGTGATGGGTCCGCGTTTACCTGGGCCTTCTTTAATGAGTACCTGTGTGGGCTGGGGGCAAGTTGGGGGAGGGGTTGCGGGGACCTGGGCAGGACAGGGAATATCACACTGAAGGATCAGCATGACCAGGGGCAGGGATGGGGGAGAGGCATAGTGGAAGGCAATACCTAGGACACAAGTTAAAATTCCAGTCCATGTGCAGACATTGCTCCTGAAGGGAATGAGGCCAGGTCCTGAGGACCTCCTGATGCCAGTCTCCTCTGCCTGAGAGCAAGAGGACTGAAGTATGCACACAGTGCTAAGGCCCATTGGTGAGCTCTAAGTCATCAAATCATTAGGATTTCTAGATGGGACCTCGAAATGTCCTCATTCACCAAGTCCAGAGAGGCACTTCATAGTTTGCTTCTTGTATCATGCTGCTTTCCTCAGACTTTTGCCTATCCATGACTGTGCCTGGGACACATGTCTACCAGATAGAGGCTGAAAAAAAATCAGGATGGTCCTGGTCAAGCCAGGACAGCTTGTCAACCCTGGCAAATGAGATCCTTCGGAATATAGCCTTCTGAGCCATGTGTCCTCACCCTCTGCAGATCTCTTTGTTTCCCCAGTGGGATAGCTTCTGCTTCAGGAGCTGTGAAGAGTTAGAAAACTCAAGGGGCAGCTTGATGTTTTTGAAATCAGGGTATGTCCTGGGGAGAGACAGCTATGAGGCTTCCTTTGGGTCGGTGGTGTGGGTCTTGCCCCTCAGGTTGAAGAGGTGGGGATCCACTCTGCACGACCTGTAGATTTGTAAGCAGAATTGTGATGCAATGTGTGCAATTTTATTCTTGTGTGTGTGTGTGTGTGTATGTGTGTGTGTGTGTAGATAGATAGATAGATAGAGAGAACTAATTTGCTTCTGAACCCTACAAAAACATTCACTTGAGTCATTTATTGAGGAAAAAAGAGTTAAAATCCCAAACTAGAGTAAAGTTAGGGAACAATTGGTGGCTCAGTGATAGTGGATCAACCGAAAAGCAGGAGGTCTAAGCCACTTCCCTTTCATCCTCATTATTCAATCTTAACAAAAGTTTGGAAAGAACCATGGAAAGTCATCCCTTGGAGCACATGAAAGGCACTGGGAAAGGTGTTGACTGTAAAGAAGGAGGGGCCTCATCAGCACCTGTTTTCACGTGCACATGTACGAGGTAGAGCTGAGGTCACGGACAGATTCTACACACCATGTAGGAAATTAACCTCCCTGCATTATGGTCACATCTCCTCATCCTACTCCATAATTATATTAAATACCCCCCCCCACACACACACCAATGTGGGCACATCAGAAAGAGAGAACGTGCAAGGGATGTGACAGCTCTGCACACAACTTCAAAATGTCCTTCGTTCTCTGAGTTTGTTAACTTAGCAGGACCCTTTCACAAGGATACCTTTTGCCAATGAGCTGTTCAGATTCCTCAGGATGCCTGGAGGGGAAATCCCTTCCTAGCCGTCTAAGATTAAGTTCACTTTATTTGTAATAGGGGGTTTGGGAGGATTGAGGTTCATGATGACCAACAGAAAAAGCTGGCAAGCTGGAATCTTGCACTTGCTGCTCTGTTGCCAGCAGCATGTGCTGTAATGACTCTTTTGATGGCAGGGTCCTTTTGTGACATAAGCTGGACAGTATTGTGCACATGATGCCAGAGTGTGTTACTGTATAGGGCTGTAAACCCCATCTCGTGCATATGAGTATTTGATATTGATTAAAATAATGTAATACTTTTACATTATGCTCTTATTTTGTAGCATTTTTACATTTTACATTACACAATTTCAAGGGTAGTGTTGACCACATGAGGTTTTCCTTTGATGCTCTTTTAGAAACTATTTCAAGACACAGCTCCAGAGTATCACCTGAGCTCTTGTTACACCCAAATATGGTCATCTTCATCATCCACATAATCAATTATTATCAGAGCTTGTGTCTGTCACCACTCTGGTGTGACAACACTGATCTCACCCCTCATCCTGGCAATCCTAAATTCTTACATATCTCTTCTCACAAACCTCCTACATCCTTTGTGGATGGATACAGAAAGAGGGCCATGGGCAGTGAGTTCCGCCCATGACTTTGTTAGGAAGGGAAGAGAAAGGAAGGGAAAGGCAAGGAAGGGCACCAGTGTGGAGCAGAGGACGTGAGCATTGCAGAGCAGCAAATTGAGCTGGCCTCAGGCCCCTGTGTGGTATTTCATCACTAATGACACATGAGGTTCAAGAACAGATCTGAGCATTTGAGTCACAGGTTCTAAGCCCCTTATGTTCCAGGATTCTGTGTCAATAGCACCTGAGTGGGCTTTAGGGCATCTCAATGTCACTCTCTTGGATCGGCCATCCCTGACCATCTCCACTTTCTCCCTGCCACACCCATCCTGTTCCCTGTCTTTGTTTCTTGCTGACCTTCCCATACTCTGTAATTACTTTATCAGCTATTGGTTTGTAGTCTTATTGTCATGCCCCCTGGGGGTTGGATCTTTCTCTTACTGATCCCCATTACCTTTGAGTTCAGAGTGGCATTAAGCACTGAGGAGGTCTGCAGTAAAGATGTGTCGGGTGAGTGGGTGTGCAGCTAAGCCTTCATGCCAATTATGTGGGAATGTATCTAGGGAAGGCTAATGTTCAGATCAAACAGGATCCTTGTGGGTTGAGACAGTGGTCAAAGAAGGCTTTATAGAGAAGGTGGGCCTTGGCTAGCCTTGGCAGATGGGCAGCATGTGGTCTGTGGACATCGGGTAGACCTGGAAGGCAGAGCTCCTGGACCACCATCAAACACCTTTCAGCAGCTGCCCATGTTGTGTGTGTGGGGGGGTGTTGGTAAGAGAATTATGAGTTGACCTTTGACATTCCAGGACAGTTGTGCCCAGCTGGTGCAAAACCTCAATCTTATCAAATATGAACCAGTGTGCAATATCTCTGCTAGAAATTTGGGTGTGGAAAGCCCCAAATGGCTGTTATGGACTTGGTTACTGGGAGAATGTCTACTTGTGGGTAGGGGATTGGGAGAGAAAATGGGAATGAAATGGGGCTCCTCTACCTCTGGTTGCTTTATGAGGGTTCAAAAATGCTCTCAGGTTGTTGAGGAGGCACAGTAAGCAGACCCCCAGGCAGTTCAATTGCTTGCAGCTTCTTTGCTCAAGGTCCACCCTCCAGGAACTGTAGCTTGGGTGTGAGTAGAGGAGCTGGCCTGGTTCATTTTCAAAGGAATCAAATTTGTTTTGCAAACTTTAAAAGTGAAAAATGTATTTATTTTTCTCTTTGGCACACAACTTAGAAGTGACGAGAGTTTTCCCAACTGTACCATCATGAGCCACTTCTGCTCCTAGAAAAATCAAGCTGAGTTTTAGTCCAGAAGATCTTTCACATGTGAAAAGCAAGTGAAAATTGAGAAATTTTAATTGCACAGGGAACACAGAATGAAAAACAGCATAAACTGCCATGACTATGCAAATCAAGGCTCTGCAAACATTGACACTAAACATTAAGGACAACCTTTCCATGTGGTTCTGCTAATGAGACCTTCTTCAAAACAAACAAACAAACAAACCAAACAAACAAACAAACAAAACAAAACAAAACAAAAAGCCTACTCTCTTTTGTAGACAGAGAAACAAAATTTGCCTGGAGTTGTGGATTCCCAATGGATTTGCTAACCCTATCAAGCTTGTCTCTAACAAAGTGAATCCGTGTGGGCTGAATACCCATTGCAGCACCAGTGAGCAGTGCACCCCCTTTCCCTGCAACCCCAGAGGGTTCCTGCCAGAGCAGGAGCCACTTTGCATTGGGCAGTGGCAGAGGAAAAACATGGATAATATAGTGAAAAGATGTAGGTCTGGAAATCCAGGGGTGAGTGAGTCCTGGGACTGATGACTGCAGAGGCCTGAGTGTCATCTGTGAGAAGGGAAGGAGGTTGGGGTGTGTGGGGACAAAGTGAGTTATGTGAAGGCGCTTCATAAACTGTAGTGTGGATCGTTGGTTTGATGTGGGAAGGGGGAGGCACTTGTGGTTAATCTCTCGCAGCTCATGAATTCTGGGCATATCTTTTCACCTCTTTGAGCTTCAACTTTCTAAAATCTCTGTTCTCATTTCCCAGACCTCACCAATGGAGATTGTTGCAGGCTAGGTTCTCCAGGAAGCAATTTCAGGGTGAAGGGTAAAAAGTTTATTGGGGACTAACACGTGTGAACTGGAAATGGAAGAAGACAGACTGCAGGAGAAGCTGTCAGAATATAGGGAAATGGCAGCCATCAGGTGCTGCCCAGCAAAGAACGCTGGTGGAGGAAACCTGGTTGGGTGGAAATGCCTGCGCCCTCTGCAACTGCTCGGCTCAGCCATTGGCTAGGAAGAGTGTGGCTGTAGCTCTGAGGCCACACTCCTCACAGCAGGCCGCCTGGGTCTGAGTACAGTAGCTGTGCCTAGACCACAGGTTCCATGTAAAAGCAGCTGAAGAGATCTTGGCTTCCACCCTCAGGCAGGTTCAGGTGGGAACACATTACTCTGAAAACTGCTGAGTATTCCTGAGGGGCACCTGGTGTATATGAGCACATCATCACCAACACCTCAGTTGGCCATCTTTTCCAACTCTTCTCTCTGTCCTCACTGAGGGTGGCCCCATGTCCAAGCATCTCACTCTTGTGTCTCTGCGGGACCCACCCCCACCCCCCACCCAACCTGACCTGAGAATGTCAGTTCCCCAGTGGTTCCCCGCTGAGGTGAGGAGAGCCTGAGGCTAAGCCCTTTGAGTTGTACTGGGCACCCCTATCTGTCAGGGCTCAGCTGTAGCTGGCCTGAAGGCAGGTTGAGTGAAAAAAACTCCAGCCTTGGAGGCTTTGTAGCTGTGTCACAATCCTGGCTCCTTCTCTGTCTCAGATGCTAACATGCTCTTTGCCTGCAGGATTCTGGCTTCCTGGCTCAGGTGACACAGCCTAGTCAGGATCTCACACAGGTGCAAGCTTGATTCCCTGCCCTGCAGTGGGTAACGGGGTCTAAGGTGCTGGACCACCCACATGTGGGCAGCTTAAGCCCTTTGTCCATCAAACACAGCTTTGGTTTAGGGTCTACAAGCATGGGCCGTAAGACAGATGAACAGATGTGGCTGGAGCTGAAGACAACGGTGGAGGGGAGCGGTGATGAAGGCTCAAGGTGATTATGGAAGTATATGTGGGAAGAGGCAGGCAGTCACAGGGATGGAAGATGCATGAGCTTGGGTAGTGTTATGAGCTGAATTGTGCTCCCCCAAATCCATATGTTAAAGACCTAACTCCACATGTACGGATACCCACAGTCTTGGCTTCCACTTCTGCACTGTCCCCATATGGCTCTGAGTATCCCCAGATCTGATCTCTTCCTGTCTTTTTCCCTCTAGGGCCCATCACAGAAGATGCTCAGCAAATGCTTGTCATACCACACTGATGTAGAACAGGCTGCCCTGCAGCCTCACATCTCTGGTTCTATTCCAAAGTGATGCCAAAGGACTCAGCATGGATAAGTCCTGTGGAGAAGCCTGCAGCTCCTGCGGCCCCTGCTGGACCTTGCCCAGCCGCAGTACTCAAAAGCAGTCGGTTCTCCCCTTCTTCACTGGAAAGGAACAGGAGAAACCGAACCCTTCCTGTGCACAGCTCTGGCCCTGTGGATCTGATTTCTGACTAGGACTTGGAGGAGTGGAGGCATGTGGCTCCTGAAGGCATCTGAACCAGTGTCGTGGAAATGAGAGCCAGGCTGCTGGCAGTGTGTGTCTGACCTGGCATGAACATCTCCCTGGCCTGCACCTTCACAGAGCAGCTGGGGAAGGAAGGTTGGCCAGTAGTGAGGAGACCTGAGTCCCGTTCTCCACCAACTGTCCGTGTGGACCTGAGCATGTCCCCTCTGGGAGTCCTGGCTCTGTCACCTATGAAGAGGCCCATCGTCCCTTCTGAACCAGAGGATTTCTGTGAGGCTCAGTGGTTGAGTAGACAGGAGAGCCTTCTTTACAAAGCCCCGTGTCATATCAAATGTGAGAGGCATTTATTGTTCTGTCACTGTTTTAGAATCAACACTTGCGCTGCTAAAGGCAGATGGGTATGTATCCGGGGAAGCTGAAGCTTCTTCCAGGAGACAGGATTCCTTTCTCTTCTTCTCTTCTTCCCCCTTTCCTTTTCTCTCTTAGTTAAACTATGGTAAGGGATACGAATGAAGTGTGGTCGTTCTGAGAGTGGATTTCAAGCTTACCAGCCTGGTTGGTGCTCCACCTAGGTGGTGCTAAATTCAGTCAGTTTTCACCTGCTTGTGTTGTGAATGATTGAGACAGATGGTAAAGTACAGGTTGGCTGATTCTCTGTTTTGGGGCTGTCCTGTGCATTGTAAGATGTTGAGCAGCATCCCTGGTCTCTATCCTCACCCCAGTCAGAATGGCTATCATCAACAAGACAAATAATCACAAGTGTCGGAGAAGCTGTGGAGGAAAAGGAACCCTCACACACTGTTGGTGGGAGTGCAGACTGGTGCAGCCGCTATGGAAGGCAGTGTGGAGGTGCCTCAAAAAATTACGAATAGAATTACCATATGACCCAGCAATCCCTCTCCTGGGTATCCACCCCAAAAATCTGAAAACATTTATCCATAAACATATATGTGCTCCAATGTTCATGGTGGCTTTATTTACAGTGGCCAAGTCATGGAAACAACCAAAGTGTCCTTTGATAGATGAATGGATAAAGAAGATGTGGTATGTATACACAATGGAATACTATTCTGCCATGAGAAAAGGTGATGTAGTATCATTTGTGACAACATGGATGGATCTTGAGATCATTATGCTAAGGGAAATAAGTCAGACAGAAACAATTGAGAACCATAGGATTTCATTGATAGGTGGTATATAAAACTGAAAACAACGAAGGAAGAAGACAAACAAATGAACAAACTGAACTCATAGACACAGACAACAGTCTAGTGCTTACCACAGTGTAAGGGGTGAGGATTGTGGTAGATGAGGCTAACAGGGATCAAATATATGGTAATGGAAGGGGAACTGACTCTGGGTGGTGAACACACAATGTGATAGATTTATGATTGTGGGGACAGAGCCAGGAGTGCAGTTTCCAGGCTCTCGGCCTCATGTGGAAAGGTGCTGGCTCAGGTAGTAAATGGCCATCAACTGTGATTGGATGGCCATCAGCTGTGGCTAGTTGGCCGTCAGCTGTAACCAGTGAGCCATTGGCCACTAGTATAACTCTCGTGGCTACACTAGCAGAAAATGCGAGCTAGCAAGAAGATGGTGGCTGGCAAGCGCGGATTGCAGTTAGGAAGGCAGGTGGCGGACAGTGTGGCTCCTGCTTCCTGTGACTCCAACCAAGCTGTTAGCGAGAATATAGTGGTATGACTCCCCTACCTATGGCTCCACAGGTGTTCCTTTATGGCCTCACCATGTCCTGCATTCTTATATGGGGAGTGGGACCAGAGACCCCGCCTGACACCCTGCATGACAATGATGTATTACATAATTGTACAACCGAAACCTATGTAACTTTAGTACAGTTGTCACCCCAATAAACTTTAATTAAACAGAACAAAAAAACCCACCTCAGGCATCAGGCCCTGAAACTCAGGCCAGAGGCTTAAGGCAGATTTGGCCTTGGCTCAGTAACCATTTGACATATATCTGGGGGTAGTAACAGTTGTTGGCTAATGGGAAGGCTGTTCTTTTAATGCATTTTAAAGCCAGAGGCTGCTCCTAATGAAGGAGGCCTCTAGCATCTTGGCAGGTGCCGGGTAACTGACTAAGTGTGAGAAATGCACTGCTCAGCTATTTTCAGGGCCCTGGTCCCAGTTAGCTGTATGGTCCAACTGTCTGTGGCACTGTGGGGACAGAGCCAGGAGTGCAGTTTCCAGGCTCGCACCCTCACATGGAAAGGTGCTCACTTGGGTAGTAAATGGCCATCAACTGTGATTGGATGGCCATCAGCTGTGGCTAGTTGGCTGTCAGCTGTAACCAGTGAGCCATTGGGCACTAATATAACTACTGTGGCTACGCTAGAAGCAAATAGGGGCTAGCAAGAAGATGGTGGCTGAGCTAGCAAGTACGGATTGCAGTTAGCAAGTGGGGTTGGTTGGTTGGCAAAGAAGCAGACGGCAGGTTATAGATCGTGTGGATCCTGCTTCCTGTGTCTCCAACCCAGCCGCCAGTGAGACTATATCAGTATGACTCCCCTATCTATGGCTCCATGGGTGTTACTTTTTGGCCTCACCATGTCCTGTGTTCTTATGTGGGGAGCGGGACCAGAGACCCTGCAGGGCACTCTGCATGACAGGCACCTTGGGCAGCTGCTGATAGCACAGTGACCTACAGATGTGGCCTGTCTCACCATGTTCTCCTTGGACCCATTGTAGTTCATTGGGGAGAGTTGGACTATCTGGGCAAGTGGGACATCTGGTGAAACTGCAAGTACCTGGCAAAAGGGTGGGGGGGCACTTGATGAAGAGGGGAACCTGGTGAAGAGGGGAACACCTTGTGAAGTGAGTACGCCTGTTGAAGAAGGGGCAGGGAAGAACCTTGTGGCAGCTAGAGATAGGTTAGCCATGGATGCCCTTAAGGGTGGGGGAGGGACAGCACCGTGCACAGGAATGAGACATGCCCTGACCAGCTTTTCTGAGATCTTATTTTCCATGGAAGTCTCCTCAGGTCTTCCACCCTACTCCCCACATTGCTCCCACCACCAGCTGGCAAAGACATGCTGTGAAACATAAACCAAAGTACTTTTCAGGTCTCTAAGAGTGTTGTTGACACGGCGACAGGGGGTCTGGGCTCAGATGAAATTTTTCTTACTTGTAAAAACCACAGCTGAGCAACATGGTGTAAAAGGCAGCTGATGGGGTTTAGGATTCAATGGTGTGGGATGCATCTTGACTTTGCTGTTTCCCAGGTGCATGACTTAGGTGAAAATTACTCATGTGCTCTGGGTCTGTATCTGTCAATAAAATAGTTGTAGTAAACAGTTTTTACAGGAATGGAATCAGCTGCTCTCGAAGAGTAGGCTGTGCCATGGTGAGGGACAAGGAAGCAAATTCCATGAGTAGTGCTTTGTTACCTGGAGGGGACACCAGACTGGTGCTTCCCTCCTTGCTCTGCAGCTGCCACTTGCATGGTGCTGGGCAAGTTACCTTCTCTGAATCTCAATTCTGTCACCTACCCGCTGGAGTTCTTGGGACTACATGAGATAATGTGCAGGGCCTGTGCAGGGCGGTGCCTCATCGGTGGTGGCTGCAATGACAACTGGGATAATGTGAATTTATGGGCACATGGCAGCCCTGGCACATTTAGAAGACTGCTATGCTGTGCAGCAGTCGTGAACAGAACCACTGAAGATGACATAGAACCATGTTCCCCACGGGTCATAGGACTGCACTGCACTGTGTCCACCTATTAAGTGAGGGGTAGGGCCACATGTGCTTCATTCAGCTGTCCTAACAGGTTCGGACCGGACCCTACCACACACATATGACCATTCACACCATATAGTACTACATATGGTTCTGGTAATGGTCCTTGGGAAGGACTTGGTAGAGCTTCACAAAGTACAAACAGGGCTAAGCTATGCAGTATGATTAAAAAAAAAAACACAAAAAACAACAAAAAACAAAACTATGGCGAATGTTTTAATAAAAAAAGTTTATTACAGTAAAAGACACATTGCCATGAACTTCCCTCAAAATATTCCCCCTTGCTTTGAACACAGTAATCCCATCATTCTTGCTACTTTCTGAAGCAGTTCTGGAAGTCCTCTTTTGTTAGTGTCTTTATGAGTGTTTAAGAAATGATGTATGTAGAAAATAGCCTGAGAAATGGGCAAATGGATTCATCCTCTATCATGACAATGCTTGGTGTCACACATTGCTTCTGTCAAATAAAAACACTACAGTGTATCCTCATCCACCTTATTCACCGTATCTGGCATCATTTGACTTCTGGCTCTTTCCCGAAGTCAAAATGACCATGAAAGGTAAACATTTTAAATCGATTCAGGACATTGAAGCAGCCACGACAGCACAAATAAAGACACTCATGAAAGAGGACTTCCAGAACTGCTTCAGAAAGTGGCAAGAATTATGGGATAAGAGCGTTCAAAGTGAGGGGGAGTTTTTTGAGGGGGATTAATGACAATGTGTCTTTTACTATAATAATTTTTTAATTTAAACATTCACTGTATTTTTTTGATCACACCTCATATTTTAAATGGAGGCTTTTCCATCTGCAAAGTCAGGGACTGAGAGAGGATAGGAGGTTGGTGTAGCAGGAGACAGGATGCCTGGGCACAGAGGGATTGGGGTAGAGCAACCATGAAGTGGTGGTAGAGATGGTAAGATGGGACACACAGGGTTGGTTCTACTTCTTAACCAAATCCAAAAACATGCAACTTTGGACACCTCTTGAACGTAAAATGAACTGTTTTAGGACAAATACAAAGAAGTCCATTTCATACAATGGCTCCTGATGAATAAACCCTGAGAGATAGCACTGAAAAGATGGGAGGACACAAACAAGCTGTGGGATGACTACCTTGACACTGGGAATAATGGTGACCACCCCACCTTTCTCACATGACCCATGCGAGTGGCTGGGGTCTGTGTCCATGTACTCAGCAGAATCCTAGGAAGTGGGCCTCATTCATCATCCTCTTCTAAAGATGAGGTTCAGAGAAGTACACCCATCTATCCAGGATCACAGAGCTAGAAAGTACTGATCCCAAATCCATGCCTTCTCCAGGTTATTCTGACTCTTATAGGGACATTTGGGCTTCTTCCATATACTCTTTTGAGAGCACATTTTTGAAGCATCCATTAGAGCCAAATAGTAGAGGATCTTGGACTTGACCCAGGAAGGCAGTGGTAGTAATTTTCAAAATATTAAGTTTTTAAGGTCAAGGGTGAGGGAGATCAAACCTGAGTGCTTTCTCTAGGACACTTGTACCGCACACTGGAACCACCAGGCTGTACCTCTGATCAATCAAATCAGGAATTTGGAGCTAGGACCCAAGCAGCAGGAATTCTGTAAATGCTGGGGTGAAATCTCTCCTAGAGAGATGGTCTCAGTGTCCACCAAAAGTATCAGGAAAACAATACTTAGTAACAGTATTCAAGGTGGAACTCAAGCAGCCAGAGATGATTTAATTCTCATCTTAGGAGACCTGTTTCAGCAGCTGAGTCCTGGGTGGCTCTGTGATTATTTAAACAAATAAAAACTATAAGTGAAACCCAAGAATTGTTATTAATCAGAAAGAAAAGTCTTAAGCAAAAAAGCTAAAAGATAATTTTTGTTAAATAATGAACACTCGTGAAACAGCAGAGAACTGGTATTAAAATGTCTGTGATTACTTATTTCTCAGCATTCATCTGATAACTTAAGCAGCATAAAACAATAGTTGCACTTTAAAAAAATGACAAGAAAATACCTATTCATTTAGTCGACAGAATGGTCATCTCCTAAGATCACTAGTGCCACTACTTATCACCAAGGTGAGTGCTAACTCTTTATGGTGAGGTGGCATCCACAGCTCCTTTGCTTTGAGTTCTGGAGCAAAGCCTGGGGCCCTTTTGGGAGGAGTCTTAGGAAGGACTGTGGCCTGCTCCCCACCCCTAGATCAATGAGGCCCAAGATTGCAGATTGCTGTGTGGTGGCTGCTGTGTTTGGACATGTTCCAAGGGAGAGCAGGTGTTCCTAGGCTGGGGACAGTGTGGAGGGAATAAAAGACTGGGCCTGGGGACAGGTCCCACGCTATTCTGGCTTTGTACTTTCAGGGATGGACCTATCTGAAGACCAGTGACAACATGGGTCCTGCCAGCAGTTTTGTTTTTCTTCTTGGTCAGGGAAGGAGAGTGGACTGAGGGAATGCCAGAGGAGTCAACCATGGAAACAGCCAGAAGGCATGTCCCCTGCCTTCTGCCTATTGCACCATACTCCATAAAAAATAAACACATTGTTACTGTTTGTATATTGCTAACACTATGGTATTACAGGCACTGGCAGACTGCAGAAAGAGCTGCTCTGTCATTAAACTACCAGAAACCATCCAGAGACAGTCTCGTGGATCAGGATCTCTGGAGCTTCCACTTGGAAAGGTTAGCAGTGCCCATTTGTTTCATGGTCTACACAGTGCTGTGAAAATTAAATTAAAGGGTAAAAACCAAAGAAATCCATGGGTAGAAATTTCAGGGTGTTATGGAGTTGTTTGGCAATAATTTATGCTATACAGTGTCACACATATGTGTCTCTCTTGCCAGCCCTGATTTCTCTGCATCCACATGCAACTGGTCCCAGGTTCTTCCCCTGTGTACCCGGAGGAAGCTCATCATAGGTGATTGTTCTTGGAGAGGTAGGCGATGAGGGCCACAGCCACGCCCACATAGATGCCAGTTCCAATTGTAATGGAGAGCACAGCCAGGAACAGCGCTCGCCGAGAACTGTTGCCAGCCTGGTGGAAGTCCCCCTTGGCCACGGCTTTGTTCGTCTGTAGAGTTGGAAAGGAAGGGGGGAGAAGAAAGTCAAGATGAGCAAGTCAGAACAAATAAAGTGAGTGTAGGGCTCACCTCTGGCTCCCTTCCAATCTTGAACTTAACTGATTCCAGAGAGAAAGGACTTGCCAAGGGGAACTGTACAAGCTCCCAGCTGTTAATAGCAGTTCTCTCTAACTGGCAGGGAAGGAATAGGCAGGTGTTGCTTATTACTGCTTCCCTACGGCAAGGCACTCAAAGCACAAAGAAACACAAAAGAGCCCCAAAGAAACACCCATGGTTGGCAGTAACCCAGCTGAGCACCACCGGGGTGAGGCTTGGAGGCTAGAGCACCAGTATGCCTAGGATGGTATAGGTATTACACCTCCAGTGCCCTTCTTTCTACCCAAAATGACACTTCCTTTCATTTGGATAACACTAAAAATTTTAAAGTATGTTCACACTTATTTAATCTTTACAGTATAGTAAGAGTGTGGGGAAAGATATTATGGTTCTCATTTCCCAGGGAAGAAACTGTGGCATGAGATCATTAAATCGATAGCAGGAACTTGAGACTATACTCTTCAGCTGGTGGCCCTGGAATAATGCTCTCCTGACCATATCCCTCCCTGACATAGCTAGCACTGGTACACTTCATCTATCAGGAAAATGATTTGATGTAAGACTAATACCTAGATTTCTGGTTGCTCACTTACATAACAAGGTGTTGGTTTAATAAGATTCATGTTTCTGGGGTTCACGAGGTTGCAAGAATGAGGAGGTTTTGGATGCTATATCTTATTTGGTATTTTCTGACAGATCCATATCCCATCCTCAACCCCTTCCTTCCTTGTCCCACTCTACAAATGAGATTAGGAAAATAAAACCGGGAGTGTGGAAAGGGTCGTGTGATTCAGCTGTGACCATCATGGAGGGAATATCCAATAAAACGGTGGCTCATCTGGCAGATGAGGACAAAGGCTGCTAGGGTGCATAGCTTCCAGAAGTGCCATGTGATGCTGAGGGCAATAACGCCACACGGGTGGTCAGATAAAAGCAGAGCCTATTGCCCTAGTAGAATGTCCTAACTCTCTCTGGCCCATCTCCAGGAACCAGATTCTGGCCGGATCTCATTTCCACATGTCGCTAGTAGTATTTCTACTTTGTGTAGGCAGGTGTGGGAATCAGTATATTTTTTATTTAAATTAAAAACACCAAGGCCTTTGCAATGGACCACAAAGTATGAGACTCCAAGAGGACTCATGGAATTATTTTCCATTCTCTGCGGTCCTGACCCGATCTTACGAGGTTTGAAGCTGTGTCGGGTTGAGAAGGGACTCTGGTCTGCTTTGTGGCCTCCCTCTCTTTTCCCCAATTTCTGAATCTCAAAGGCCAGTTTCTGTGACTTCCTTCCCCATTTTTTTTTTTTTTTTTTGGCTTGGAAACGAGTTTGGAAGCTAACCATCAACAATTTTTTTTTTAATTGAAGTTCATTGGGGTGACAATTGCTAGTAAAGTTATATAGCTTTCAGGCATACAATTCTGTAATACATCATCTATATATCACATTGTGTGTTCACCACCACCACCAATTTTCAATGAAGCAGGGCTAAGGGGTTGCAGAATGGGAAGCCTCCTAGGACAGTAGTACTTAAATAATTAATTAATTAAGTCTTAATTAGCTGAGTTTAATTTTATCTAGCAGCACTCCCACACTCTAAGGTCCTAGGACATAATTCACTATAAATACCTGTCCTTCAAGCATCCACCCTCATTAGAATGGAATTTGCTGCTATCTCTGCCATTAGCACTATCCTTGTCACCATCACTGGCTTCTGCTGCAGGAGCAATGCAGAGATACAGAGAGGAAGTCAGTGTGGCCACTTCTCATTCCTTACCCCTGGACTCAGGCCCCTACAGGGGCCTCCTGTGTCTCAGAGACCTGACCTATCTCATCAGAGTTCATGCATTTTAGTAATGCCCTTTAGTGGCTGCCTTCCCTGCTCAATGGTGAGTCACCTCCAGAAACAGGTCCACATCTCACTTGTCCATATGTTCTGCCTGAAGCCTGAGCTTATGCTCTGGGAGGAGGGCAGGAACTCACTAAACATTTTTATTAAGATTTTTATTAAAATATAGCTAATGTACAATATTATATTAGCTTCCTGTGTACACCATAGTTATTCAGCATTTATATACCTAAAGAAGTGATCACCATGATAAGTCTAGCAACCATCTGACACCATCCATGCTATCACAATATTACTAACTATATTCTCTATGCTGTACATTATATCCCCATGATTTATTTGTGTTATACCTGGAAATTTGAACCTTTTATTCCCCTTCACCTTTTTAAAATTTTCAATTACATTTGACATTAGACATTATTTTATATTAATTTCAGGTGTACAGCATAGTGATTAGATATTTATATAATTTAAGAAGTGGACTTCTGGGTGGGACCAAAGTGAGGTGGTGGTGCAGGGGCTGGGAGCTCCGGTGGCTACTATGGCGTTCAAGGGCCTCACGGTGCCTCTCATAGTGATGAGTGTGTTCTGGGGCATCGTGGGCTTCCTGGTGCCCTGGTTCATCCCTCAGGGTCCCAACCGTAGAGTTATCATAAGCATGTTGGTGACCCGTTCAGTTTGCTGCTATCTCTTTTGGTTAATTGCAATTCTGGCTCAACTCAACCCTCTCTTTGGACCACAGTTGAAAAATGAAACCATCTGGTATCTCAAGCATCACTGGCCTTGAGGAAGAGGACCCACTCCGGCGCTCAGTCATTGAGGTCACGAAGAGAACTCTAAATGCAGAATCACCTCCAAACCCACCCACCTTCCTCGACTCACCTGTTTTTGGCCATCAGCTGCCTTAAACATCCACACCACATTTGAATATCTCATTCTACAATGCAGTCTTTTTTTCCTCTCACCTTTTTTACACTTTGATGAAATACGTGCCTCCTTAATCTACACTGTGCTGATGCCATAAAATGTTTATGCGCTCTTCTAAGATGGAAGGTGCTACTCTTCTAAGAAACGTCACTCTCTCCTTGGAACCTGTGGATTTGAAGATGGCTCCTGCCTTCTCAACATGGGAATCAGCGAAGTGTGTCAAAGCTGTCACAAGACACTGAGAGTCCAGTGCAGCAGCCAGTAGGAGAACAAGTTCAAGGGAAGATCTGTCCCAACAGAATTACACCAAAGTATATTTTCGGGATGAATTTCTTATTTCTGCCATCTTTTGGAATAAATTATTTTTCTGCTTTCTATGGGGAAAAAAAAAAGAAGTGATCCCCTTGACTAATCCGGTACTCACCTAGCACCATACATGGTTATTACCATATTATTGACTATATTTCCTATATTTTATTTTACACCCCCATGACTATTTTGTAACTACCACTTTGTACTTCTTAATCCCTTCCCCATCTTCACCCACCCCACCCCAACCCCCTCCCATCTGGCAACCATCAAAATGTTCTCTATATCTACAAGTTTCATTCTGTTTTGTTTGTTTATTTTGTTCTTTAGATTCCACATACAAGCAAAATCACATTGCATCTGTCTTTCTCTGTCTAACATATCCACACAGCAAATGGCAAGAAGCCATTCCTTTGAATGGCCAAGCAATATTCCAATGTATATATGTACTACCTTCTCTTTGTCCATTCATCCATCGACAGACACCCAGGCTGCCTCCACATCTTGGCCATTGTAAACAATGTTGCAATGGACGTATAAATGCACATGTCTCCTCAAAGTAGCATTTTCAGTTTCTTCAGATAAATCCCAGAAGTGGGATTTCTGGGTCCTTCTTTGTCTCTTGGTACAGCCTTTGTTTTAGTCTATTTTGTATGGTATAAGTATTGCTACACCAGTTTTTTTTTTTTTTTTTTTTTTTTGATTGAATATCAGCTCCCTTCAAATCCCCCAAGTGGTATCTGCCCCCAAGTGCATGCTCCTGGTTTCTCTGATGGCCTTTGTGAGGAACGCAGGGCACTGGGAAATCTTAACCTGAGCTTTGGCTCAACTCCACAGACCCCTGCCCCATACCCATCTGTGGGTTCTGAGCACATACAGTGCTGGTGCTCTCATCCCCAGGAGCCAAGTGTCTGCTTGGGAATTACTCTTTTTTTTGCTCTCATAGCTGAGGGACTTTGATCTGTATTTTCGTTTGGTTGTAGGGAGATTGTTCAACAGAGACCCAGGAATTTTGTTGTGTTAGAGACACTATCAGCTGAGATGTGTCAGAAACCGTAAAGAGATAAAGACTCATTGGTAAGCAGTCTTCTTTCAGTCATGTTACTCAACATCTGCATGTCACAGAAGCTCTGTGAGGCAGCACTGCTCTTTACATGCTACATACTGACTGGACACCAAGGTCTAACATGTGATCCCTGACATGCTTCCTTTGTTTTAGAAAATCTATCACAGTGTTATAAAACAGCTTGCTCCTTCCATTGAGAGGGTGCAGACTTGGAGAAATGTTTCCACCCTGACAACTTCAGGACTAAAACTCCAGGCTTTTGGGACCAGTTTTCTTGTTGTGCATGAGGGCAGGAGCTTTTTCCCTAGGTCCATGGGTCTTTGAACCTCTGATTCTGAAGGCAAGACTGCATGCACGTGCATTTTTATAAGAAGAGGGTCAGCCAGGCTCTCTGGTTTCACCATATGGCTGTGTTCCAAGCTACTCTGCCTGCTGTATAGGGAGACAAAGAGAAAAGGTACTAAGAAACAGAGCCAAGCCAGCATCTGCTGGCAGGGGCCAGAGGACATCACAGGTTATTCTTGGCTGGAATGAACAGATGTCATTTGCTTGTCCTAATTGGAGACCTAGACTCGTCTCCTCATGTAGTGAATGTTCAGCAAGCACACTGAGAAACTGGACCCCAGGGTATCCATGGGTCTGCTCAGCACCAACTGTATTGTCAGATAGCTTGTAACAGGACTTCTTGAATCTGGTGGACATTCAAATCCCTGGGGAGCTTTGAAAACTCCCAATGCCCAGGCCACACCCCAGGCCAGGTAAGTCAGAAGCTCTGGGCTCAGACTGGGTCTTCTCTGCCTTTCAACCTCTTTGGTGATTCTAACGTACAGGCAAGGGTAAAATCAAGGTGGCCAACAGTCCTGGTTTCCCAGGACGTGGGACTTGCTGTGCTAGGTTGGGACAGTCTAGGCAAACTAGGATGAGAACCATGACTTTGCAGGGAGGAAGCCATAGATCTACCCACGTGGAGAAGATTCTGGTGACTCCTGTATTTCTGACAGAATCACCTTTCACTTCAGCAGGCTCATGATGGGTGGGAAGGAAGCTGGGTGAGTTGGATGTCTATAAGCTCAGCTTCCTTGGAGGTACCACTTTGACTCCTGCACATAAGCTGCATGTCACACATGAAATTATAGTTTGCAGGAAGGGAAGCGGCCCAGACCCATGGCTCTCCCAGTTTTATTTTCAACTTATGGAGTGTTATCTCCAAACCCCATTCTCTCTTGACTGGTTTATGGCCCCAAGGATTATATAACCTCCTGATCCCTCTTTTCTAATGGCAGTATCAGGCTAACACCTATTTATGAAGGGTCAATTCTCCCTGCAGGTGGAAGCCTGGTCCTTTATCCTAGTTGGTCCTCCTGGGAAAATGCCTTCAGTTCTAGGAGGTGATATGAGGCAAAGAAAATGGAAGACTTAATCTCACTTTCACACTTTGTTCTGAGACAATTAAGCAATGTATTTTATATGGTCTTGGGCTTATTAAAGGGTCCCCTTCCTCCTGCCTTGTCCGCATTCCTCTCGCTCCCTCTAAATGCTGCCAGAGACAGATATTTCCAAAGGCAGACATGTTCACATTGCCCCTGAGTGCCCGCTATGGTTCCCATGCCCTGCAGAGCAGCCTATGGCCTTCTGACCCTGAACCTGGACCCACAAGGACCCATCTTGTCATCCATATCTCACCCTTAAATCCCCTCCCATTGTGAGGGCACAGGTGTTCCCAGCCAAGGCTTCATTGAGGACTGTGTGAGACTTTACTTCAAATACTCCACTGATTTCAAAAGGGGACTAGGGAGTCTGAGACTTAGTATCCCCATCTGCACACCTGTGGACCCCACAGGTGGCTGTGAGGATAAAATGAGGTCCATGTGAAGCTCTTACCATGACCTGGGCATCTGGCAGGCCCAGTCAGGGGGGTCTCTCCCATTGTCGCCTGTCCTCTGCCCTCCAGACTCCTTCCCATGGTCACCTACCTGTGGCTGAGAGGCTGACCCAGGCTCCACTGCCAGGTCTCTGGCTACTCCCTGAGTACCACTGGATGGCCCCTGTCAGACACAGGAGGAGAGGGCTGGTCTCATCAACCATTGAGGCCCCAGGAATGACCCCTCCTCCAGCTTCTCCTAAGCCTCCCTCCTGTGCTCTCAGTGCTCCTTGCTCCAGCCACTGCACTGTCTCTTGGGCTAACGACCCCCCCCCCTCCACTGCATTTGTAAATAAACCCTCCTCAAATGATCTAATTGGGGCAGACCGTCTATTTCCTGACTGCAGTTATGGCTTGTTATAAATGCTTGAATCAGTTGTGAAAAGGCTCTCCATTTGGAGAGGGCTCCCTGAGGACTGCCCTGGAGCAGCCTGGTGAGAGGCTCACTGGTGTCCTTCACCTAATTTAGACAGCCTGCTCTCTCCTGAAGGATGTGTTCATCATCCACTGCTGAGAAACACAGCATCTCTAATTTTGTGGCTTAAAACAAGAATAAGTACTTACGTCTCTACCAGTTTGTAAGGGTCAGGAATTTGGGAGCTTCTCTACTTGGGCTCAGAGCGGCCTGGGCTGCAATCACTTTGACATCGTCATGGCATTACCAGCTGAGGCAGGAGCATCAGGGTCCCTATGCACATATGCTTGCTCAGCACAGCTGCCTGAATAGGGGAGGGGCAGGTCACACCTGTTCACAAACATTCCTCTCCTTCCTCATGGCCCTCTTGTCTGCAGTCCACCTACAGTGCCCTCGTAGACAGATGACCTGTTTCCACACAATCTAGGGTTCTGCTTCTGGGGGCCCCTTTATGGGCTGTGACTAGGTTGGTGCTCACAGAGACTTCTCTTGCTTTCCAGGGTGACTATAAACTCCTTTGAAACCACGGGACACACACCTAGTGTCATAGTAGACATATCCTCCCGCCAGAGCAGAATCAAATTGGTGCCAACCATCAGGGGAGTGAGAAATTCAGGCTCTTAAAACTAAGCTAAGTGCTATACCTCCGTCTAGAACTTGGGTTCAAAAGGCAGGTTGCCCATCAACAGCTTTCTCTCAGTACTGCCTCTGTTGCCACGAAGGCAGAAACACGAGGGTCAGTGCTTTGGATGGAAGGGAGGTGACTGCGTGTGACACCAGCCAGCCTCTCACCTAGTATGCAGTCCCATTCATGCTCTGAACATGGCAGGAGAGCACCTGTCCCCCTTTGGGCAGGGACCCTCTCCCTTGTGGTTGGATATTTCTTCCCTGCCCTTTTGCCCATGGGTCACCAGTGAAGTGTGTTACTTTCTTTTGAGGGGGCTTTTTGCTCAGCAAAAAAAAAGTGCAGGAGATTGGCTAGGTCCTGAGCAGCACCCAGCTACAACTTCTGTGTGCCTGTGGGAGCCCAGTGAGATCAGAAAGCCATGACTTCCATCCTCGTGAAATCTTCTTGGAGTGAATCACAGGGAAGGGAGATACATGGCTCAGAATCAGAAAATAGGAATCAGTGGTCAGAAAACAAGAAACGCTCAGGCTCCAGGAGGCTCGCTGAGTGCAGGGCTCAGACACCGCCTGGACAGCGGAAATATCCTTTAAACCCACTGGCACATTTCAAAATGAAACACTGAATGTACACTCTGGTTCTTTATATAACTACCCTCACTTAACTGGTTGCAAAGACACATAGAAAACCCAATTTTCATTTTTTAATTTAATTTAATTTTTTATTAGTTTCAGGTGTACAAGGCAACATACTAGCTAGACATTTACATCCATCACAAAGTGATAACCCCCCTCCTCCAAGCTGCTACCCCTCTGACATATTATATAACTGTTACAATACCATTGACTGTCTTCCTTATGTTATACTCCAACTCCTGTGAATGAATAATATATATATGTGTGTGTGTGTGTGTGTGTGTGTGTATATATATATCAGACAATTAAGTTCACGAACTCAATCTAGGCAAAGTGCTACATATCTCATTGCTGAATATCAGTACAGTCACCATCGAATTACTCCCCTTGAGAAGCTATGATGTGACACTAGCACTTAGTCCACCCTTCAAAGCAATTTTGGAATTCTTTCTGGAATGGCCATCAGAGCAGTCCGCAAATTACCCTTGATGTCCTGGATGTCATCAAAATGTCTTCCTTTCAATATTTCCTTTATCTTCGGGTAAAGAAAGAAGTCGTTGGGGGCTGGATCAGATGAGTAGGGAGGGTGTTCCAATACAGTTATTTTTTTACTGGCTAAAAACTCCCTCACAGACAGTGCCGTGTGAGCTGGTGCATTGCCGTGATGCAGGAGCCATGAATTGTTGGCAAAAAGTTCAGGTCCTCTAACTTTTTCATGCAGCCTAATCAGCATTTCCAAATAGTAAACTTGGTTAACTGTTTGTCCAGTTGCTACAAATTTGTAATGAATAATCCCTCTGATATCAAAAAAGGTTAGTTTAACAATATCGCTGCAAAAAGTTCAACAACTTAATTATCACACCATGTAGGGGTGTGTGTGTGTGTGTGTGTGTGTGTGTGTGTATTTACATATAGTTGGCATACAATGTTATTCTACTTCAGCTTCAGTTGTACAGCACATTGGTCATGCATCTACACAATCTATGAAGTGATCCCCTTGATAAATCCAGTGCCCAACTGGCACCATGGAAAACAGTATGAAAATACCTCAAAAAATTGAAAATGGAAATACCTCATGACCCAGTAATCCCACTCTTGGCTATCTATCCAAAGAAATCCAAAGCACTAATTCAAAAAAAATATATGCACCCTTATGCTATTGCAGCGCTGTTCACAATAGCCAAGATATGGAAACAACCCAAATTCCCATCAATAGACGATTGAACAAAGAAACTGTGGTACATTTACACAATGGAGTATTACTTGACTATTAAGAAAAAAGTGAAATCTTACCATCAGCAACAACATGGATGGCCCTTGAGAATATTATGCTAAGTGAAATAGGCCAGACTGAGACAGACGAATACCATGTGATCTCACTTATATTTGGACTCTAAATAACAGAATAAATGAGCAAACAAAACAGATATAGACTCAGAGATATAGAAAAACAAACAAACTGTTGGTTGCTATTTGAAAGAGGGGAGGGGATGGGGAGAAGGTGAAGGGATTGGAAAGAGCAAATCAGTAGACACAAAATAGTCATGGGTTTGTTTTGTTCTTTTGTTGTTTTTGGTTTATACACCACATATCAGTGAAATCATATGGTTCTCTGCTTTTTCTGTCTGACTTATTTTGCTTAGCATTATAATCTCAAGATCCATCCATGTTGTCACAAATGGTCCTATTTCATCTTTTCTTACCGCCGAATAGTATTCCATTGTGTATATATACCACAACTTCTTTATCCATTTATCTATCGAAGGACATTTTGGTTGTTTCCAAACAAATGAGAAACAAAAACTCATAGACCACAGTTTAGTGGTTATCAGAGGGTAAGGGGGGTGTGGGGTGGGAGATGAGGATAAAGGGGATAAAATATATGGTGATGGAAGGAGAACTGACTCTGCGTGGTGAAGACACAATGGGATTTATAGATGATGTAATACAGAATTGTACACCTGAAATCTATGTAACTTCACTAAGAATTGTCACCCCAATAAACTTTAATTAAAAAAAAAGTCATGAAGATATGAAATACAGTTTGGGGAATATAATTAACAATGTTGTAAAGAAAATCCAAAAGTAAAACATTAGTGCTAAAGCTCATGAAAACAAGTGACTTCCTTTCCCCCGAGTGAAGTGTTATTTAAACTGAAGAAATGAAAATCATATAAACAGAGCAAATACAATCAGTACCTACATGCTTTGTCTAAAATCACCACCACCAGAACCATGATCCACTGGATAAAACTGTGAGGTCAGTGACCATGTGTACCACTGGTCATGCCTCTTGAGGTTGGGGCAGCCACCACAACAAACCACCATGTCACAGGAACATGCTATCAGAAGAGAGAATGTTCCTTACACATATGTAAAGATCATTTGTCTCAGGTTTTCATGATCAGAAATGACTAGTTTGGAGAGTAATTAAGTCAAATTTACATACCTAAGGTGGAACTTTTGAAATCTTTATTTATTATTAATTAATTAATTAATTAATTAATTAATTAAAGTTTATTGGGGTGACAATTGTTAGTAACGTTACATAGATTTCTGATGCACGATTCTGTATTACATCATCTATAAATCCCATTGTGTGTTCACCACCCAGAGTCACTTCTCCTTCCATCACCATATATTTGATCCTTCCTTACCCTCATCTACCACCCCCCACGCCCCTTACACTCTGGTAAACACTAAACTATTGTCTGTGTCTATGAGTTTTTGTTTCTCATTTGTTTGTTTTGTTCTTTTGTTGTTTTTGGTTTATATACCACATATCAGTGAAATTATATGGTTCTCTGCTTTTTCTGTCTGACTTATTTCGCTTAGCATTATACTCTCAAGATCCATCCATGTTGTCACAAATATTCCTATATCATCTTTTCTTACCGCCGAATAGTATTCCATTGTGTATATATACCATAACTTCTTTATTCATTCATCTATCAAAGGACATTTTGGTTGTTTCCATGTCTTGGCCACCGGAAACAAAGCTGCAATGAACATTGGAGCACACATGTCTTTATGGATAAATGTTTTCGGATTTTTTGGGTAGATACCTAGGAGTGGGATTGCTGGGCCATACAGTAATTCTATTTTTAATTTTTTGAGGAACCTCCACACTTCCTTCCATAGAGGCTGCACCAGTCTGCATTCCCACCAACAGTGTATGAGGGTTCCTTTTTCTCCACAGCCTCTCCAACACATGTTACTATTTGTCTTGTTGATAGACATTCTAACTGGGGTGAGGTGATATCTCATTGTGATTTTTATTTGCATTTCTCTGATGATTAGTGATGTGCATTTTTTAATATGTCTATTTGCCATTTGTATGTCCTCTTGGGAGAAATGTCTCTTCAGGTCGTCTGCCCATTTTTCAAATGGGTTGTTTGTTTTTTGTTGTTGAGTTGCATGAGGTCCTTTTATATTTTGGATATTAGTCCCTTATGGAGGCACTATTTGCAAAAATCTTCTCCCATTCAGTTGGTTGCCTTTTTATTTTGTTGATGGTTTCTTTTGCTGTGCAGAAGTTTTTAAGTTTGATATAGTCCCATTAATATATTTCAGCTTTTACTTCCATTGCCTTTGGAGTCAAATTCATAAAATGCTCTTTGAACCCAAGGTCTATAAATTTAGTACCTATGTTTTCTTCTATGCAGCTTATTGTTTCAGGTCTTATGCTTAAGTCTTTCATCTATTTTGAATTAATTTTGGTATATGGTGACAGATAGCAGTCCAGTTTCATTCTTTTCCGCGTGGTTTTCCAATTCTCCCACCACCGATTATTGAAGAGGCTGTCTTTTCTCCATCGCATGTTTTTTGCTTCTTTGTCAAAAATAATCTGTCCATATTTATATGGTTTTATTTCTGAGTTCTCAATTCTATTCCATTGTTTTATGTGTCTTATTTTCTGCCAATACCATGCTGTTTTGATTATTGTTGCCCTGCAGTACAAGCTAAAGTCAGGGAGTATGATACCTCCGGCATTGTTCTTTCTTCTTAGGATTGCTTTGGCTATTCGGGGTCTTTTGTGGTTCCATACAAATCTGATGATTTTTTGTTCTATTTCTTTAAAATGCCATTGGGATTTTGATGGGGATTACATTAAATCTGTATATTGCTTTGGGTAATATGACCATTTTAACTTTGTTGATTTTTCCAATCCATGAGCATGGAATGTCTTTCCATTTCTTTGTGTCTTCTTCAGTTTCTTTCAAAAATGCCTTATAGTTTTCAGCATTTAGGTCTTTCACATCCTTGGTTAAGATTATTTTTAGGTATTTTATTCTTTTTGTTGCAACTGCAAAAGGAATTGTTTTTTTTTTTTTATTTCTTTTTCTGAGATTTCATTGTTATCATATAGGAATGCAAGGAATTTAGTACATTGATTTTGTAGCCAGCATGTTTACTGTATTCATTAATTATTTCTAATAGCTTTTTGGTGGAGTCTTTTGGGTTTTCTATACATGGCATCATATCATCTGCAAGGAGTGACAATTTAACTTCTTCATTCCCAATTTGGATGCCTTTTAATTCTTTCTCTTGCCTGATTGCTCTGGTGAGGACTTCCAACACCATTTTGAAAAGCAGAGGTGATAGGGGACAGCCCTGTCGTGTTCCTGAACGTAGAGTAAAGGGCTTCAGTTTTTCACTGTTAATTATGAGATTAGCTGAGGGTTTGTCATTTATGGCCTTTCCTATGTTAAGGTATTCTCCTTCTATACTATTTTATTAAGTGTTTTAATCATAAATGGATGTTGTATCTTGTCAAATGCTTTTTCTGCATCCATTGATATAATCATATGATTTTTGTCCTTTATTTTGTTTACGTGATGTATCACATTGATGTATTTGTGGATGATGAACCATCCTTGTGCCCCGGGATGAACCCCACTGGGTCGTGATGAATAATTTTTTTAATGCATTGTTGCATTCGATTTGCTAGAATTTTGTTTAGGATTTTTGCATTAGGATGTTTTCATCAGAGATATTGGTCTGTAGTTTTCTTTTTTGTGTTGTCCTTACCAGGTTTTGGTATCAGGGTAATGTTGGCCTCATAAAATGAGTTAGGGAGTACTGTCTCTTCTTCAATTTTTTGGAAGAGTTTGAGCCGGATTGGTATTAGATCCTCTTTGAAAGTTTGGTAGAATTCACTAGTGAAGCCATCTGGTCCCGGACTTTTGCTTTTGGGAAGGTTTTGGATGACTGATTCAATTTCGTTACTGGTGATTGGTCTGTTTAGATTTTCCAGTTCTTCATGGTTCAGCCTAGGAAGGCTATATGTTTCTAAGAACTTGTCCATTTCTTCTAGGTTATTGAATTTGGTGGCATATCCTTCATAGTATTCTTGGATGATCCTGTGTATTTCTGTGGCATCCGTGATAACTTCCCCTTTTTCATTTCTGATTTTGTTAATTAGTGTCTTCTCTCTTTTTATCTTAGTGAGCCTAGCCAAGGCTTTGTTAATCTTTTCAAAGAACCAGCTCTTTGTCACGTTAATTTTTTCTATTGTCTTTTAGTCTCCATTTCATTTAGTTCTGCTCTGATTTTTATTATGTCCTTTCTTCTGCTGACCTGGGTTTCATTTGTTCTTCTTTTTCTAGTTCTTTAAGGTGTAACTTGAGGTTATTTATTTGTGATTTTTCTTGTTTCTTGAGATAGGCCTGTAATGATATGAATTTCCCTGTTAAAACTGCTTTTGCTGCATCCCAAAAATTTTGGTAAGATGTATTTTCATTCTCATTTGTTTCTATGTACCTTTTGATCTCTCCTCTAATTTCTTCTTTGACCTGGTTGTTCTTTAAAAGTATGTTGTTTAATCTCCACGTATTTGTGGTTTTTCATGCTTTCTTTTTGCAGTTGATATCTAATTTCAAAGCCTTGTGATCAGAGAATATGCTTGGTATGATTTCAATCTTCTTAAGTGTGTTGAGGCTAGTTTTATGTCCCAATATATGGTCTATCCTTGAGAATGTTCCACGTACACTAGAAACAAATGTATAATCTGATGTTTTAGGATGAAGTTCTCCATAAATGTCATTTGTCCATTTCACCTAATGGGTCAGTTAGGGCTGTTATTTCGTTATTTATTTTCTGTTTGGATGATCTATCCATAGCTGTCAATGATGTATTTAAGTCTCCTAGTATAATTGTGTTTGGGTCAATTTCTCCCTTTAGTTCTGTTAGTAGCTGCTTGGTATATTTCGGTGCTCCCTGATTGGGGACATAAATATTGATGACTGTTATGTCTTCTTGTTGTATAGTCTCCTTTACCATTTTGAAATGTCCATCTTTGTCTCTTGTTATCTTTTTCACCCTGAAGTCTGTTTCATCTGATATCATTATGGCTACATCTGATTTTCTCTGGGTACCATTTGTTTGGAGTGTCAATTTCCACCCTTTCACTTTGAGTCTATGCTTGTCCTTGTAGCTGAGATGTGTCTCTTTGAGATAGCATATGGTTGGGTTTAGTTTTTTTGATCCAATCTGCACTCTGTGCCTTTTTATTGGTGAGTTCAGTCCATTTACATTTAGGGTGATTATTGATATGTCTCTTATATCTGTGTTGTGTGATTCTATCATGTTTCCCTCTGTTTCTTCTTTTATTACAGTATATATTTCAGTTCTGGATTTTATTTGAGTGGTTACCATTAAGTTTATGTAAATAAAAGTGTGATATTTAGAGTATTCCATTTTCTTCAGCACACTTACTTTCTCCATTCCCATGTTCCGGTTCAGGCCTTTACTCTCCCCTTTTTTATGTTTTGGTTGCCACAAATTGTCCCTCTTGATGGTGGTCGAATAGCCTCCTTCAGTATTTCTTATAGTGCTTGTCATGTGTTAGAAAATTCCCTCAGCTTCTGTATGTCTGGAAAGGTCTTTATTCCTCCTTCATATCTAAAGGATATCTTTGCTGGGTACATTATTCTTGGCTCATAATTTCTCTCTTTCAATAGTTTGACTATTTGGTTCCACTCCCTCCTGGCTTGTAGAGTTTCTGCTGAGAAATCTGATGATAATCTAATAGGCTTTCCTTTGTAGGTTACTGTCTTTTTCCTGGCTGCCTTGAGGGTTCTCTCTTTGTCGTTGATTTTTGAGAGCTTCCATACAATGTGCCTTGGAGAAGGCCTGTTGGGGTTGAGGTATTTGCTTCTTGGATTCGAGGATCCAGTTGTTTCTACAAGTTTGTGAAATTCTCATCGACTATTTGTTAGAATATACTTTCTGTTCCCTTCTCTCTTTCTTCTCCTGCTGGTATGCCCATTATTCTTATATTGCTCTTTCTGATGGAGTCAGAAAGTTCTTGTAGAGTTCTTTCATTTCTCTTAAGTCTCAAGTCTCTTTCTTCTTCCATCTGTGGCATTTCCAGGTTTCTATCTTCGATGTCATTGATTCTTTCTTCCATCTGGTCAACTCTACTTCCTAAGCTGGCTATTTCATTCTTAATTTCTTCTATTGAGTTCTTAATCTCCAGAAATTCTTTTTGGTTCTTTTTTAAAATTTCAATATCTTGGTAAAATGTTCATGTTGTTCTTTGATTGTGTTTCTGAGTTCATTAAACTGGCTTTCTGTGTTTTCTTGCATCTTGTTGAGTTTTTTCCTAAGTGCAATCTTGAATTCTCTGTCGTTTAAGTCACATATTTCCATATCTTTAAGTTGATTTTCTGGAGATGTTTTCACTTTTTTTCTAAGTTGTCTTGTTGCTTTGGTTATTCATGGCAATTACTGATTTATTATTTCTCTTCCTAGACATCTACAGGAGTGGGTTCTGCAACAGGTTGATAGGAAGAGGTCTTTCTTTGGTTTTCCAGTATGTGTTTGTAGAATGTTTTATTTTCTCTCTTACTGCAGTCTTTGTTTCTCACACACTGTGGTGTTATGTTTTCTCTGCACTATTCCAGCTTCTCAGACAATGGGGATATTCCCTGTGAGCAGGCTTCTCCTCTCTTAACAGTTTGCCTGTGTCATAGGGCGCAGCGTCTGTGTGGGGTTGCAGAGAGCTTTTGAAGTTCCAAATCTCTTCCTGCACCAGATTCAGAGCCCATGTGTTTCACAGTTCTGTTTATGTCTGCAGGGATCCACCCAGATAGGTGGGGACAGGGGCGGGGTGACTTGTGAGAGGTGGCCCAGAGCAATGGCAGTGACCACCACCACAGCCTGTACTGCTTCCACCGCTCCCTCCCCTTTGCTGGAACTAGTTGTACTGCGAATCTCTGTCTGTGGACCACAGTTCTCAGAACTGCAAGTATTCTGTTCTTTTGATCTGACACTGCTACTGTTCTGCTTCTAGCACTGGCAGGTGGGGGCTGGGCGAGCTCTGGGAAGTTAGGGAGGGGGTGGCTAGTCTCAGTGCCTAAAGCTTTCATTCTCTAGGGCAGTGAGGGCTTTAACCACCGTTTTCAGCCTTCTTCCCTCAGTCTTTCCTCTGAGATCTCCTCCATGAGGTTTGGGTTCAGCTGTGTTATATGCTGTCCCCTCACCCCTGTGGGCCATAAACGGAGCCCTAGCAGTCCAAATTCTTCCCTCTCTCACAGCTGCAGTGGTTCCGGGACGCAGCAGTCTTGGAGCACTGAGCTAGGTCTGCATCCTGCGCCCGCGTGGCCCCGTCTCTGCACTTCTCCCATCCCTCTTCCCCTGCTAGTGCAATTTGCCCACCTGTAGGTGAATTCAGTTCTGTCTGCACAGCAGACAGAATTCAGGCTTTGTCTTGCCTGTCTGTTGTGCAGGGAGTCTTTTGTGGAGTTATAGTTGTTCAATTTGTTGTAAATTCCAGGGTATATATTTTCAGAGGCTCACCTAACACCACTATTTTGATGATGTCTCAAGAATCATTTTGAAGTCGGTTGGTTTATTTTCAGTTGCAATTGCATCCACAGATTGTCATCCAGTAGCACATTTAAAAAATATGCAAACTTTACTAACAATTGTCACCCCAATATACTTTAATTTAAAAAAACCAAAACACCAAACAAAACATACCAATTCTATTGTTACCTTCTATCATATTGCTGCTCTGAATATATTTGAATGTTTGTCAGTTACTGTCCCTTCTGTTAAAAATCCAGTTTCACACCAGCAGTAGAAAGATAGGGATAATCTCCTCGCTTGTGAGTCAGGGTTCTGCTCTGTAGCCTTTCAAACTTTCCTCACCCCATACAGTATCTATTTGTTCCCTTTTCATCCTGATCTTCCCACGGAGAATAGGGAGGGCTACCTCTCTCAAGTATGGTGTTGTCATGGCAACGCAAGACCTTTGACAAACCCTCTGCAATTCACTCACATTTCTGTGTCATGTGAAGTGAGGCCAGGTTTTGCCTCCCAAGGTTCAAAAAATCACCTTGCCTAGAAGCCCTGCTTCTTTTGGTGAGCAGCCATGAGCTGGGTGCCAGTTGAGGCTTTCAGCATTTTGGTCAGTGTCCAACACTTTGGCCAAAGTTTTCACTGGGTGAAGTGTGACCTGTCTGCCAATTCTGCCAGCCTTCCCTGTCTGCCCAGGCAGCAGGCCTTAGTACCCAAATCTCCCCCTTTGCATGGGAGCTGGCTTGCAAGTCCTGGCTGCATCTGGGTTCTATGTCACTGTCTGACCCTCTCATTCTGCACTGTCACTGAGGTGCTTGGCTTTGGTACAAATTAGTGGTGCTGGGTTGTACCGGTGGCTTTTCTGCTGTGAGTAAGGCATGAGCAGTGCCTGCTTTCCTTAGGGGACCCTTTAGCATTTACGTTTTGAGATCCCTGTAAGGTTAAAGAATACACTCTCTCTGACACTCTGGATAATCAGGTGTTAGTTCCAGCTTGGCCATTAACTAGCTGTTGCCTTGGTCAAAGCATTTAACCCCTCAGGGTCTCAGCAGTTTCGAAGATGCTTCCATGATGGTCCTGGATTGTACCCAGAGAGTTCTAACTACAGAGAGTCTATAGGGAGTTGAGAGGTTTTTCTGGGGGATGAGGGAACCTCAATGGGAACTGGGGTGGTCTACACCCAGCCAACTTTGTAGGAAGAAAGTTATAGCCTCCCTGCCCCACCCAGTCCCTGAGACACCTTTCCTTCTGAGAGCTGCCCTCTCTGGTGCTGGATCTCTGGATGGTGCCTGATGGGGAAGCATCTGTTCTGCTTTTTGTCTTTTGGTTTTGTTTCTGGAATATGTGTCTTCTCCTTTCCTTGATTTGAAATTTAGGGCTTTAACAACGTGGTATGTATCACATCAAGGGATATTAGCATTTCATTTGAGAAGGCTCTCCCCTGTGACAGGAAGCTAGGGGATCCCACATTTTGCTGGAGTTTTCTAGGTTAACAAGAGGTTTCATGAAGAGGATCTGATGGCCAGTTGGGATCTGAAGATATACCTCTCTAAATTCGGACATTGTTATTGCAGGCTCACTTTTCTCATCTCTTCAGCATTGTTGCTTTTTACAGGGAGAGGTTGTTAGAGTGAAGGTAAAGGGGGCTGGGGAAAGGATTTGAGGAAAATGTTGCTCTGGGTAGAAAGAATTTTAAGTTACCATATGGCTGGAACCATATGAGAGACACACATATGTAGATTGTGTTGTTGTTTGCTCTCATTCACTTGTCTCTTTGCTATGTTTCTGGTGCCTATACTGTGTTTAGTGGATCCTACGAGTACCACGCCCAGACCCCTCCCTTCAAGACTAATGTCCCCCCTCCAACTGCAGGGAAGACGAGTTCTGATGGCTCACGGTGGTGTCCATCACAAGGCACTGCCTTTAGATATAGAGAACTGCTTTGCCCAAGGTTGTCCTCGAGGGGCAGGTCAGACCAATGACTGGCTGATGTAGAGGGGAAAATTCTCAAGAAGATTTTGAAAATTCCCTGTAGAATTGACTAAAACCTTAATGGCCACTTAAGATTTCCTACTGTATTCCAGGAAACAATGTAGGTTTATTCATATGATCAAGATAGGTTTCCCCTATAATACTACATTAAAATTGCTTTAAAATATGTACGATGAAAATTATTTTCCATAATAATTAAATTATCTGATTTGTGGCTAGTCTTAAATGCCAGTGAATATGGAAATAAACTTTCAACAAAAACTACACTTGATTGAAACAGTGTTCATAGTTAACACCCTCCCCCCCCCAAAAAAAAACACAAAAAAAACCCTCCAAACATATAGGCAACAGTGAATGCAGTGATGGGATGACAGCTGAATAAATTACAATTATCTTCATGTAGATTACAACATCGATGTTTAAAACACCAGTATGAGATAACTAAGAAATTTCAAGAGTGTTTGGAGGTATTGTCAGTGAAAACATTGAGATGCCGAAAGTGTCTGGACTCTCATCCAAGCACAATATAGTAATACAGATGCAAAATTTCAGCAAGTCCTCAATTAACATTATTTCCTTCAATGTCATCTTTCATTATAACATTGATGAGATGCTATAAGAACTTAACTCTTGTTTAGCTTATGGTAAAATTGGTTTTATTATATGTTATTTCACTTAAAATCACAGAATCTATAGATACTGTTAAGTGAGGACTTATTGTATAATGTTGCACACCTGAAATTTATATACTGTTATAAATTGGTATTACCTCAATAAAAAAATTTAAAATAAAATAACATAATGATAAGACACTGACTTGGGTAGGTGTGCTTGGTGCACAAGTGCACAGATGCATGTATATATACAAATGGCTGAAGATGGAGGGGTCATGAAGGGCTATTGAGGTGGTTAACATAGATGCCTGGTTAGGACACTAATGGAACCCAAGCAAAACAGAGGAGAAAAAAGATTGCACTAAAAATATGAAGCATGTATGAATAATTGCATTTGTGTAATTGTGCAAAATTGTGTATGTTGTATGAATGTATAAAGAAATAAAGTTTATAAACAGATATACCTTTGGCCTCCTCATCAAGATGTGTTTCCAATTCAGAAACTCTACTATTTAACAAGAAAAAGGAAAACTGGGGGAAAGACCTGTGCAGCATACAGAAGACACCTCCCTGTCTAATTGGGATAATGGGCAATTTTCATAGGTGTCTCCAGCTAGACTTTACCATGCCTATTGCTTCCATTGCTCTGCATCCCAGGTGGGAAATTATAGAAAGTTACAAAATCTATGAACAGTATACTAAAGCTACCTTAGTAGGAAGCTCTGGAAAGCATATGCAGGAAGTAGATGTGGAAATAAAATGTGGACTGAGACTAAATTATGAAAAAATAGAAAATCTGAATAGACCTATCACTAATAATAAGAAAATTAAAACAGTAATCAAAAACCTCCCAAGGAAAAAAAAATCCAGGACCAGATGGCTTCAATGGTAAATTCTGCCAAACATTCAAAGACTTACCTATCTTTCCAAACTTCCAAAGGAAAAAAAGAAATGAAGAAGAGGGAATGCTTCCTAACTCATTTTATGAGACCATGTTGGCCTAATAACAAAACCAGATAAGGACAACAGGCCAATCACCAGTAACGAAATTGAATCAGTCATCCAAAACCTTCCCAAAAGCGGATCTAATACCAAACCTGCTCAAACACTTCCAAAAAATTGAAGAAGAGACAGTACTCCCTAAATCATTTTATGAGGCCATTGTTACCCTGATATCAAAACCTAGTAAGGACAACACAAAAAAAGAGAACTACAGACCAATATCTCTGATGAATACAGATGCAAAAACCCTAAACAAAATTCTAGCAAATCGAATGCAACAATGCATTAAAAAGATTATTCATCACGACCAAGTGAGGTTCATCCCAGGGGCACAAGGATGGCTCAACATACGCAAATCCATCAATGTGATACATCACATAAACAAAATAAAGGACAAAAATCATATGATTATATCAATGGATGCAGAAAAAGCATTTGACAAGATACAACATCAATTTATGATTAAAACACTTAATAAAATAGGTATAGAAGGAAAATACCTTAACTTAATAAAGGCCATATATGACAAACCCTCAGCTAATATCATAATTAACCGTGAAAACTGAAGCCCTTTGCTCTACTTTCAGGAACATGACAGGGCTGTCCCCTATCACCTCTGGTTCTCAACATAGTGTTGGAGGTCCTCGCCAGAGCAGTCGGGCAAGAGAAAGAAATAAAAGGCATCCAAATTGGGAATGAAGAAGTTAAATTGTCACTCTTTGCAGATGACGTGATGCTGTATATAGAAAACCCTAAAGTCTCCACCAAAAAGCTATTAGAAACAATCAACGAATACAGTAATGTGGCCGGCTACAAAATCACTGTACAAAAGTCCATTGCATTCCTTTATACTAACAACGAAATTTCAGAAAAAGAAAGAAAGAAAGAAAGAAAGAAAAAAAAAACAATTCCCTTGCAATTGCAGCAAAAAGAATAAAATACCTAGGAATAAACTTCACCAAGGATGTGAAAGAACTATATGCTGAATACTACAAGACATTTTTAAAAGAAATTGAAGGAGACACAAAGATATGGAAAAACATTCCGTGCTCATGGATTGGAAGAATCAACATAGTTAAAATGGCCATATTACCCAAAGCAATATACAGATTTAATGCAATCCCCATCAAAATCCCAATGGCATTTTTAAAAGAAATAGAACAAAAAATCATCAGATTTGTATGGAACTACAAAAGACCCCGAATAGCCAAAGCAATCTTAAAAAAAAAGAACAATACTGGAGGTATCACACTCGCTGAGTTTAGCTTGTACTACAGGGCAACAATAATCGAAACAGCATTGTATTGGCAGAAAAACAGACACGTAGACCAATGGAATAGAATTGAGAACCCAGAAATAACTCCCCATAAATATGGACAGATAATTTTTGACAAAGAAGCAAAAAACATACAATGGAGAAAAGACAGCCTCTTCAATAAATTGTGCTGTGAGAATTAGAAAGCCACATGCAAAAGAATGAAATTGGATTGCTATCTGTCACCATGTACCTAAATTAATTCAAAATGGATGAAAGACTTATACATTAGAACTGACACAATAAACTGCATAGAAGAAAACATAGGTACCAAACTTATGGACCTTAGGTTCAAAGAGCATTTTATGAACTTGACTCCAAAAGCAATGGAAGTAAAAGCTAAAGTAAACGAATGGGACTATATGAAACTTAAAAGCTTCTACACAGCAAAAGAAACCATCGACAAAATAAAGAGGCAACCAGCTGAATGGGAGAAGATTTTTGCAAACAGTGCCTCTGATAAGAGGCTAATATCCAAAATATACAAGGAACTCATGAAACTCAACAACAAAAACAAACAACCCAATTGAAAAATGGGCAGAGGACCTGAAGAGACATTTCTCCAAAGAGGACATACAAATGGCAAATAGACATATGAAAAAATGCTCAACATCACTAATCATTAGAGAAATGCAAATAAAAACCACAATGAGATATCACCTCACCCCAGTCAGAATGGCTATCATCAACAAGACAAATAGTAACAAGTGTTGGAGAGGCTGTGGAGAAAAAGGAACTCTCAGACACTGTTGGTGGGAACGCAGACTGATGCAGCCGTTATGGAAGGCCGTGTGGAGGTTCCTCAAAAAATTATGAATAGAATTACCATATGACCCAGCAATCCCTCTCCTGGGTATCTATCCAAAAAATCTGAAAACATTTATCCATAAAGACATGTGTGCTCCAATGTTCATTGCAGCTTTGTTTCCGGTGGCCAAGACATGGAAACAACCAAAATGTCCTTCTATAGATGAATGGATAAAGAAGTTGTGGTATATATACACAATGGAATACTATTCGGCGGTAGGAAAAGATGAAATAGGACCGTTTGTGACAACATGGATGGATCTTGAGAGTATAATGCTAAGCAAAATAAATCAGATAGAAAAAGCAGAGAACCATATGATTTCACTGATATGTGGTATATAAACCAAAAACAACAAAAGAACAAGACAAACAAATGAGAAACAAAAACTCATAGACACAGACAATAGTTTAGTGGTTACCAGAGGGTAAGGGTAGTGGGGGGTGGGAGATGAGGGTAAGGGGGATCAAATATATGGTGATGGACGGAGAACTGACTCTGGGTGGTGAACACACAGTGGGATTTATAGATGATGTAATATAAAATTTTACACCCAAAATCTATGTAACATTACTAACAATTGTTACCCCAATAAACTTTAATTAAAAAAAAAAAGAACTCCTGAAACCTATGCAACTTTATTAACATACAGATTCTTCAAAAAATAAGAATAGAATTACCATATGATCCAGCAATTCCTACTGTGGAATTGTCTATTTATCCAAAGACAATGAAAATACAAATTGAAAAAATATATGCACCTCTATGTTCACTGCAGTATTATTTACAATAGCCAAAATATGGAAAAGTGTCCAATGACAAATGAATGGATAAAGAAAATGTGGTTTATATACAATGGAATACTACTGAGCCATAAAAAATATGAAATACTGCCACTTGTTTCAACATGGATGGACCTTGAGGGTACTATGCTAGGTGAAATAAGGCAGATGGAAAAAGACATGATTTAACTTATATGTGGAATATAAAAAACAAACAATAACAACAACAACAAAGGAACAAGCAAAAGAAAACAAAAAACAAACTCATTGATACTGACAGCAGACTGGTGGTTAGGGGAAGGGGGTTGGGGGAAGATGAAATGAGAAAGGGGGGTCAAATGTATGGGGAATGGTGGAAACTAGACTTTTTTTCATAACGAGGCTCTTCCCTACAATTTTCTCTTTTCTGCCCTCAACTCGTGGCAGAAGAGAGTACACCTGATTCCTGGTGAATTCATGAATCACAAAGGGGGAGCCAGTACCTAGCCTCACAGCCTAGCGTTAAACAAAGGGGGTTTTTACTGCTTTTATTTCTTACTCTTCATGGGCTTTTTGCTGGTATGGAGGGGGCGGTTGGAAGCCCACGCTTTCTTCCCATCTGGGAGGAACGGGACGCTGCTGATGCATGCAAACAGGGTGCTCACTGGGATTACTCTGTGGGAGCTGCTCCTTCAGATAGGATCTGTGAGACAGCAGTACTGCCTTCTGCTTTCTGCTAAGTGGCCCCGAAGGCTAAATAATCAGGCTCCATAAGTTATAAAGAACCAGAACCCATGCTCTCTAAGTTTCTTTCCAACAACCACAGAGATTTCAGGACTACCCTGTATGTGAAAGGGCACCACTGACAGACGAGTCCACCAGGAGAAAATGTTTGTGATACAGTGAATCGATAATGGGTTAATAGGTATAATATGAAAAAAGTGCCTACAAATCAATAAGGTGCAGAAGCCCCAAGAGAAATAGGTAAAGGTATGATAGTAATTTATAGAGGGAATAATAAAAAAGGCAACAAAATATCAAACATATGCAGAGATGTTTAACACCATAGTAACTAATAACATGCAAATTGAAAAGAAAAGTGATAAGATCTCATTTTTTTAAAAAATTAAAGTTTATTGGGGTGACAATGGTTAGTAAAGTTACCTAGGTTTCAGGTGTACAATTCTGTGTTACATCATTTATATATCACATTGTGTATTTACTACCCAGAGTCAGTTCTTCTATCACCGTATATTTGATGCCTTTTACCCCCATCTACCACGCTCTCCCTCCTTTGGTAACCACTAAACTATTGTCTCAATCTGTGAGTTTTTGTTTATTCATTTGTTTGTCTTATTCCTTTGTTGTTTTCAGTTTTATATACCACATATCAGTGAAATCATATGGTTCTTGACCTTTTCTGTCTGACTTATTTCGCTTAACATAATAATCTCGAGGTCCATCCATGTTGCCACAAATGGCATTATTTTATCTTTTCTTATGGCAGAATAGTATTCTATTGTGTATATGTACCATAGCTTCTTTATCCAATCATATATTGAAGGATACTTTCATTGTTTCCATATCGTGGCCACTATAAATAAAGCTGCAATAACGTTGGAGCACATATATTTTTATGGATAAATGTTTTCAGCTTTTTTGGGTAGATACCCAGCAAAGGAATTGCTTAGTCATATGATAATTCTATTCTTAACTTTTTGAGGAACCTCCACAATTCCATAGCAGCTGCACCAGTCTGCATTCCCACCAACAGTGTATGAGGGTTCCTTTTTATCCACAGCCTTTCCAACTCTTGTTATTATTTGTTTTGTTGATGATAGCCATTTTAACTGGGGTGAGGTGATATCTCATTGTGGTTTTCATTTGCATTTCTCTGATGATTAGTGGTGTTGAGCATCTTTTCACATGTTTATTGGCCATCTGTATGTCCTCTTTGGAAAAATGTCTATTTAGTTCTCTGCCCATTTTTTAATGGATTATTTGTGTCTATTTTATTTATTTATTTTTTTTGCTGTTGTGTTGTATGAGTTCCTTATATATTTTGGATATTAGCTCCTTATTGGAAGTGTATAAGACATTTTTGATAGAAATTGAAGTAGACACAAAGAAATGGAAAGACATTTTGTGTTCATGGATTGGAAGAATCAACATAGTTAAAATGGACATTTTACCCAAAGCAATATACTGATTTAATGCAATCCCTATCAAAATCCCAATGGCATTTTTAAAAGAAATAGAACAGATGACTAGGAAAGACACGGACTCAGTTGGGGCAGCACGCTCGTCCAAGTTCCCTGCAGGAAAGCGGACTATGCTGTGCCTTCTCCAAAGAACGCATATCTCCAGCCATTCGGATCGAAGCGTTAGTCACCTCTCCTTTTGTTTCTCAGCATGTATAACGTGATAAGGGAAACAAGACAAAGATTGGCTTGTGTATACCTGACCCAAAGGGGGGCATCAACAAAAGTAATTGTCTAGAAGGAGTGGAAAGTTGGAAAGAGCAAAGTTCCGGGCATTCTGCTGTTATTAATTCCCAGCAGAAAAGGCACTTTACTTCTAAAGATTGTACTTGTTTCTTAAAGGGAGAAGAAGGTGGCAAGAATATTTAGGCTTCCAAAGAGGGCAGCCACACAAAAACAGAGCAGAGAGAAAGTTTGTGGGCCCATGACACCTCTCAAATTCTCTTTTCCATCTGTCATTTATGTGTGCCTGTTTATAGATAATTCTCATGGGAGCTGGTATTTATATGGCATAAACAGGAGTGTGCATTTGCACATGTGCATGCATGCATGTTCACACAAATAATTTAAGAAACTTACTCACAGATTACATTTATTTTTAATGTTTATAGGTCAGATAAATGTAGTGTCATCACTACATATAATAGTATAGCCCTTATGGGCTATAATATTTTTATTATCTTATCACATTACAAAGCTCCAGGATAAAAAGGAGGTCATCTAGTGACCAGAACATGTTATATACCTGACCCCATTTTGTATAACCCAGCTTAACTTTCTTGTCTAAACTCACAGTTTAGTGTTTTCCAATTGAAAACGGTATGAGGCAAGATACGTTGTCAAGTTCTGCATATGAGGCAGCTGAGGCCCTGACATTAAAATGTGAACTCAAAGTATACCAATAAATAAGAGGTATAAAACCCTGCCTGACCTCCAAGGAGAAATACCTTAAGATTTCTACAGCAGGAGGCGAATTCCTCTGCCTCAAGGAGGCTTGTATAATCTCCCACAATCTGTGTAATTCCTCTTGGTTTTGCAGTGAAATGTTTTACATATAACACCTGCTCCCAGCTTTCTGATAAAACTTTACATCTTATTTAAGATGCTGATCCATTTATTTCTGAAAAATAAACAACTCTACGCTTAGTAGTGTAAAACATGTTTCACTATGCTCATGGTTTCTGTAGGTTGGGAATCCAGGAGACATCATAGGGATGGTTTTTCTTTGCTCATAAATGTCTGGTCAAATTCAAGGCTGAGCTGACTTGACAGCTGGTAGGGAAACACCTATAGTGCATCCACGTCCCTATCTTGTAACTGATGCTCTTGGCTGAGACTTTAAGCAGACCATCCACAGGAGCACCCATTACATAGCCTTTCCATTTGGTATCTCCATGTGGGCTCATTCAAGCTTCCTCACAGCATGATGGCTGGGTTCCCAGAACAAACATCGCAAGATATCAAGGCAAATCTCGAGACCTCATCGTGACCTAGCCTCCAAAGCCATGCAGCATCACTTCTGCCAGACTCTACTGGTCAAGGCCTTCATAAAGTTCTGCCTAGTCTCACAGGAGGGGGTATTTAAGTAAATGCTCTAGAGAGTATGAGAGATGGGAAACATTGCAGCAGCCATTTTTTTGAAAATGTAACCTGTCACAGCTGCATTTCTAGGGATAATAACAGTACAGCTTGCTTTCCTAAATACTATTTTGAGAAAGATTATGTCAAATGAACCAAACCTCTGAGACCTAAAATGCCTTTTAGCTTATTAGGTCATGGCATTATAACAGGGAAAAGTAAAGGGTGTTTTTACTCAAAAGCCATTATACTTATCAAGTGCACATTAGCATATATAACAACGTTTCTGGGGGAAGAAAGAAATTATTACATAGCCGAGTCCTATGAACACCAAGCACTGTTTCTAAGCTTGTTAAATATGTGTCTCTTAGATATTTGTGCTGTTCTACTTCCAAAGAACACAAACATGACTGTGATGGATCCACACAAGTTCCTTAGTGAATTCAAAACAGTTTTTTGTCCTTGTTTGTTTTCTAAGTCAACTGGAATTAGAGGTAAAAGGAGACACCATACAGAAAGGCAGGGTGCTGATAGGAGGGCCCGGCCTTGCTTTCACCCAGGGGGAGGGAGTGATGCGTCTGCAGGCCTTCGGCAGATATTCTTCGGGGCTCGAGGAAGGTGAACACATGAGATTCCCATCTTCACCCAGTCTAACTAAGGTTGGGGGAGGGGGGAAGATGGACAATTGAAGCAGTGATGACAGGAGCCAGGGGAAAGAAGGGAAGTGAGCATGTGGATGCCAACAGAGGTTTGGTTCCATGAGTGAGGTTGGAGATGAGGGAGAAAGAAGATGGAGATAGGCCTTATGGAAAACGGCTTACTTGGGGGATTCTATTTAAATTTGCACAAGCACAGGGCTTATGTCCTGTTCTCTGCTGTGTCTCCAACACCTGGCATAATGCTTGGCATATAGTAGGAGCCCAGTTAAGAGTCTGAAGTGCACAATTACAGAGAGAAAGTAGATCGCCCTTCAGGATAGGAGCCTTATTCATGAAGGACAGTAAGGGCTGCAGAGAGGAATCTTGAGAGGGTAGAACCTGTGGTCAGAATACCTGGCTGAATCACTAACTAAGGATTTCAAGTGGGTCGTGTAGCACCTTGGACTCTCAGAGTACTGACTTCTGCCGCACTGGAGTAATGCCCCCCCGCCCCCACTTATTTCAGACAGGTGTTAGGGTATCAGGAACATTGAAAGAGCATTACACAGGAGGACAGGCTATTAGGGTGGACCACAAGCGGTGTGGGCTAATTTACATACATGTTAAAATATTAGCAAGGAAGCTGCCTTACCTACTGAAGCTACTGACGTCTTTAAAAATATGATAGACATGTACAAATCGTTTGTTAATTTCAGCTATTATTATAGTTTTCATTTATTAAAGTAGGCCACCAAAAAAAAATAAACTTGTTAGCTGCTAGGTAATAAAAGTCCTTGAAAGCAATAATGCTGCATTAAAAAATATTTGACCATTCATATACTTTAGGACTTTTCCCCACATGGTACAGATTCTAAGGTATTGTTGCATTCTGATAATTTCTTTCCTCAAAATGCCCATATTGAAAGGGAGGGCTCATGTCTTGGGTTACATTAATTTAGGCATAATAAATATTCTAAATATATGCTGAACCTTTAAACAGACAAAGCAGGAATTCTCCTTGCCAACAATTTGTCAATTAGTATTTTAATCATATTTGTGTCTTATTTATACCCTGACAACCTCCAAGAAGGATCTGAGCGGAGGGTTAGCTCATTTTCCACATGTAAATGGCCCTTTCTCATTGCATTTTTCTAGTCTTAATTTCTAAGGTCTAATTAAATATATTGCCATGGTCACTGCAGAATCTTAAATGAAGAATTAACATTTTTCAACCAATGAGAGTGGAAAGTTTTGGGAAAGTGCCCTTACATGCCAGGCCCCTTTATTCTTAGATGTTGCTTCCCTGTTTTAGTCTTTACATCACCAATCAAACAAACACACACAAAATATATTTATTATAGTCTTTTACAAGGTCACAGATTGCACGAATACTAAACATTCTAAATTATGCATATTAAGATTGTAAAGTGATGTACAGCCCCCTTGACTACCAGTGTGCTTTTTAAAAATAAACTTTAATCAGCACTGTGCATAGCCCTAACTCTGTGTAGGGGGCAGCACACTCTGTCAATTGAAGTCATCCCCAAAGCCTTACAAGCCCATTCTCTCCTGTGTTCAGATGCTAAGAATGCAGACTCCAAATCTAATTTACATCCTTGTTATTAGTGGGCCACAGTTCAAACTGGAAACATCTCTGAAGTCCTTCACTGTAGCTGAACAAGAGCTGACTTTTCGGTGGCTAAAGGGCATGGCAGGCAGCAGGACTCAGCCATCAGAGGGGCTTTGGAAAGATGTTGCCCAGGAGGTGGATGTGTGGTCTGAGCAGGAGTTTCCATATGTTGACAGGAGGGTGGGCACAAAGGGAGAGCCTCTAGATGGAGACTCCGAGGTGGGGTGGGGCAGGGAGCTTTAGGAGTTGCAACAGGTGGGTGCACAAGGTGCGGGTATAAGCAAGATGCCATGGGAAGGCTGACACAAGTCCTTTCCTCAGCAGGTTGAAGTGTTTGCATTCTATCCTGGTGGCCCTGTGGAGCCCTGAAGTTTTCAAGCAGGGGTCCCCATGGTCAGGTCTGCATTGTAGGAAGCTGACTGTGTAGGAAGCAAGAAGACTGCACTGGGTGTGGAGGATGTGATTCTGTTCAGGTAGGTAGATAAGAACAAGGACTAGTTGTCTTGATGTGAGAGGCACTGTTCCTCTGACTTTGCACAGCATGTTTACCTATCACCTGGGGCACAGAGCAGTTCTGTCTGGGGCTAGATGACAGCATTTGCCTTATCCTGTCTTACCTTAGAGGCCCAGGAATGGTGAGCAACTTACCCAGGGTCACAGAACTGAGAGTGGACATCACCAGGATTGTCTCCAAAATCCCATCCCCATGTACCCAGAGCCCTTATCTGAATAACATAGAGGTACATATGGCATCTTTGAGTTTGTTGTGGAGAGTGGCCATTTAGCAAAATGTTGAAAATGTCTGCTCTGAGTCAGGTCCCTAGCCTGGGCTGCACTCTTGACTTTATGGCCCTGGGAGTTTGGGCAAGTTACTTGATCTCCATGAGACTCAGTTTCCTCATCTGTAAAGCATTCCTCCCGCCTGACCACAGAACTGTGGAGGGATATGTGCAATAAAGCTTATGAAAAGCCTGGCACACGCAAATGCTCAGAAGACAATGGCCAGTATTACTGTCAGTGTCGATATTGTGGACTGGGGGAGGTGTCATTTCTCTAGTGTGGTGCAGGGCAATGTGTCCTGTCCCTCAGTAGCTGACAATGATGTGTCTAGAACAAGGAAATTCCTCAGACCCTGAGTCCTTGACTCTTATAACCATCTGTTCATAAACCACCATGAGCTAACCCCTTAATTCATGCTTTTTGATGATGAAAAATTATTATTACAATTCTATTCTGGGAGCTGAAGGGGTATAATTCTGAGTTTAGATACATTTAGAAACCCATCTAAGACTGACTCTGCTTTAAGCCTTTCCCTCTGGGTTTTGGATTCTGTTAAGTTACTGAGAAATAAAATTGATCATTTTGTAGATTAATGAAAGATTGTGCCAAGATCACTTTTAAGTGCTGCTGCCAGGGTCATTCTTTAGTTTTATGGCTTGTGATGCTCCATGTCATCCATGATGTGCGCAGACTTATTTCCTCTCCTGCTTTATGACAAGTGTACTAGGTGGTCTATGTCAGACAGCCAGTCACAGTATTCCCAATTAGACAGGGGTAGGGTGTTGGTGGTGTTCGGAGCATGTCTGATTTCTGTCCTGGCACCAAAGGGTTAAGTCCTCTGTCCTAAATCAAAGACACCACCTCCCAAAACCCTTCAACTGGAGTCAGGCTGTTCCTTTCTAATAAAAAAGTGGAATTATTTTGGGAAGAGATCACTCTGGTGAAATATATCGAGTTACTTTGTGGTCTCCCTGCTCCTAAAGTGGTGATGAGCAGTAATAAAGAATGTTGAGAAAGAATTGGCCTTTCACATGAATGGCTCTTAGGCTAAGAATGCAAGCAAATAGAATTCATCTGCATTTAACCAGTCGTATGCTTACAGAATTTGATAGATATATTAATGCAATATTCACTGGGGTAATATTTCCTTGCTATTACCACTACGTGGTTATGTAACTATCAGCACAGTTGTGCAATGGACTTGATCAAACAAGAACATTCATGAAAATGTCTAATTACAGGACAAAACTGAGGGCTTTGTGTGTTCCTGTATTTTATTTTAAAACTCCTGAATTCAGATTCACCCCTCCTGGGGATCACATCTGACACTGACAGGAAGATGGGTTTGGCCTGACTTCCTCTGAGTCTTGAACCAAGAGATCATCCCACATGTGTGATATTGGTGTCACGGAATGGAAACAGAACCAGAAAGGACCAGAGAGCTTCCCTTGAGGGGCTGCACTGGGTGATTATCTGGGTCACAGAGGGAAATTCTCATAGCAAGAACTTGGCACAAATTCTGTAGACCAAGTAGAACCTTGCAGGGGAGGAAGGCCAAGGAAGGATTCCTGGGGGTCAGTGATGGGTATGGGAGTGTGGGCCATGCCCTGGCCCCATATGCTGTGGGGAGGACAGCCCAGAGAATATTATGGACAGAGGGGAGGGAGGCCTGGGTATCCATGCAGTGTTTTGGAGCCTTATATGTAGGCAAATGCAAGTTCCATTAATAGAAATAAAGAAAACAAGAATGACATCACAGAAATGGTGGTGTGAGGAGTGTTTCTTGAAATCTCCCCTGGAATTCACAACAAATTGAACAGCTATAAATCAACAACGGACTCCCTGCATGGCACACAGGCATGCCTGAGAGACCTGCAATTGAAATCATCTAAAGGTGGGCAAATTGAATGAGTGGGGACGAGAGAATGGGAAAGTGCAGAGATGCAGGTCTCAGGCCAAAGGACACAGAAGGGAGCTTGGATCTGCATACATTCTGGAGCTTACCGCAGTTGTGGGAGACTGATGCACAGGCCCGCTTGAGGGAATCAGCATACAACACGGCTGAACCCAACGCTCATGGCTGACACCTTGGAACAAAGACTGAAGGAAGAAGGGTGGGGAAGGTGGTTTAAGCCCTCACTGCCAACAGAGGATGGAAGACATAGATATGAAACCTGGCCAACTGCCTCCCCACCCTCCCAGAGCTTGCTCTACCGCCACCCTCCCAGTGCTAAGAGCAGACACCAGAAGAAATGGTAGCAGTGCCAGCTCAAAGGAACAGAATATTTACAGATCTGAGAGCTGCAGCCTTTCAGCCACAGACTCACAGTGCAAATAATTATGGTGAAAGGGAAGAAACTGTAGGGTCAAGACAACTGTGAGCTGGTAGTCTTCATTGCTCAAAGTCACTTCTCAGAACCCAACCAGCCATCACCCTCACCTATCTGGGAAGATCCCATCAGGGAGAACCAGAGCCGCTGAGACACACAAGCTCTGAATCTGGTTGCAGGAAGAGCTTTGGCACTTCAGAAGCTCTCCACATTACCCCATAGAGATGGTGCCCTGTGACCTAGGTAACCTGGTCATAGAGGAGAAGCCCACCTTCCAGAGAACACCACATTGTATGAGAACCTGGAACAGTGTAAAAGAAAATAGAATGTTACAGTGTGAGAGAGAATAAAAGGCTGCAGTGGGACAGAAAATAAAACATTCCAGCAACACCTACTGGATAGCAAAGGAAAGGCCTCTTCCTTTCAAGCATTGCAGAGCCCACTCCTGTAGAAGCCTAGGGAGAGAAATAATAAATCATTAATTGCCCTGAATAACCAAGGTCACAAGGCAGCTCAGGAAGGAAATGAAGTCTCCAGAAAATGAACTTAAAGACATAAAAATTTGTGACTTAAATTTCAGAGAATTCAAGATCACAGTTCAGAAAAACTCAATGAGACACTAGAAAACACAGAAAGGCAGTTTAATAAACTCAGAAACACAATCAAAGAACAAAATGAACATTTTGTCCAAGAGATTGAAATTTTAAAAAAGAAACAAATAGAAATTCTGGTGATGAAGAACTAAATAAAAGAAATGAAGAATGAAATAGCCACCTTAGGTAATAGAGTTGACTAGAAGGAGGAAAGAATCAGTGACATCGAAGATAGAAATCTGGAAATGACACAGATGAAAGAAGAGAGAGACTTGAGAGTTAAAAGAAATGAAAGAACTCTACAAGAACTTTCTGATTCCATCAGAAAGAGAAACATAATTATGGGCATACTGGAAGGAGAAGAAAGGGAGAAGGGAACAGAGAGTATATTCAAAAAATAGTCAACGAAAACTTCCCAAACTTGTGGAAAGAACTGGTCCTCAAACCCAAGAAGCAAGTAGAAGACCCAATTACTTGAATCCCCACAGGCCTTCTCCAAGGCACATTGTGTTGAAGCTTTCAAAAATTAATGACAAAGAAAGAATCCTCAAGGTATCCAGGGTAAAGAAGACGGTAACCTACAAAGGAAAGCCCATTAGATTATCATCATTTTTTTTTTCAGCAGAAACTCTACAAGCTAGGAGGGAGTGGAATCAAATACTCAAACTATGAAAAGAGAGAAATTATGAGCCAAGAATAACATGTCCAGCAAAGATACCCTTTACATATGAAGGAGGAATAAAGACCTTTAGAGAAATAAAGAAGCTGAGGGAATTTTCTAACACATGAACTGCACTACAAGAAACACTGAAGGAGGCTATATGACCTGAAACAAAAAAAAACAGAAGAACACAAAACCATGAGTAATATTCTGAACCGACAGACAGAAGCAGGAAATGGCAACCCATACACAAAATAGGACACTATACACTTGAACAAAACATACAAGGAAAAGAAGAAAAAATGCATTTAAAAAAAAGAGGAAAAAGACAATTTGTGACTGCAACATGGAAATCAATTCACAGTATAAGTAGGGATAATTTGTGACAACAAAAAATTAAAAGGGGAGAGAGTAAAGATCTAAACCAGCAAAAGGGAATAAAGAAAGAAAGCACGCTGGAGAAAAAGGACACTGTAAATATAAAATATTTTTTTACATAAATTTAATGGCGACTATCAAAAAGAGAAAATCCAGAATTGAAATATATAACATAAAAAAAGAAGAAGAGGGAAAAATCATAGAATACCAACACACTGAAATTATAGACATCAAAAAGGCAAAGAAACAATGGAGACACAGCCTTACCACAAAACAAGATAGAACAATAGGAAATCCTCATATATCAATAATCACCCTAAATGTAAATGGACTGAACTCACCAATAAAAAGGCACAGAGTAGCAGATTGGATCAAGAAACTAAACCCAACCATATGCTGCCTCCAAGAGACACATCTCAGCTACAAGGACAAATATAGACTTAAAGTGAAAATGTGGAAACTGACACTCCAAGCAAATAGTATTCAGAGAAAATCAGCTGTAGCTATACTGATATCAGATGTAACAGATTTCAGGATAAAAAAGGTAGCAAGAGACAAAGATGGGCATTTCATAATGATAAAGGGGACTATACAACAAGAAGACACAACAGTCATCATTATTTATGAACCCAATAGGACCCACTGAAATATACAAAGCAACTACTATCAGAACTAAAGGGAAAAATTGACCAAAACACAATTATAGTTTAGGGGACCTAAACATTTATTGTTTCAGGTCTTATGTTTAGGTCTTTGATCCATTTTGAATTAATTTTGGTACATGGTGACAGTAAGCAGTCTAGTTTCATTCTTTTGCACATGGCGTTCCAATTCTCCCAGCATCATTTATTTAAGAGGCTGTCTTTTCGTCATTGTATGTTTTTGGCTCCTTTGTCAAAAATTATGTGTCCATATTAATGTGGTTTTCTTTCTGGGTTCTCAATTCTGTTCCATAGAGATAGTTAATATATGCAAATCAATCAATGTGATATACCACATAAAAAAATAAAGGACAAAAATCATATGATTATATCAATGGATGCAGAAAAAGGGTTTGACAAGACACAATATCCATTTATGATTAAAACACTTAATAAAATAGGTATAGAAGGAAAATACCTTAAAATAATAAAGGCCATGTATGACAAACCCTCAGCTAATATCATAATTAACAGTGAAAAACTGAAGCCCTTTGCTCTATGTTCAGGAACACGACTGGGCTGTCCCCTATCACCTCTGCTTTTAACATACTATTGGAAATCCTAGCCAGAGTAATCAGACAAGAGAAAGAAATAAACAGCATCCAAATTGGGAATGAAGAAATTAAATTGTCACTTTTTGCAGACAATATGATGCTATATATAGAAAACCCTGAAGAGTCCACCAAAAGCTATTATAAACAATAAACGAATACAGTAAAGTTGCCGGCTACAAAATCAGCGTACAAAAATCCATTGCATTCCAATATACTAACAATGAAATCTCGGAAAAAGAAGAAAAAAACAATTCCTTTTGCAATTGCAACTAAAAGAATAAAATCCCTAGGAATAAACTTCACAAGGATGTGAAAGACCTATACACTGAAAACTGTAAGACATTTTTTAAAGAAATTGAAGGAGACACAAAGAAATGGAAAGACATTTTCATGTTCATGGATTGGAAGAATCAACATAGTTAAAATGGCCATATTACCCAAAGCAATATACACATTTAATGCAATTCCCATCAAAATCCCAATGGCATTTTTAAAAAGAAATAGAATAAAAAAATCATCAGATTTGTTTGGAATCACAAAAGACCCCCGAATATCAAAAGCAATCCTAAGAAAAAAGAACAATGCTTGAGATATCATACTCCCTGACTTCACTTTGTACTACCGGGCAACAATAATCAAAACAGTGTGGTATTGGCAGAAAAACAGACACACAGACCAATGGAGTAGAATTGCATTAGTTTTGTTTTTTTTTTTCATTCAGAATAATTTAATTACAAGGCTAGTTAATGGAAATTTCTATTACAAAATACTTCATTTGCTATGTAGTCCTAGAAATAGATCTAAAAAGTAATCTACTGGTTAATAGGTTGTGACTCTCTAGGGCAGTGACATGATTAAATAGAAACCATAGGCTTGAATCCTATGGACACATTAATCTAGATTTGATGTTGGTTCAGAATCTTTTAGCAAAATTAATAATAAATATCCATCTTGATCTGTATGTTTTCTTTTCATGTCCACAAAATGAAGAGCTTTTCTTGACCACCAGTTTTCCATACAACGGATGAGTAAATCTTGTAGCACTAGCCAGAAATGGTTATGGCTTGGGAACCTCACAGACACTGGCCTCTTTCAATGGGCAGACAGCGACCCCTCATTCAAAATGAAGCTGCTAATCAGTGACATCCATAGCTTCATTAGTATTCATCATCCCCCAGGATGCTTAGCATTTTCACGTAACAGCTCCATTACATCGACAGCCATTCTTCCGACCACCCATGAAAGATCCTCAAGTTCCGAGGCAAAAGCACATTAATTGTTTCAATTGTCTTTTTGCTGTCTATTTCATTTAGTTCTGCTCTGATTTTGATTATTTCCTTCCTTCTGCTGACTTTGGGTTTCATTTGTTCTTTTTCTAGTTTTTTAAGGTTTTTCTAGTTTATGTGAGGTTGTTTATCTGGGATTTTTTTCTTTCTTGAGATTAGCCTGTGATGAGATGAATATCTCTCTATTACTGCTTTTTCTGCATCCCCCAAATTTTGGTAGGATGTGTTTTCATTCTCATTTGTTTCTATGTATCTTTTGATGTCTCCCTTTATTTCTTGGTTAACCCAGTCTTTCTTTAAATGTACATTTTATTTTATTTTATTTTTAATTTATTGGGGTGACAATTGTTAGTAACATTACATAGATTTCAGGTGTACAATTCTGTATTACATCATCTATAAATCCCATTGTGTGTTCACCACCCAGAGTCAGTTCTCCTTCCATCACCATATATTTGATCTCCCTTACCCTCATCTCCCACCCCCCACCCCCCTTTCCCTCTGGTAACCACTAAACTATTGTCTGTGTCTGTGAGTTTTTGTTTGTCTTGTTCTTTTGTTGTTTTTGGTTTATATACCACATATCAGTGAAAACATATGGTTCTCTGCTTTGTCTGTCTCACTTATTTCGCTTAGCATTATAGTCTCAAGATCCATCCATGTTGTCACAAATGTTCCTGTATCATCTTTTCTTACCCCCGAGTAGTATTCCATTGTGCATATATACCACAACTTCTTTATCCATTCATCTATTGAAGGACATTTTGGTTGTTTCCACATCTTGGCCACTGTAAATAAAGATGCAATGAACACTGGAGCACATGTGTCTTTATGTGTAGACGTTTTCAGATTTTTTGGATAGATACCCAGAAGAGGGATTGCTGGGTCATATGGTAATTCTATTCGTAAATTTTTGAGGAACCTCCACACTGCCTTCCATAACGGCTGCACCAGTCTGCATTCCCACCAACAGTGTATGAGGGTGCCTTTTTCTCCACAGCCTCTCCAACACTTGTTACTATTTGTCTTGTTGATAGACATTCTAACTGGGGTGAGGTGATATCTCATTGTGGTTTTTATTTGCATTTCTCTGATGGTTAGTGATGTTGAACATTTTTCATATGTCTATTTGCAATTTGTATGTCCTCTTTGGAGAAATGTCTCTTCAGGTCCTCTGCCCATTTTTCAACTGGGTTGTTTGTTTTTTTTGTTGTTGAGTTTCATGAGTTCCTTGTATATTTTGGATATTAGCCCATTATCGGAGGCACTCTTTGCAAAAACCTTCTCCCATTCAGTTGGTTGCCTCTTTATTTTGTCGATGGTTTCTTTTGCTGTGTAGAAGCTTTTAAGTTTCATTCGTTTCTTTTAGCTTTTACTTCCCTTGCTTTTGGAGTCAAATTCATAAAATGCTTTTTGAACCCAAGGTCCATAAGCTTAGTACCTATGTTTTCTTCTATGCAGTTTATTGTTTCATGTCTTATGCTTAAGTCTTTGATCCATTTTGAATTAATTTTGGTACATGGTGACAGATAGCAGTCCAGTTTCATTCTTTTGCATGTGGCTATCCAATTCTCCCAGCATAATTTATTGAAAAAGCTTTCTTTTCTCCATTGTATGTTTTTTGCTTCTTTGTCAAAAATTATCTGTCTATATTTATGTGGTTTTATTTCTGGGTTCTCAATTCTATTCCATTGGTCTATGTGTCTGTTTTTCTGCCAATAACATTCTGTTTTGATTATTGTAGACTTGAAGTACAAGCTAAAGTCAGGGAGTGTGATACTTCCAACATTGTTCTTTTTTCTTAGGATTGCATTGGCTATTCGGGGTCTTTTGTGGTTCCAAACAAATCTGATGATTTTTTGTTCTATTTCTTTAAAAAGTGCCATTGGGATTTTCATGGGGATTGCACTAAATTTGTATATTGCTTTGGGTAATTATGGCCATTTTAACTATGTTGATTCTTCCAATCCATGAGCACGGAATGTCTTTCCATTTCTTTGTGTCTTCTTCAATTTCTCTTAAAAATGTCTTATAGTTTTCAGCATATAGATCTTTCACATCCTTGGTTAAGTTTATTCCTCGGTATTTTATTCCTTTTGCTGCAATTGGAAAAGGAATTGTTTTTTGTATTTCTTTTTCTGAGATTTAATTGTTAGTATATAGAAATGCAATGGACTTTTTAACGTTGATTTTGTAGCCATCAACTTTACTGTATTCTTTGATTGTTTCTAGTAGCTTTTTGGTGGAGTCTTTAGGATTTTCTATATATAGCATCATATCATCTGCAAAGAGGGACGATTTAACTTCTTCATTTCCAATTTGGATGCCTTTTACTTCTTTCTCTTGCTTGATTGTTCTGGCAAGGACTTCCAACACTATGTTGTAAAGCAGAGGTGAAAGGGGACAGCCCTGTCGTGTTCCTGAAGGTAAAGCAAAGGGCTTCAGTTTTTCACCATTAATTATGAGATTAGCTGAGGGCTTGTCATATATGGCCTTTATTATGTTAAGGTATTTTCCTTCTATACCTATTTTATTAAGTGTTTTAATCATAAATGGATGTTGTATCTTGTCAAATGCTTTTTCTGCATCCATTGATATAATCATATGATTTTTGTCCTTTATTTTGTTTATGTGATGTATCACATTGATGGATTTGCATATGTTGAACCATCCTTGTGCCCCTGGGTGAACCCCACTTGGTGGTGATGAATAATCTTTTTAATGGATTGTTGCATTCGATTTGCTAGAATTTTATTAGGATTTTTGCATCAGTATTCATCAGAGCTATTGTGTGTAGTTCTTTTTTTTTGTGTTGTCCTTGCCAAGTTTTTGTGTCAGAGTAATGTTGGCCTCAAAAAATGAGTTAGGGAGTACTGTCTTCTTCAATTTTTTGGCAGGATTGGTATTAGATCCTCTTTGAATGTCTGGTAGAATTCACTAGTGAAGCCATCTGGTCCCGGACTTTTGCTTTTGGGAAGGTTTTGGATGACTGATTCAATTTCGTTACTGGTGATCGGTCTGTTTAGATTTTCCAGTACTTCATGGTTCAGCCTAGGAAGACTATATGTTTCTAAGAACTTGCCCACTTCTTCTAGGTTATTGAATTGGTGGCATATAGTCCTTCATAGTATTCTTGGATGATCCTTTGTATTTCTGTGGTGTCCGTGATAACTTCCCCTTTTTCATTTCTGATTTTGTTAATTAGTGCCTTCTCTCTTTTTATCTTAGTGAGTCTAGCCAAGGGCTTCTCAATTTTGTTAATCTTTTCAAAGAACCAGCTCTTTGTCACATTAACTTTTTTCTATTGTCTTTTTGTTCTCTATTTCATTTAGTTCTGCGCTGATTTTTGTTATTTCCTTTCTTCTGCTGACTTTGGGTTTCATTTGTTGTTCTTTTTCTAGTTCTTTAAGGTGTTACATGAGGTTACTTATTGGGGATTTTTCTTGTTTCTTAGATAGGCCTGTAATGATATAAATTTCCCTCGTAAAACTGCTTTTGCTGCATCCCCAAAATTAGGGTGGGATGTATTTTCATTGTCATTTGTTTCTATGTATCTTTTAATCTCTTCTCTAATTTCTTCTTTGACCCGGTCGTTCTTTAAAAGTATGTTGTTTAATCTCCATGTATTTGTGTTTTTTCCTGCCTTCTTTTTGCAGTTGATATCCAATTTCAAAGCCTTGTGATCAGAGAATATGCTTGGTATGATTTCAGTCTTCTTAAATTTGGAGAGGCTGATTTTATGTCCCAATATATATGGTCTATCCTTGAGAATGTTCCATGTACACTAGAAAAAAATGTATAGTCTGATGTTTTAGGATGAAGTGCTGTATAAAGGTCAGTTATGTCCATTTCATCTAATGGGTCAGTTAGGGCTGCTATTTCATTATTTATTTTCTGTGTGGATGATCTATCCATACCTGTCAATGATGTATTTAAGTCCCGTAGTATAATTGTGTTTTGGTCTATTTCTCCCTTTAGTTCTGTTAGTAGTTGCTTAGTATATTTTGGTGCTCCCTGATTGGGGACATAAATATTGATGACTGTTATGTCTTCTTGTTGTATAGTCCCCTTTACCATTATGAAATGTCTATCTTTGTCTCTTGTTACCTTTTTCACCCTGAAGTCTGTTTCATCTGATATCATTATGGCTACACCTGATTTTCTCTGGGTACCATTCGCTTGGAGTGTCAATTTCCATCCTTTCACTTTGAGTCTATGTTTGTCCTTGTAGCTGAGGTGTGTCTCTTTGAGACAGCATATGGTTGGGTTTAGTTTTTTGATTCAATCTGTTACTCTGTGCCTTTTTATTGGTGTGTTCAGTCCATTTACATTTAGGATGATTATTCATATGTGAGGATTTCTTGTCATTCTAGCTTTAGTTTTCTGGTAAGGCTGTGTCTCCCTTGTTTCTTCCATTGTTTCTTTCCCATTTTGTTGTTGTCTATTATTTCTGTGTGGTGGTATTCTATGATGTTTCCCTCTGTTTCTTCTTTTATTACAGTATATATTTCAGTTCTGGATTTTTTTAAGTGGTTACCCTTAAGTTTATATAAAAGAAAGTTTGAAATTTTGAGTATTCCATTTTCTTCAGCATGCTTAATTTCTCCATTCCCATATTCCGGTTCAGGCCTTTACTCTCCCCCTTTTTATGTTTTGGTTGGCACAAATTTTCCCTGTTGATGGTGGTCGAATAGCCTCCTGTAGTATTTCTTGTAGTGCAGGTCGTGTATTAGAAAATTCCCTCAGCTTCTGTATGTCTGGAAAGGTCTTTGTTCCTCCTTCATATCTAAAGGATATCTTTGCTGGATATATTATTCTTGGCTCATAATTTCTCTCTTTCAATAGTTTGAATATTTGGTTCCACTTGCTCCTGGCTTATAGAGTTTCTGCTGAAAAATCTGATGATAATCTAATGGGCTTTCCTTTGTAGGTTACCGTCTTCTTTTCCCTGGCTGCCTTGAGGATTCCTTCTTTGTCGTTGATTTTAGACAGCTTGAATACAATGTGCCTTGGAGAAGGCCTGTTGGGATTGAGGTAATAAGGTGTTCTATTTGCTTCTTGGATTAGAGGATCTAGTTCTGTACACAAGTTTGGGAAGTTCTCATTGACAATTTGTTTGAATATATTCTCTGTTCCCTTCTCTCTTTCTTCTCCTTCTGCTATGCCCATTATTCTTATATTGCTCTTTCTGATGGAGTCAGAAAGTTCTTGTAGAGTTCTTTCATTTCTTTTAAGTCTCAAGTCTCTTTCTTCTTCCATCCATGTCATTTCCAGGTTTCTATCTTCGATGTCACTGATTCTTTCCTCCATCTGGTCAACTTTACTACCTAAGCTGGCTATTTCATTCTTCATTTCTTGTATTGAGTTCTTAATCTCCAGAAATTTCATTTGGTTCTCTTTCAAAATTTAATCTCTTTCATAAAATGCTCATGTTGTTCTTTGATTGTGTTTCTGAGTTCATTAAACTGGCTTTCTGTGTTTTCTTGCATCTCGTTGAGTTTTTTCAGAATTGCAATCTTGAATTCTCTGACATTTAAGTCACATATTTCCATATCTTTAAGTTCCTTTTCTGGAGACTTTTCACTTTCTTTCTGAGCTGTCTTTTTGTGTTGGGGTCGCATGGCAATTACTGATTTATTATTTCTCTTCCTAGACATCTACAGGAGTGGGTTCTGCAACAGGTTGATAGGAAGAGGTCTTTCGTTTGTTTTCCAATACTTGTTGTAGAATGTTTTATTTTCTCTCCAACTACAGCCTTTTTTTCTCTCTCACATGGTAGTGCTATGTTTTCGCTGCACTATTCCAGCTTCTCACACAATGGGGGGATTCCCTGGGAGACAGGCTTCTCCTCTGTTAATAGTTCACCTGAGTCACAGGGCACAGTGCCCGTGTGGGTATGCGAAGCTCTTTTGAAGTTCCAAAGCTCTTCCTGCACTAGACTCAGAGCCCGAGGGGCCAGGGGCGGGGTGAGTTGTGAGAGGTGGCCCAGAGCAATGGCGGCTACCACCACCACAGCTGGTTCTGCTTCCACAGCTCCCTCCCCATTGCTGGAAGTAGTTGGGCTGTGAAGCTGTGTCTGCGGTCCACAGTTCTCAGAACAGCAAATATTCTGTTCTTTTGATCTGACACTGCTACTGTTCTGCTTCTAGCACCAGGCAAGTGGGGGCGGGGTCAGCTCTGGGAGAGTAGGGAGGGGGCGGCTAGTGTCAGTGCCTAAGGCTTCCGTTCTCTGCTTGGCAGTGAGAGCTTCAACCACTGTTTCAGCCTTCTTCCCTCAGTGTTTTTTCGAGGTCTGTGCCATGATCATTGGGTTCAGCCGTGTTATATGCTGTCCCCTCAGCCTTGTGGGCCGTAAACGGAGCCCTAGCAGTCTGAGTTCTTCCCTCTTACACAGCTGCGGTAGTTCCGCGATACAGCGAGCTGGGAGCACTGCGCTAGGTCTGTGTCCTGCGGCCCCCCCCCCCCCCCCACCGTCTCCGTGCTTCTCCCTTCGTTCCTCCCCCGCTGGCGCCATTTGCCCACCTTTAGGTGAATTCAGTAGTGGATGTCTTCGTTTTGCCTGTGTGCTGTGCAGGGAGTCCTTTGTGGAGTTATAGTTGTTCAATTAGCTGTAAATTCCAGGGGAGATTTACAGAGGCTCCCCTCATGCCACCACTTTGATGACCTCTAAATGAACGTTTTTTAATCTGCACATATTTGTAGATTTTCCTTTCTTTTTGCAGTTGATGTCAAATTCCATGGCCTTGTGGTCAGAGAATATGTTTGGTATGATTTCAATCTTCTTAAATTTGCTGAGGCTGGTTTTATGTCCCAATGTATGGTCTATCCTTGAGAATATTCCATGTACACTACAAAGGAATGTATAGTCTAGTGTTCCAGGATGAAGTGCTCCAAATGCTCATTATGTCCATTTGGTCTAATGTGTCATTTAAGGCAGATATTTTCTTATTCATTTTCTGTTTGTATGACCTATCCAAATCAATTAAGAAGTGGGCAGAGGACCTGAAGAGACATTTCTCCAAAGAGGACATACAAATGGCAAATAGACATATGAAAAAATGCTCAACACCACTAATTATCAGAGAAATGCAAATAAAAACCACAATGAGATATCACCTCACCCCAGTCAGAATGGCTATCATCAACTAGACAAATAGTAACAAATGTTGGAGAGGCTGTGGAGAAAAAGGAGTCCTCATACACTGCTGGTGGGAATGCAGATTGGTGCCGCCGCTATGGAAGGCAGTGTGCAGGTTCCTCAAAAAATTACAAATAGAATTACCATATGACCCAGCAATCCCTCTCCTGGGTATCTATCCAAAAAGTCTGAAAACATTTATACATAAAGACACGTGTGCTCCAATGTTCATTGCAGCTTTGTTTACGGTGGCCAAGACATGGAAACAACCAAAATGTCCTTCGATAGATGAATGGATAAAGAAGTTGTGGTATATATACACAATGGAATACTATTCAGCAGTAAGGAAAGATAAAATAGGACCATTTGTGACAACATGAATAGATCTTGAGATTATAATCCTAAGGGAAATAAGTGAGACAGAAAAAGCAGAGAACCATATGTTTTCACTGATATGTGGTATATAAACCAAAAACAACAAAAGAACAAGACAAACAAATGAGAAACAAAAACTCATAGACACAGATAGTAGTTTCGTGGTTACCAGAGGGTAAGGGGGCAGGGGGGTAATAGAAGAGGGTAAAGGGGAGCAAATATATGGTGATGTAAAGAGAACTGAGTCTGGGTGATGAACACACAATGGGATTTACAGATGATGTAATACAGAATTGTACCTCTGAATTCTATGTAATTTTACTAACAATTGTCACCCCAATAAACTTTAGAAAAGAAAGAAAAATTCCTATTTCCTTTTTACTTTTCCAATTGCGTGTTCTGGTACCTTGTCTTCCAAATTGCTAATTCAATCCTTTGTTTCATCTGATCTGCTGGTGATTCCTTCTAGTGCATGTTTCATTTCAGTTATTGTATTCTTTATTTCTGACTGATTTTTTTTTATGGTTTCTATGTCCTTTTTTATGCTATTTTTTGTTGACGTTCTCACTTCTAAGACGTTCTTCCTCTAAGTTCATTGAACATCCTTATAACCAATGTTGTGAACTCTGTATCTGGTAGGTTGCTTGCCTCCATATTAATTCTTTTTCTTGAATTTTCTTTTTTCTTTTATTTGGGACACATTTCTTTGTTTCCTCATTTTTGGCTGCCTCTCTCTGTGTGTTTCTATGTATTAGGTAGATATGCTAAGTCTCCTTGTCTTGGCCAGGTGGCCTTATGTAGCAGGTGACCTGTGGGGCCCAGCAGCACAATGTCCCTGGCCATCTGTCCTGGATATTCCAGGAGTGTTCCTTGTGTGGGTTGTGTGTGACTTCCTATTATAGTTTAGCCTTGACCGCTAGTAGCCCACTAGTGTATGGGATTGACCCTCAGGATGACTGGCTGTGGGATTTGGTCACATCTACACCCCTCAGGCTGCTGTGTGGGGGCCTTACCCTGTTGAGCAGGATTTCCCCAGTGGGCTTTGGTGTCTGATGAGACAATCCTTTGGGTGTGCTGCTTGTGAGGTTAATTGGGTGATTCTCTGCTGTGGTCTGAAGCTGACCTCCAGGTATGTTGGTTCTGGGGCCTTTTGGAAAGGGTTCTGCTGCAGGTATAGGTCAGGCACTCTGTGTGACCAGCCAAGGATTCCCTGGTAGGAGCTACAAAGCAATCTGCAGTTGGTTGCTGCCTGTGCTAATCTGGAGCTGTGTGGAAGAGGCCATGCTGCTAACCAGGGATGGCTTCTACCATTACTGGGCCTGGTTTAGCTCTACAAAAAGCCCAGGACACCCCAAGTTCTGCTGCCACTTGCCAGCTCCTGTAAAGCTTAGCCACTGATAGACCTTCATGTGGTATGAGAGTTGGGTGAGGCGTGGTCTGAGGTCATCACCAGGGTTGGACAAGTAGTAGTCACTAGGTTAATGTAAATTCTGGTTTAGTGACAGTGCTGAGCTTGTCAATAAAAGTCTCAGAGTGCACCAAATCTAGCTGTCACCCACCTCAGGGCCACAGACCCTGGAGAGTTTTCCAAGAAATAGTGCAATGCTGGCAGGGCTGGATGCTCGTGTAGAAATTGCCTCAGGTGTTGGGCAGTTTGGGTGGGGTGGGGTTCCAAAAGTCACCAGGGTGACTGGAGTTCACCAGAGTGAATGGAGTTTTCCAGGCCAATTCAGATTCAGATTTGGCCACACGGGGGAGGGCTCAACACAGGTAAGATGATGCCTCCTTGTCAGCTGCAGAGGAGCAGGACCCCACACAGGGAAAATGGTGACTGTCCCTTCAGTTGTCGCCCCACAGCCACACACACAACTCAGTCTCTCTTCATATATTTCTGATGCCCCCTGAGTCAGTGTCCCTCCAACAGAGTCCAGGGTGAGTGCCTGCAAATGAATGAGTCTGTGAACGGGCTTTTTGAGAACATGTCTGGGTTTTCCACAGTCTTCTGCCCACTCAGTCAGAATCCCCACTAATTTTCACAGCCAATTGTTGTGAGGGTTCCTCTTGCCAGCACTGCTGCTCGCAGCTGGGGAGTCTAGAGTGGGGCTAGAATCCTTTCTCCCTTCTGAGGAGAGCTTTGCAGCTGCGATATACCTCCCAATTCTCAACTGCCACATGCAGGTGTGGGGGTGGCCTGTTCTGTGTCTCCACCCCTCCTACCAGTCTCAATGTGGCTTCTTCTTTATACCCTTAGCTATAGAACTTCTGTTCAGCTAGACTTCAGATGTTTCTCCAGGTTTATTATTCTATAATTTAGTTATATTTTAATGTGGACACAGGTTTATTATTCTATAATTTAGTTATAATTTTAATGTGGAGTACATTAAGCACGGGTTTTATCTACTCTGCCATCTTGAGTCCTCTTGAGCAGGAATATTTTTTAGTGAGAAAAGTGAAGGCTTGGTTGAGAAACTTACATTATCTTTGCTTGAATTCCCATTTCTTCTGGTGCTAACAGAAACTCGAATTGGCTCTTTGCTGTGCATGATCACAACAGTGGCACTTAATTTGACATGGTGTGTGAGAAAGTAAGACATAGCCCATATATGCATCATCAAACTCCAAGAAAGTAGCCTCCTGTTTAGATGATACAAAACGCAGTATCTGGCACTTTGTAGTAACTAAGTCCTGGCTGCATTTGTGTGTGATGCAGAGATCTTCACACCCATGTTCTATTTGGCCATTTCGTAAAGATGAACCATGTGGCTTATAAATGTAGTATAATCTAATTGTGTCCAGGCAGAATCAGGAGGAATTGGTCATGCCTGAGATCAAATCAAGTCATGAAATGCTCTAGGCACATCCCCTCTGCAGATCTGTGGGCAGCCAGCCCTAACCCCACTAAGGATCTCTAGCAGATAGTGCTGATCACACTTCTCCAAGCTACTCCACTTAGGCTGCTATTATTTGTAGGTTGAGGGATGTTTCAGGTAGTGTCAATTCTCTGATCTTTCTGGCTGGTTCCTCCTGCATCATAGGTGGAAATAATAAAGACTGAGGTGACTTGAGCGGGAGCACTTCCTTAGGGAGACAATAAATCACACGGATGTAAGCTTTATGCTGTAGAAGGAAGTAGATTGACATAAGACTGGGAAGGCAGGGTAGGGCCAGAGAACGCTGAAAGCAAACTAAACTCTATCTCTTAATAGAGTATTTTAAGCCAGAGGGTAGCATGTTGGGAATAGAACACAAGGAAGAATAATAAAAAAAAGTACAGTATGGAAACAATGTGCTCTAAGATAGACTCAACCTTAGTCCAGAAAATCTTGTCACAAGGAAGTGAGCAAACACATTGTCAGGCTCTGTGGGGTCTCTGTGACTATTTGCTGTACACCCTTGGAGTCGTCAGAGATAGATGGAGGAAGACCTGAACAGTTAAGCCAGGAGCATAGTTATAGTAAACCTCAGATTGGTGTGATAATTGAACTGGGAATTTCTGAAGCACTTGAAGCAATATGCTTTGGGTAGTTCAGAAGCTGTTACCTGTCCATCTTTCTCACCATGTATCTCACCAAAACAAGCCAGCATTTTCATATTCTCTTATCTAAACTTTCTTACAAACAAAGACAGACCTTTGAAATGTCCATCACTCTTTTTTATTTCAAAGTTGTGTGCTTACATGTGCATTACATAAAAATGGACCTGTGTATTCCACACACTGAATGGTGTCATTTGTAATCATCAACAAGTCTTGAAGTTAATGTTTTGTGTACTTCATCATATCCTTCTTTTGTCCTCAAGTTCATTATTCTTGAATGTCCCCTGATTTATAGTAAATTGAATAGCACCCAATGAATACATCTATAGGCACTAGAAGATTCAGAATTAGCCTAAGGTCCAACGTTTTACTTGAGAGTCACACGTTATCCAAAGTAATAGGCACATAGTTAAAGGAGTGTAGTTATTTGATTCAGCAAGGTAACTAGTAAGGCCATAAAATCTGTGCTGGAATGGGATATAAAGGCCTGGCAAAGCAAGACCCAGCGCCAGGAGTTGTGGAGAAAGAGTGATGGGACCACAAGGGAAGGAAAATTCTACCAAAGGACAGAATGGGGGAAGGACTTAGAACAGGCCCACCTCAGCCTCCCAAGGTGAGTGACATATAAATTAAGGTTGTGGTAGGGGTAATAGTGGGGCTGCAATAGACCAGCTAGGCACAGGAATAACATTGGCTTTGCAGACAAATGGATTGAAAAACATTGCTGGATGGATGGGCCCAATATAGCAGATGGATATATTTTAACTTGTATAAGGAAAATGTAATGGCAGCTGGATGGTCATCAAAGGATATCTCTCTCCCCTCCTCCTTCTCTCTTCCTCTCCATCTTCCTCTTTTTCTTCCCATCTCTCTCTCTCTCTCTCTTTCTTCTCTCTCTCTCTGGCTCCTTGTTTTTCCCTCTCCGTCTCTCTTTTCCTTCTTTCCTTGCTCCTTCCCTCTCTCTCTCCTGCCCCATCACTCTCTCTATCTCTATATGTATATTTTAGTTTGCAGATTGTAGCTTCTGAGAGCTGTTTTGCAAATTCTGGATTTAAACAGTTCCATATAAATATTAATGATCCAGTGCAGCAAGACATCAGGTTTCTGATCTATTTCTTTTCCTCTGGAATCTATGCTGGAGTTAAATTACCAATTTTAACTTCGTTTCATGTACAAATGAACAAATACATCATGTCTGTTTTGGATGGATTCATGGATGTTTTCAGTGATAGGTGAAGCAATGGCTCAGTAATAAGTACCTTGATTTTATGATTATTTATCTGTAGCAGATAAACCTACGCATTATTGTCCAAGGAAAGAGACCATACAATGCTTGTACATTTAGAATCTAGGGTTAAAATCACATTGTAATATATTTTAAATTCTTCTATCTGGCCTATGGCTCACCTCAAATTTCATTTCCAAATGCGTGATCTTTTTTGTTTTTAGATGATATTATCTAAAACTTTGAGGGCATACATAGCATGCCTCTAAAAGCATGGTTGTTCATGTTTCTTTTGCCTCTCTTTTAAGGTTGAAGACCTGTGCATGCGTCCAGTGGCTTCCTGAGTACTTAACAGAAGGTGCAGTCCCAGGTACTCTTGGTTCTGTGCAGTAGCCCTTATCCTGTGCAGTGGTCACCATCCGTGGCCATGACTATGAATGCTGACTCCAGCCTGGCCATAGCCTGAGACACACATTTAGTTGAGCATGCCTTAGTCGATGACAGAGGCACCAAAGGGTCACCACAAGTGGCTCTGGGCACAGCCACATACACAGCCCTTGCCTCAGATGGCCTCAAGTAGAATTTTGGGGCTTCACGCATGTTGGGGTATGACTGTGATAGTGTGATCAATGGGACACCTTTGCCTCCTGAACTGGGGATGAACCAGGGCTACTGATCCATCTTGACACTCATAACATGAAGTACCACTTTGCATGGAAGACAGCAGTTTCATATGTTTCAACTCACGTGCATATTAATGCAAGCCAAACATACAAGCATAGGAAGAGTTGTGATAAGTCATTAGTTTTATTGTAGATTCTCATTGAAGTCTAGGGCCATTTTTGGTACATCTCTGATCTTTTGATTTTGGCATCAGTGGAATTTAGTCTTTCTCACTGACAGAGACCCCTTAGTGGACTACCTCACCCATCAGACCCACTGTATGTGGGCATTTTAAAGGTGCTTATAACATCATCATCTGTACCTCTGCCTTTAAAAAATAGTACAGCTAAAGGACAGGGCCCTGCCTTATAACTCTGGATATGACTTCTCTCAGCAATGCCCCCTTTTCTTCTTTCCTGATGAGCTTTGCTATTATTCTGGCACTTTGAGGGTATGTGAATCACAGGCATGGAACTTACTGAATTTAGAGCCGAAAAAAATTACCTTGCATAATTACCATAGCATGTACTATGACCTGCAGAGCATGTGTGTTATACTTCTCATTTTTATTTTTCCTTATCTCATATGAGATAGGGCACTATTTATTTTTAATTTGCCCAAATTATGTACAAAATAGTAAGGAGACACTGAAGTACAACTGCAGAATGTGTTTCCGTTCATTGGTATCTAAATACAGCTGGGCTTTGCATTGCAGCGATGCTCAGGCACACACAAAAAGAGAAAGCATAGTGAGCCCCACATACTCAGCGTGTAGGTAGAGCTGTGGAGTTGGTTGCCTCAAAAATAATTCAAAGATAAATGATGAAGCAATGAGTCCTGGAATGACATGACTGCAGATTGCTTAGGAGACTTGGAAATATCAAGATATGCAGGCAGAGAGAGGTGTCTTTTAGAACTGGCCTTGCACTGGGCTATTGTAGAATGCAAGTGGTGAATTTATGAGTGTAAGTCAGCTGTTCTGGGGCCAGTCACCTACTTTGGCCATGTCCTGGACCATTCCCATGCCCCATCCTGGCACAGCTGTGGTTCTCTACAAAGCTCCATGGCTTGGAATCATTTTGGCGTTCATATTTCAGCTCCTCCTGCAAGGTGCCTCCTCCACATGGACAGCACCACCCCTCAGGAGACCCCTAGTATGGCCCACTCCATCGAAAATGGACATTTTGAAACCTTGAACCCCAAGGCTTCCCCACTTCCCCCATTCTGCCATTACTCCAGCCTCCTGCTACATTGCTACCTTCTAATGCCATCTGCCCCCATCCCAGGCCTTCACTGCCCACCACCACCAGATGTGGTCTCTGGTGGTCTTCTTAGAGAGCCAAAGGAGCATCCAAGGTATCCTGGGATAGTTTATAGGCATAGAAAGCACAAGAATAGATGGGCAGTATTTTGTGGTCCTCTCAGGAATCCTTCTATATGCAGTGGAGATGTGGTAAGTAGGTAGAGAGAGAGAGACAGCCATCTTGAGACCCAGTCTTCTAGAGCTCAGTCTTCAAATAATTCTCTGCATTCCTGAGATATTTTCAAATAATTTTGCCTGGTCTTTATAGGTGTATAAAGTCCCTTGCATTCTTTTGTTAATTACATGCAGAGTTTGAAAACCAAAACGAATCTTGTGACAAATCTTTCTTGAGAGCCATCTGTGTTTATCTAACAACTGGGGATCACCCCATCAGGGGCTCTTGGAAACATGTTTATTCATGTAACATTGCACACGAGGGAGCCAAGTATAATCAGCCAGACCTTCTGTAGCAGGGTGCCTGAGTCATGTACACTGCCCACTAAAGCAGCTCAGATTAACGCAGAACGTGAGTGCTCTGGTCCTTACATTGGTTTTTAGGTAATTGGCAAAGTATCTCACAGGGAACATTTAGAGCTTGGAACTATTTATTATGCATGAATGTTGCCCAAAGTTCAGCTGACATGCTCAAGTCTGAAGGAAGCCAGAGCTCTGAATGCAGCCACTGGCCCTCTCTCTACTGGGTGGGAGCTGCATATCTGCTCAGGTGCACATGGGTGTTCTTTGCCAAATTTACGCTTGTCACTTCCCAGGAAGGTGGTAATGTGCCCGTGGATAGAGGAAAGCTGCTCTGGACAGCTTTCCCTGCAAGGGAAAGTTTGTCTCATCCCTGTGGGCCCTTCTGCCTTGCTGCAGTTACAGCAAGTGAGAGGAAATGGCATCTCAATACTGTAGTCAGAGGGGCAGTTTGTTTGTTTTGGCTGGCCTGCTGGGCATGATGCCTAGAAAGGATTGTCTACAATCTTCTCCCATGTGTGAACCTAGAGATGCTCAGGCTATTCTGAAAGGAGGCTGCCTGAGAGTGTTTTCTTTTTTCTTTCTTTCTTTTCTTTTCAATTAAAGTTTATTGGGGTGACAGTGGTTAATAAAGTTATATAGGCTTTAAGTGTACAACTCTGTAATACATCATCTATCTATCAAATTGTGTGTTCAACACCCAGAGTCAGTTCTCTTTCCATCACCATATATTTGATCTCCTTTACCCTCCTCTACCACCCCCCTCCCCCCTTACCCTCTGGAAACTACTGTCTGTGTTTATGAGTTTTTGTTTCTTCATATTTTTGTCTTGTTCCTTTGTTGTTTTCCGTTTTATGTACCACATATCAGTAAAAGCATATGGTTCTCGATTTTTTGTCTCTGACTTTTTTGCTTAGCATAATAATCTCAACATCCATCCATGTTGTCGCAAATGGAACTATTTCACTTTTTCTTATGGCAGAATAATATTCCACTGTGTATATATAGCATATCCTCTTTATCGAATCATCTATCGCAGGACACTTTTGTTGTTTCCATGTCTTGACTACCATAAATAAAGCTGCAATGAACATCAGAGCACATATATCTTTACAGACAAATGTTTTCAGATTTTTCTTTCTTAATTTATTGGGGTGACAATTGTTAGTAAAATTACATAGATTTCAGGTGTACAATTCTGTATTACATCATCTATAAATCCCATTGTGTGTTCACCACCCAGAGTCAGTTTTCCTTCCATCACCATATATTTGATCCCCCTTACCCTCGTCTCCCACCCCCCTACCCCCTTACTCTCTAGTAACCACTAAACTATTGTCTGTGTCTATGAATTTTTGTTTCTCATTTGTTTGCCTTGTTCTTTTGTTGTTTTTGGTTTATATACCACATATCAGTGAAATCATATGGTTCTCTACTTTTTCTGTCTGACTTATTTTGCTTAGCATTATAATCTCAAAATCCATCCATGTTGTCACAAATGGTCCTATTTCATCTTTTCTTACTGCCGAATAGTACTCCATTGTGTATATATACCACAACTTCTTTATCCATTCATATAGCGAAGGAAATTTTGGTTGTTTCCATGTCTTGGCCACCGTAAATGAAGCTGCAATGAATACTGGAGCACACTTGTCTTTATGTATAAATGTTTTCATATTTTTTGGTTAGATACCCAGGAGAGGGATTTCTCGGTCATATTGTAATTCCATTCTTAAATTTTTGAGGAAACTCCACACTGTCTTCCATAGTGGCTGCACCAATCTGCATTCTCACCAACAGTGTATGAGTGTTCCTTTTTTTTCCACAGCCTCTCCAACACTTGTTATTATCTGTCTTGTTGATAGGCATTCTAACTGGGGTGAGATGATACCTCATTTTGGTTTTTATTAGCATTTATTATCTGATAATTAGTGATGTTGAGCATTTTTTTCATATGTCTATTGGTCATCTGTATGTCCTCTTTGGAGAAATATCTGTCCAGGTCCCCTGCCCATTTCTTAATTGATTTGTTTGTTTCTTTGTGGTTGAGTTGTATGAATTCCTTATACGTTTTGGATATCAGCCTTTTATCACAGGCATTGTTTGCAAAAATCTCTCATTCGGTTGGTTGTCTCTTTATTTGGTCAATGGTTTCTTTTGCAGTGCAGAAGCTTTTTAGTTTGATATAGTCCCACTCATTTATTTTAGCTTTTACTTTCCTTGCCTTTGAAGTCAAAATCATAAAATTCTCTTTGAACTAAAGGTCTAAAAGTTTAGTACATGTGTTTTCTTCTACACAGTTTATTGTTTCAGGCTTTAGGTTTAGGTCTTTGATCAATTTTTAGTTAATTTCGGTACATGGTGACACAGAGCAGTATAGTTTCATTCTTTTGCACATGGCTCCAATTCTCCCAGCACCATTTATTGAAGAGTTTGTCTTTTCTCCTTTGTATGTTTTACGCTTCTTTGTCAAAAATTATATGTCCATATTTATGTGGGTTTATTTCTGGGTTCTGAATTCTATTCAATTGGTCTGTGGTTTGTTTTTCTGCCAATACCATGCTGTTTTGATTATTGTTGTTGTGTAGTATAATCTGAAGTTAGGAAGTGTGGTACCTCCAGCATTGTTCTTTTTTTCTATTATGGGTCTTTTGTGGTTTCATACAAATGTGATAATTTTTTTGTTCTATTTCTTTATAAAATGTCATTGGGGTTTTGATGGGGATTGCATTCGATCTGTATATTGCTTTGTGTAATATGGCCATTTTAACTGTGTTGATTCTTCCAATCCATGAACATGGAATGTCTTTCCATTTTTTGTGTGTGTCTTCTTCAATTTATTTTAAAAACGTCTTATAGTTTTCAGTGTATAGGTCTTTTACATTCTTGGTTAAGTTTATTCCTAGGTATTTTATTCTTTTTGTTGCAACTGTAAAAGGAATTGTTTTAAATTTCTTTTTCTCACATGTCATTGTCAGTACACAGAAATGCAGGACACTTTTGTACATTGATTCTGTAGTCGACAACTTTACTGTATTTGTTTATTGTTTCTGAGAGCTTTTTGATGGATTCTTTAGGGTTTTCTATATATAGGATTATGTCATCTGCAAAAAGTGCCAGTTTAACTTCTTCATCCCCATTCAGAGGCCTTTTGTTTCTTTCTCTTGCCTGTTTGCTCTGGCTAGGACTTCTAATACTATGTTGAAAAGAAGAAGTAATAGGGGACAGCCCTGTCATGTCAATAAATTTAAGAAGATTGAAATTGTGTCAAGCATCTTTTCTGACCATAATAAATGAAACTAGAAATTAATTATAAGAAAAAATAATGAAGAACACAAACTCCTAGAGGATAAATATTATGCTACTAAATAATGAATGTGTCAACAGTGAAATCAAAGAAGAAATCAAAGGACACCTTGAGAAAAATAAAAATGAAAACACAACCACCCAAAAATCTATGGGAAGTAGAGAAAACAGTCCCAAGAAAAAAATTCAGCCCTGCCTCAAGAAGCAAGAAAAATCTCAAATAACAGTCTAACCTTAAACTTAAAGGAATTAGAATAAGAACACCAAACACAGCTCAAAATGAGTGGAAGAAAAGAAATAATAAATGTCAGAGTGAAAATAAATGTAATAGTGCCTAAGAATAATAAAACAAAATATCATTGAAACCAAGAGCTCGTTTTTGAAAAGATTTTAAAAAATGATAAACCATTTACCAGACTCATCAAGAAAAAAGAGAGGACCAAGTAAATAAAATCGAAGTATTATGAGAAGATATTACCACAATTATATGGCAACAAATTGGACAATCTGGAAGAAATGGATAAATTCCTAGAAACATAAAATTTTCCAAGACTGACTCAAGTAGACAGAAAATCACAACTGAATGATTACTACTAACGGAATCAAATTGGTAATCAAAATATTCCCAACAAACAAGTCTTGGACCAGATGACTTCACACGTGAATTATACCAAACATTCAAAGAAGCGTTAACACCGGTTTTTCTGAAATTATTCCAAAAAATCTAAGGGGAGGGAAAAACTCCTAAAATCTTTCTTTGTAAGCCACCATTACCATGATTCGAAAACCAGATAAAGATATTACAAAAAAGAAAATTATAGGCCAATATCCTTGATAAACACAAATGCAAAAATCCTCAACAAAATATTAGCAAACAGTATTCAGCAATACATTAGAAAGATCATACACCATGTCAAGTGGAATTTATTACTTGGTTGCAAGTTTGGTTCAATACCCACAAGTCAATAAATTTGACATACCACATAAACAAAATGAAAGATAAAAATCATATGGTCATATCAATAAGTTGATATAAAAGAGCATTTGACAAATTCCACCATGTACTTATAATGAAAACACTCAGCAAAGTGGGAATAGAGGCAACATATTTCAACATAATAAAGGCCATATATGACAAACCCACAGCCAACATCATAGTCCAAGGGGAAAAATTGAAATCCTTCTCCTTAAGACCAGAAGAAGACAAGGTTGTCCACTTTATTCAATGTAGCATTGGAAGTACTAGCCACAGCACTGAGACAAGAAAAAGAGAGAAAAGCCACCCAAATTGGAATGGATTAGTAAAACTGTCATTGTTTGCAGAACATGATACAATATATATAGAACCTGAAAGGGTCCACCAAAAAACTATTAGTACTAATAAATGAATTCAGTAAAATAGCAGGATACAAAATTAATATTCAGAAATCACTTGTATTTTTATACGCAAATAACGAATGATCAGAAAGAAAAATTAAGAAAACAATCCCATTTACAATTGTGTCAAAAAAATAAAATACCTAGAAGACGTCATCAAAATGGCGGTGTGAGGTGAGCCTCTGTAAAGCTCCCCTGGAATTTACAACTAAGTGAACAACAATAACTCCACAAAGGACTCCCTGCACAACAGACAGGCAAGATGAAGAGGCCCACTACTGAATTCACCTAAAGGTGGGCAAATTGCAAGAGCAGGGGAGGAGGGAAAGGAGAAGTGCAGAGACGGAGCCACACGGGCGCAGGACGTAGACCTAGCTCAGTGGTCCGAGCTAGTTGCTTCCTGGTACTACCACAGCTGCGGGAGAGGGAAGAACTCGGACTGCTAGGGCTCCGCTTATGGCCCACAGGGCTGAAGGGGCAGCATATAACACAGCTGAACCCAACGCTCATGGCAGAGACCTCGGAGAAAACACTGAGGGAAGAAGGCTGAAAACAGTGGTTTAAGCCCTCACTGCCGAGCAGAGAATGGAAGCCTTAGACACGGAGACTAGCCACCCCTCCCTACTCTCCAAGAGCTCGCTCTGCCCCCACCTGTCCGGTGCTAGAAGGGGAACAGTAGCAGTGTCAGATCAAAAGAACAGAATATTTGCTGTTCTGAGAACTCTGGACCTCAGACACAGATTTCCAGCCCACCTAGTTCCGGCAAAGGGGAGGGAGCTGTGGAAGCAGGACCAGCTGAGGTGGTGGTCGCTGCCATTGCTCTGGGCCACCTCTCACAAGTCACCCTGCCCCTGGCCCCACCAATCTGGGCGGATCCCTGCAGGGGAAAACAGAACTGCTGAAACATACAGGCTCTGAATCTGGTGCAGGAAGAGCTTTGGAACTTCAAAAGCTCTCCACATACCCACATGGACACAACACCCTGTGACCCAGGCGAACTATCAACAGAGGAGAAACCATTCTACCCGGGAATCCCCCTATTGTGTGAGAAGCTGGAATACTGCAGAGAAAACATAGCACTACCGTGTGAGAGAGAAAAAAAAGGCTGCGGTCAGAGAGAAAATAAAACATTCTAACAACAAGTACTGGAAAAAAAAGAAAGACCTCTTCCTATCAACCTGTTGCAGAAGCCACTCCTGTAGATGTCTAGGAAGAGAAATAATAAATCAGTAATTGCCATGCATAACCAAGGCAACAAGACAGCTCAGAAAGAAAGTGTAAAGTCTCCAGAAAAGGAACTTAAAGATATGGAAATGTGACTTAATGACAGAGAATTCAAGATTGCAGTTCTGAAAAAACTCAACGAGATGCAAGAAAACACAGAAAGCCAGTTTAATGAACTCAGAAACACAATCAAAGAACAAATTGAGCATTTTATGAAAGAGATTGAAATTTTAAAAGAGAACCAAATAGAATTTCTGGAGATTAGGAACTCAATGGAAGAAATTAAGAATGAAATAACCAGCTTAGGTAGTAGAGTTGACCAGATGTAGGAAAGAATCAGTGACATCGAAGATAGAACCTGGAAATTACACAGATGGAAGAAGAAAGAGACTTGAGACTTAAAAGAAAGAACTCTACAAGAACTTTCTGACTCCATAGAAAGAGCAATATAAGGATAATGGGCATACCAGAAGGAGAAGAAAGAGAGAAGGAAACAGAGAATATATTCAAACAAATAGTTGATGAGAACTTCCCAAACTTGTGGACAGAACTGGATCCTTGGATCCAAGAAGCAAATAGAACACCTAATTACCTCAATCCCAACAGGCCTTCTCCAAGGCACATTGTATTCAAGCTGTCTAAAATCAACGACAAAGAAGGAATCCTCAAGGCAGCCAGGGAAAAGAAGACGGTAACCTACAAAGGAAAGCCCATTAGATTATCATCAGATTTTTCAGCAGAAACTCTATAAGCCAGGAGCAAGTGGAACCAAATATTCAAACTATTGAAAGAGAGAAATTATGAGCCAAGAATAATATATCCAGCAAAGATATCCTTTAGATATGAAGGAGGAACAAAGACCTTTCCAGACATACAGAAGCTGAGGGAATTTTCTAATACACGACCTGCACTACAAGAAATACTAAAGGAGGCTATTCGACCACCATCAACAGGGAAAATGTGTGGCAACCAAAACAGAAAAAGAGGGAGAGTAACGGCCTCAATCAGAATATGGGAGTGGAGAAAGTAAGCGTGCTGAAGATATTGGACTACTCTAAATATCAAACTTTCTTTTGCATAAACTTAAGGGTAACCACTCAAAAAAATTCAGAACTGAAATATATACTGAAATAAAAGAAGAAACAGAGGGAAACATAGAATACCACCACACAGAAATAATAGACAACAACAAAAAGGCAAGGAAACAATGGAGACACACCCTTACCAGAAAACAAAAGATAGAATGACAGGAAATCCTCACATATGAATAATCATCCTAAATGTAAATGGATGTAAACTCACCAATAAAAAGTCACCGAGTAGCAGATTGGATCAGAAAACTAAACCCAACCATATGCTGCCTCCAAGAGACACATCTCAGCTACAAGGACAAGCATAGACTCAAAGTGAAAGGGTGGAAATTGACACTCCAAGAAAATGTTACCCAGAGAAAATCAGGTATAGGTATAATGATATCAGATGAAACAGACTTCAGGGTGAAAAAGGTAACAAGAGAGAAAGGTGGACATTTCATAATGGTAAAGAGGACTATACAACAAGAAGACATAATAGTCATCAATATTTATGCCCCCAATCAGGGAGCACCGAAATATACCAAGCAACTACTAACAGAACTAAAGGGAGAAATAGACCAAAACACAATTATACTACGGGACTTAAATACATCATTGACAGGTATGGATAGATCATCCAAACAGAAAATAAATAACGAAATAGCAGCCCTAAATGACACATCAGATGAAATGGACATAATTGACATTTAGAGAGCACTTAATCCTAAAACATCAGACTATACATTTTTTTCTAGTGTACATGGAGCATTCTCAAGGATGGACCATATATTGGGACATAAAATCAGCCTCAGCAAATTTAAGAAGATTGAAATCATACCAAGCATAATCTCTGATCACAAGGCTTTGAAATTGGATATCAAATGCAAAAAGAAAGCAGGAAAAACCACAAATACATGGAGATTAAACACCATACTTTTAAAGAATGAGTGGGTCAAAGAAGAAATTAGAGGAGAGATCAAAAGATACATAGAAACAAATGACAATGAAAATACATCCACCAAAATTTTTGGGATGCAGTGAAAGCAGTTTTAAGAGGGAAATTTATATCATTACAGGCCTATCTCAAGAAACAAGAAAAATCCCAAATAGTCTCATGTTACATCTTAAAGAACTAGAAAAAGAAGAACAAGTGAAACTCAAGGTCAGCAGAAGAAAGGAAGTAAAAAAATCAGAGCAGAACTAAATGAAATAGAGAACAAAAAGACAATAGAAAAAGTTAATGTGACAAAGAGCTGCTTCTTTGAAAAGATTAACAAAATTGAGAAACCCTTGACTAGACTCACTAAGATAAAAAGAGAAAAGGCACTAATTAACAAAATCAGAAATGAAAAAGGGGAAGTTATCACAGACACCACAGAAATACAAAGAATCATCCAAGAATACTATGAAGAACTATATGCCACTAAATTCAATAACCTAGAAGAAATGGATAAGTTGTTAGAAACATATATCCTTCCAATGCTGAACCATGAAGTACTGGAAAATCTAAACAGACCGATCACCAGTAACGAAATTGAATCAGTCATCCAAAACCTTCCCAAAAGCAAAAGTCCAGGACCAGATGGCTTCACTAGTGAATTCTACCAAACCTTCAAAGAGGATCTAATACCAATCCTGCTCAATCTCTTCCCAAAAATTGAAGAAGAGACAGTACTCCCTAACTCATTTTATGAGGCCAACATTACCCTGATACCAAAACCTGGTAAGGGCAACACAAAAAAAGAAAACTACAGACCAATATCTCTGATGAATACTGATGCAAAAATCCTAAACAAAATTCTAGCAAATCGAATACAACAATGCATTAAAAAGATCATTCATCACGACCAAGTGGGGTTCATCCCCAGGGCACAAGGATGGTTCAACATCCGCAAATCCATCAGTGTGATACATCACATAAACAAAATAAAGGACAAAAATCACATGATTATATCAATGGATGCAGAAAAAGCATTTGACAAGATACAACATCCATTTATGATTAAAACAGTTAATAAAATTGGTATAGAAGGAAAATATCCTAACATAATAAAGGCCATATATGACAAGCCCTCAGCTAATCTCATAATTAATGGTGAGAAACTGAAGCCCTTTGCTCTATGTTCAGGAACATGACAGGGCTGTCCCCTATTACCTCTGCTTTTCAACATAGTGTTGAAATTCCTTGCCAGAGTAATCAGGCAAGAGAAAGAAATAAAAGGCATCCAAATTGGGAATGAAGAAGTTAAATCATCACTCTTTGCAGATGATATGATGCTATATATAGAAAACCCTAAAGACTACACCAAAATGCTATTAGAAACAATCAACGAATACAGTAAAGCTGCGGGCTATAAAATCAACGTACAAAAGTCCATTGCATTCCTATATACTAAGAATGAAATCTCAGAAAAAGAAATACAAAAAACAATTCCTTTTTCAAATGCAGCAAAAAGAATAAAATCCCTAGGAATAAACTTAACCAAGGATGTGAAGGACCTATATGCTGAAAACTATAAGACATTTTTAAAGAAATTGAAGAAGACACAAAGAAATGGAAAGACATTCTTCCTCATGGATTGGAAGAATCAACATAGTTAAAATGGCCATATTACCCAAAGCAATATACAGATTTAATGCAATCCCCTTCAAAATCCCAAGGTCATTTTTTAAAGAAACAGAAAAAAAAATCATCAGATTTTTTTGGAACCACAAAAGACCCCGAATAGCCAAAGCAATTTTAAGAAAAAAGAGCAATACTGGAGGTATCAAACTCCCTGACTTTAGCTTGTACTACAGGGCTACAATAATCAAAACAGCATGGTATTGGCAGAAAAACAGACACATAGACAAATGGAATAGAATTGAGAACCCAGAAATAAAACCACGTAAATATGGACAGATAATTTTTGACAAAGAAGGTAAAAACATACAATGGAGGAAATAAATGGTGCTGGAGAATTGTAAAGCCACGTGCAAAAGAATGAAACTGGACTGCTATCTGTCACCATGTACCAAGATGAATTCAAAATGGATCAAAGACTTAAGCATAAGACCTGACACAATAAACTGCATAGAAGAAAATATAGGTACTAAACTTATGGACCTTGGGTTCAAAGAGCATTTTATGAATTTGACTCCAAAGGCAATGGAAGTAAAAGCTAAAAAAAACAAATGGGACTATATGAAACTTAAAAGCTTCTGCACAGCAAAAGAAACCGTCAACAAAATAAAGAGGCAACCAGCTAAATGGGAGAAGATTTTTGCAAAGAGTGCCTCCGATAATGGGCTAATATCCAAAATACACAAGGAACACATGAAACTCAACAACAAAAAAACAAACAATCCAATTGAAAAATGGGCAGAGGATTTGAAGAGACATTTCTCCAAAGAGGACATATAAATGGCAAATAGACATATGAAAAAATGCACAACATCACTAATCATCAGAGAAATGCAAATAAAAACCACAATGAGATATCACTTCACCCCAGTTAGAATGGCTATCATCAACAAGACAAATAGTAACAAGTGTTGGAGAGGCTGTGGAGAAAAAGGAACCCTCATACACTGTTGGTGGGAATGCAGACTGGTGCAGCCGTTATGGAAGGCAGTGTGGAGCTTCCTCAAATATTTACGAATAGAATTGCCATATGACCCAGCAATCCCTCTCCTGGGTATCTATCCAAAAAATCTGAAAACGTCTACACATAAAGACACATGTGCTCCAGTGTTGATTGCAGCTTTGTTTGCGGTGGCCAAGACATAGAAACAACCAAAATGTCCTTCGCTATATGAATGGATAAAGAAGTTGTGGTATATATATATATATATACAATGGAATACTATTTGGAGATAAGAAAAGATGATATAGGAACATTTGTGACAACATGGATGGATCTTGAGTGTAGAATGCTAAACGAAGTAAGTCAGACAGAAAAAGCAGAGAACTGTATGATTTCACTGATATGTGATATATAAACCAAAAACAACAAAAGAACAAGACAAATAAATGAGAAACAAAAACTCATAGACATAGACAATAGTTTAGTGGTTACTAGAGGGTAAGGGGGTTAGTGGTTGGGAGATGAGAGTAAGTGGGATCAAATATATGGTGATGGAAGGAGAACTGACTTTGGGAGGTGAACACACAATGGAATTTATAGATGATGTAATACAGAATTGTATCAGGTAATTGTATTACCTGAAATCTATGTAATTTTACTAACAATTGTCACCCCAATAAATTAAAAAAAAATACTCGACTTTTTCTGTCTGACTTATTTTTCTAAGCATAACAATTTCAAGAGCCATCCACGTTGTTGCAAATGGTACTATTGAAGAAACAAAAGCTCATTGACACAGACAATAGCTTAGTGTTTACCAGAGGGTAAGCGGGGAGGAGGGTTGTAGATGATGGTAATTGGAACCAAATATATGGTGATGGAAAGAGAACTGACTCTGGGTGGTGAACACACAATGTGATCATATATATATATATATATATATATATATATATATATATATATATATATGTATGTATACACACACACACACACACACACTCATGCACATATATACATGATGTATTACAGAATTGTACACCTGAAATCTATAACTTTACTAACAATTGTCACCCCAATAATCTTTAATTAAAAAAATACTCAGGTTCTTCTTATTAAAGTATTAATGGATTTTTAATAATGTTGTAATATGCTTTGTTTCAAAAAAAAAAAAACAACAAAACCCCAACAACTTGAACTTGAAAAAAAAACCTTGAGGTTGCACTATGGTGACCCTGAATTCTTTTTGCCCTGTATGTGACAAAAGCAAAGAAATAGCCTATCTGAAAGAAGGTGGTATCATCCTAAACCTCAAAATACTCCAATGAATACTTTATTTTTCAGAAATAATCACCAGCATATAATCTTTAAAAAGTTTAAGAAAATATAACATGAATGAGAAAACGGAGGGAAAAAACTAACAGACTTACAGGGATTCTAGATGTTGTAATCATCAGGCACAGACTATAAAACATCTCTACTTACTATATTCAAGGAAACAAAAAAAGTTTGAAAATCTTGGCAGGTTAATTGGAAAGTATAAGAAGAATTACAGGAGATCTGAAATAGAAAAAAGAAAGAAAATCTAGAACTGATAAATTTTAAAAAAGGATATTATAATTCAATGAATGGGTTTATCAGAAGTTTCAACACAACTGAAGAGGGAATTGTGCATCAGAATTCTATACCTAGTGAAAACAAGTATAAAAGTAATACAAGTAATGAAAAGTATGAAAGTAACAAAAAGATATTTCCAATGACAAAAAACAGAGAGAATTTGACACCAGCAGATCCATACTAAAGGAAATTCTAAAGGACATTCTCTAGACAAAACGGAAATTATTCAAGCTAGGAGGTCAATGATTCAGGAAGGAATAAGGAAAAAAGGAGTGGAATATGTGTGTATATAAAAATAAATACTGACAATATAAAACAATAACAACATTGTCTTTTTGGAGGTCTATTATCATCTATGTATCTATCTATGTATCTATCTATGTATCTATCTATCTATCTATGTATCTATCTATCCTTGTATTTGTATCCAAAAAGGAAATAAGAAAGGCACAAATCAATGCTTCTTGCAGAAGCATTTTAGTTTGATATAGTCTCATTCATTTATTTTAGCTTTTCCTTCCGTTGACTTGGAAGTCAAATTCATAAAATCCTCTTTGAACCCAAGGTATATAAGTTTATTACCTATGTTTTCTTCTATGCAGATCTTATGTTTAGGTCTTTGATCCATTTTGAGTTAATTTTGGTACACGGTGACAGAGAACAGTCCAGTTTCATTCCTTTGATGTGAAAACAACAAAGGAACAAGACAAACAAATGAAGAAACATAAACTCATAGACACAGACAACAATTTAGTGGTTACCAGGAGGTAATAGGAGAGCGGGTGATAGATGAGGGTAGAAGGAATCAAATATATGGTGATGGAAGAACTAACTCAGGGTGGTGAACATACAATGTGATTTATAGATGATGTATTACAGAATTGTACACTTGAAACCTTTACTAACCATTGTCACCCCAATAAACTAATTAAAAAAAAGAAACTGGAAGATGGAGCCAGTCAACCAAGTCCTGATGGCCCCACTGGTTGGTTCTTTCATAATATCAAAAGCACGGTGGCTCAAGAACCAACTATGAAAATGAGATCCAACAAATGGCATTATTTGGTAGCCTGCCAGGAAACCATGCCCTCATTCTCCTTGAATGAGGGTTCTTTCTGGGAAACAGGCTGAAAACACTGAGACGAATACTAGAAACCAGCCACAAACAATTAGTATTACTATCCAGGGTAAAGATTCAGAAAGGAAATATTTAACTCCCTTTGGAACAGCAATGATGTCCCTCATGTGTTTTATCAGGGTTTATTTGAGTGACAGGTTTTCACACTCAAAATCCCATCATTGTTTCCCTCCACCTTTGCGGAATTTGAAGAGCCCCTTGTTTAGAGGGGAAAGGGCACTGCCTGCAATGTACTTGACTTACATATCTACTCTGCTGAAGAAAGTCCCCTTCAGGAGAAACAAACACCTTTAGTGTGTGTCATTACTCAGGGTTGCTGGTTCTCTCCTGTAACTTAATATTATTCAGTCTTGATGGAGTCAGATGGGGAAAGGACAGACATATCCCTGGAAGCTATAATCAGGCTTCTTATTTCACTGAGAAAACAAGAAGAAAGGATTCTGTATTAAATACGCTTCTTCTGTATATAGGGATTTATAATGTCTAAACAATGCCCGTGGTTTCTTTAAACACTATTTGTGTGGAGTCAGTCCCCAAGTACTTAGTTAGTGAGCACCAACCCCTAAGTGGGCAATGATGATGGAGCAGGGTGGGGATCTAGGCTCTGCCCTGGGAATGTGAGACGGGACTGGCTACAGGGCCTCTTAGGGCCTCTTTCTTCATCTGAAAAGGTGGAAAGGAGCACCACCCTCAGGAGCTGCAGGACGTGCGTGAGGGGTAATGTGAGCAAATGAGGAGCATGGCGCCCGGCACAGCAAATGCTGAGCACACGGGGGTGGGGGGCGTATGTATCACTGTTCCCCCCGACCACCCCCCAACACTGCCCGTAAATCCCCCCTTCCCATTTTACTCAGATTCCACGGCCTGATGCCCCAGCTGCTCCTTTGCCTACATCACTGAGTTCCTGCTTCTCCTTCTCTGTGGCCTTCTTCAGGCCTGTTGGCAGCCTTGGTGAATCAGCCCTCTGCCCACACCAGAGCTGCATACGCACTGCAACAATGTTGCTAAGGGAGCCCTGCAGAGGTCCTGGTTGCCAAGGCACGCTCACCTCCATCAGCTGCCACAATCCTGCCATGCCCTCCCTGGGGCCCTGGTGCGGCCTCATTGCTCCTCAAACTTCAGCACCTTGTGCCTCAGCCCAGCTTCCTGTGTAGCTCCCACCCATCTCCTGCCACTCTGCATGAACTCATGAGCTCCCTCCACTTCTCACTCCACCTACCTGGTGAGACAAGAACGTCTCCCCAGAAATTCTCTTTTACCACCTCCCCTATCTAATGAAACATTGATTTTCCCTGTTTGTTGGATCATATTCATCAGCATACAAATATGCTACAACTTCTCCTACTTAAAAAAGAAATGCTCTTCATATCACTTCTCCTATTAGCTACCACTCATTTCTTTCTGTTTATAGCAAAACTTTTCAAAAGTGATAATTCAATGTACCATACCCAATTTCTCTTTTCCCATAATTTAAAAAATACCTTTTAATTAAAATATAAAATATCTACAGAAAAGTACACAAATCATAAATGTGATGCTCAGTAAGTAAGCCAGTTTTCACTTAGCTTTACACTTATGGGTATGGTAGCAAGTGCGTAGCCAGCACCCAGACGTCCCTCTTGTACACTCTGTGCAGTGCTCACTGTTCTAGTTCCCAGCAACACAGCTCAGTGTCCCCTGGATATTTTCTCCTGTTCTCTCTTGAGCCCACACTCATGGGCTTTCACTTCCAGCACCCCCAAGACTGCTCATCAATGCTGCCACTGGCCTCCTCATTGCTGAGAGCTCAACACTCAAACCTGGCCTTCATTCTGTCCTTAGCCCACACTTCTCCCTTGAACCCCCTCCCAAATGTGCACATCCAGCTTCCTATTTGGTGCCTCCACTTGGATGCCACCAGGCATTGTAAACCTGCCAGGGTCAAAAGGTCAAAGGGTCAAAGCCCACACTGTACCCTTGGCCAACAATACCCTCCACTTCCCCCTGGTCAGTGGAGATTCCACCTTTCAAGGGGTCCTTCCATTCTTTCCTCCTCTCACACTCACAACAGAAATCTGTTGACCACAACCCTTCCACAATTCATTCTTGTCTCCTCACTTTTCTCTAAATTCTCAGCCATAACTGCAGTCCAGAGCACAACTGCCTCTTCTGGATGATTACACCAGCCTCCAGCATGGTGTCCCTTCTTCTACCCTTGCCCTACACGTGCTTCCCCTGTACTGTAGACACAGATGTTGTCTCTCCTCTGCTCAAACACCCCAGTGGCTTCTCACCTAAAACTCCCAGTGGTGTCTACCCCCACCTACCCACGTCTTGTTACCTCTCTGGCTTCACATCCTACTTCCGAACCCAAAGGGCACCTGCTTCAGCCATGGTAGCTTCCACATCGTTCTCAAACTCCCCAGTCATGTTCCCACCGTAGGGCCTTGCACTGGCTGTCCCTCTGCTGGAAATGCTCTTCCTCAAGAGATCCTCATGGCTCAGTCTGTATTTGTATCCTGAAATGTTATCTTCTAAAACAGCTGTTCCATGAACACCCCATTGAAAAATGTATGCCTCATATCCATTTCCAACTTAATTTTTCTCCTTTATAACTTATTGCAATTGAGCACTCTATAATTTACGTTTGTTTCCTGCTTCTTATCACTAGAATGTCAATTCTGTAAAGGTGGGGTTCTGTTTTGATCACTGCTATAAACCTGCACCCAGATGATAGTAGGTGCTCAGTAAATGTCGGATGAATGAATGGATTTCAAGGACACAGTTACTGACCAGGTTGGAGTCCCGTTTTTCTAGGTTTTAGTACCATAAAGAGATTTCCTTTTTTCCCTTAATTTGTCCAATTCCCTTTGCTGGTTCTATTCATAAAATTCATAATCTGATTCTTAATACCCTTTCTCATTTAATTATTGTTACAATGTTGCAATTAGGAAAGGAAAGAAACATTTTGTGAAATGAAATGAAATAAAATGATAACATAATAAATGCATAAATGCAGAAGATATCTGCAGTAGATACAGGGCATGGTACCTTCAGGTCTGCCCAATGCCCAGTTACAGACCCAAGGCCTCCTTGGGGGAAGGTCTCCAGCTTGAGTCTCAAGCTGGCACCTGCCACATGGTATTGCGTGAGGGCGCTGAAGATAAGCATCACAGCGCTTTCTAGAATGGGCTTCTCTTCCTCACTGCACTACCCTCCAAGCAGTGTGGAGGATCAGATTCAGAAGCAAGTACTGTGCTTCTATTTTTGTTTTCAAATAGATAAAAGTCAAAATTATACTGCAGAAAATCTGATTTTAAGGATTAGAAATATCTATATTTGCATCTTGTACCCATACTTTCTACCTCTCTAATTTCTATAAATAAATACCTTTAAAATTCATTTTTTTATTTGTAAAATGGGTATAATAATTTTCCATCTTTCAGATTCATTGCAAATATTAAATGAGATAAAATGTGTATATTAACTAACTCACAGCAGTTGCTCAGCAAATTACGGATTCTTTTCTATTCTCCACATAGATCAGAAACATCAGTTCCTAGATGTATTTACCAAAATTGCACACAACCCTTTCCTCTCTACAAAATGGTTTATGAAGCTTGCTTGCAGTGGAGCTGGATCAAACCATTAAGACTGTTGGACCAAAATGAAGTCGTGAAAAATGCTACACTCATCCTCCTCCACAGTCCTCCACATTAAGTCCTTAATGACAGTCAGGCTCAACCAACTGCCTTTTCCAGAGATGGCTCTGAGCCAGGCTGTCCTGGCAGTCCCAGCCCACTGCCAGCCAGCCATGGCCTTAGGGCACTATCCAACCTCACTGAACCCTGATTTCATGGTCACAAAGTGATGTGATGGCAGTGCCATGACACAGACTTGCCAGGTCATACATGTGCACTAGCACTACTCAAACTGAAGGCAGCATCAGGTTCCCAGGCTCCCGCTCATCCCAGAGGCTCTGATTGAGCAGATCTGTGGTAGGCCCACACAGCGTGCATTTCTAACAGTGCTGGGGGTGCCAGTGCTATTGGTCAGGACCACTCCCTGAGAAGCCAGATGTACAATATTTAACATGGGACCAGCACCTAGTAGGTCAGCATATGTTACCCAGTTTACAAACACTTTTATTACTACCATGACTACTACTTAACACCTCTTGCAAGTTATAAAATCTGTTGGAGAAAAGAGCCTATGTCTCCTTCCACCTAGGAACCCACATGTGTGCTGAAAATTTGGATTTCCAGTAGAGCGTGTTCAGCACCTGCTGCTTTCCAGGAACATTCTGGCATCTTCCTCTCTAACTTCACTTCCCTAACCTGTGTCAGTTCCATGCCATAGGTTAGTTAGTACCACTTTGTGGATCAGGAAATTGAGGCATGGAGAAGTTGCCTGCTGACTTGGGCCCAGCTGGAATAGGACAGAACAAAAATTATCCCAGGTTTTATCAAGTCTAGAGGTCCGGTTAACTTGTCTCACCACTCCTCCATGTTATCCAACAACTGAGATTTTTGTTTTATTTTCCTGGAATGGCCTTTCATGTTCCCCTGACCTCACTGAGTGGTTGTGTGACAAAGTGCAGACTGCCTGATTGTCAGTGACTACACCGAAATGTGATCTGTGGTAAAAGAAAACAAACAAACTAAAGTCATACCGATGTCAAAGATTCCCTTGTGAGCAGCATTTGGAACTTGAGGGGTCTTGCTTCATCAATATGCTATTTGCTCTACTCTGACATCACCCCCCAAGCCCCCATGGGAGGCAACCACAAAGGGCAGTGCAGAGATGATTTTGGACACTCTAGTGCATGGGGTAAAACTCCCAGCTGGTTGGCTCAGGAAAGCACTGATTTAATTGAGTGTAATGACTCTCAGAGTGTGTCTGTTCTATTGCACGTACACACTTGCCCTTTGACAGCTGCCTGCTATCGACCTGTCTGCAGTCAGGCTATAGAGGCACAAACAGCATGCATGGCAGCCTCATGTCTGTGCTGCAGCCCGTGTGCCATGAGTGGTCGCCTTCAGGTCTGCAGCAGAGCACAGAACTGCACAGCTGTGGACTGTAAAGGAGAAAGCTGGTCTCAGCCTGGGAGTTCCCATGTGGAAAGATTTGGATACAAGCTCTGTGAAGTGCACTCACCTCCAGAGATTTCTTCTCTTCTGTGCTCACCCTCAAAGCACAGTGGAAAGAAGGACAGAGCTAGGGACCTCTGAGACCCCTATTTTTATTCCAACACTGAATGCAACCCCTACACTTTTGCCTTCACCTCCAAGAGATATAACCAGAGGCCTCCACAAAAATTGCATTTCACATTCACTGTTGAACAAATAATCATTGTTCATAAATGATAAATAATCATTTATCATTGAAGGTATTAAACTTCATGACTTCTCAGGCCCAAGTCTAAGAGGTTCTTACCAAGTGAAGAATAAAATTTCTTTCTGAGAAAGAGACTCTAAATGCCAGTCTCCGCAATTATGGCTTTGATTTTTATTATGATTATAATCTTTCAGACAAAGATGCTGTGCATACTTTGCCCTGTTCCAGAGATAGAGGCTTTACCCTAGGATATGTGGAGCAGCCAAGACAAAGGACTGCCTCTGCATCTGGCCATGTAGGCAACTTTTCCCTGTGCGCTCTCCTTTTATCCAGGGCTTACCTCCTCTAGGTACCCTGCAGATTTGTTTATGCGATGTCTACTCTCATGTCTTTGAACAGGTAACACCTGTCCTAGTGGAATCCAAGGTAAAAAAAATTGATCCCACTTTAAAATTTGGCAATCAAAATAGATTTCTGATGTCGATGGTGCCCTCCTGCTCAGGAGGTGAGGGTAAAGGGTTTCTTTAGTGGGATTGGTCCCAGGAGGCTGGGAGTGACTGACCCTCCTTCACCTTGCCGTGTGGTGGGACTGGAATGGAGGAGAGAGGGTTGATGCCACATATTCAGCTCCTGGGAAAAGCCAGACCTGCCCACAATGTGTGAGAAGCCAGTTCTCTTGGCTCCATCCTGACCTTCCCTTTTGTAGTGAAATGACTCTGTCAATGTGCAGTATGCTGTCTAACCCAGGTTCCGGGTACAGTGTACACAGGAGTGGGTATGCATTCTGCCTCTGGGGTCTTCTTCGAGCATGTTCCCCATACGGAGGGCATCTATCCATATGCTTTCTCCAGGTCCCCGCCCTGTGTCCCAGTCCTCAGCGTACACAGCCACATCCTCTCCTTGGGGTGCAGGCACACCCAGGCTTTGCCTACCCCACAGCCACTCAGGCCCCTACCAGACATGGCAGAATTGATTTCCAGCCTATGCTTGTGCCCCAAAGAATGGGGGTTTTTGGCATTTGTAGGACAAGCTCACACAAGAGGTGTTCAGAGTGACCCTCCAGGCCATCCATGGACATGTAGTAACCACTCAGCCCAACCTCAGCAGTGCTGGACTTTCCCATCACCCACTGCCCCATCCGTTATACTCCGGAACAAAGATCACGGAGCAGTGCTGTATAGGGCCCCACCTCATGCCTCGGCTTTCCTACCCCTGCCTTGGAGGGCCTTTCCAGTGTCCCTGCTAAGAAGCTCCTGCCCTCAGGAGCACCACTGCCAGTCCGTTCACTCTTCTCCCCTACTCCTCCATGGTGTCAAGAAAGGGGAGAGGGGACAAGGGAAAAAGAAAAGGGCATAAAAGCGCTCTCACCAGTCAAACAAAACAGAATCAGTACTGAAGCCAGCAAGAAGCAGTGGGAGGCCACTGCTGGGCTCTGCCAGGGAATCTGTTTTCAAGCCAAGAGAAATAAATCAGTGTTTCAAGCAAAAAACCTGCCAGAGTCAGCTGATTGAAACTTCAGCCCCTGAATCCTACAAGCTGGAAGGGAACCCCAGCACTGAGGGAAATTCAAGAAGCCTTGAGGACATCAATGAGCATGGTGTCACGCTCACCCTGGCCAACCGATGGAGCCGCCTTTCTGTTTGGTTGGGATGTTAGTGTGGGTCATGGTGATGCCGAAACCTCATGCTTTAACGAACAAGTATAAACATCTTCCTTTGATTAATAAGAATGGGGACACAGGTTAGTTCTGAAAGAATACTCTTCATTTGCTGGTGGAAATCTTTCAAAACCTGGGTTCCATGAAGGCATAACAAGAAGGATGCTTTGCATTGAAAAAGGGCTGGGAACTGATATCTTTAGAAGCCCTGGATGAAGGAAAGCATGGCCACTCCACAGCCTTTCCTCTAGCAGAGCATTAATTTGGGATGAGTATGCCCAGGCTGCTACCGTGTTTCCCCGAAAATAAGACCTAGCTGGACAATCAGCTCTGAGGTGTCTTTGCAGTAAAAATTAATGTAAGACCCGGTATCATATTATATTATTATATCATATTCATTATATTATATTATATAAAACTGGGTCTTATATTCTAGTAAAATAAGACAGGGTCTTATATTAATTATTTCTCCAAAAGACACATAAAAACTGATTGTCTGGCTAGGTCTTATTTTGGGGGAAACACGGTATGAAACTAGAATAAATTTTATATGAATGAGCCTTTCATAAAGAAAACAAAACCACCTTCATCTCCTTTCTCAGTAAGTTACACATTGTTGCCCTGGGCACAGCGCTTCCCAGCACTGGGTCAATCCCGCTGACAGGGCTCAAGTGCCTGCTTGAAGGCCAAGCTCCCCAATCTATCTATTTTTTCTACGTGTACACTTGTTTCCATCACTCAGTCCTCTTCCTGAAGACTTCCCACCTTGCCCCAGGGGCAATGGTAGTCCTATGTTGTAAATGAGGTGAGGTGGCCCTGACCACCCAGGGCCTATTCTCCAACCATAAATAATGGACCCCTCTGGTGGCATGAGCTGAATGGCTTCTTGGGCTATCTTCATTGGCTGGATGTGTTGCGCATGTGTAACCGACAGAGCAAGGCCTTACCTCGTGGGACAGGTAGAAGGCCGCGACACCAAAAGGCCAGAAGCAGCAGAGCATGGAGAAGACGCTGAGGCCCAGGTGGTCCCGTGGGGGCATCATGAGGAAGTTGTCCTCACTCTCTGTGTCACTTGAGTAGTTGCTCTGTAGGAGATAAATGGGTAGAGAAGAGAATTAATAAAGGAACTGCTCTACAATGCCCTTTTGACATGGAGGTGGAGGCTGGCACAAGGAGAAGCCCTTGGGAAGGTTACTCTTGTTGTGATTGTCTGCAAGTGCTTCCCCCCAAAAGGAAGCCCCCAGTGAAGGGAATTCTTACCAAGAACAGGAAGAGAAAAATCCCAGGTTCAAGGCTCTTGAGTCATCTCACAGAAGATAAAATCCTACAGAAGTCAATTACTTCATAGATCTTTGGGATGGAATGCTAAACCTCCCTGTAGAGGGCACACTAGTGCTCCAAGGTGCTAATGGGCTGGGTCCTGCCAATGTGCTTCTATTTCTACATACCTGGGTAGAGGATGCTTTTGTCCTCATTGGTTATCCCACTTGCTGGGTCCCCCACTGTGAATTTTCTTTCCTCATCAGTACATGCTACACTCACTGACTCACCCTAAACCAGGGTCACTCTATGTGCTTATTTTACTCCAGCTTTTGTTTTCTAAAAAGGAAATGGAGCATTTCCTCCTGAAAAAGAGGGTCATTAGCTTCCTAGCTATCTTTGTGAGCTGCAGGAGTTTGTTAAACGTACAGCCTCCTATTGCAGGCTGGAGACATTCTGCACCAAACTGCAATGCATGTTGGCAACTTCCTCAGGTGGCTTCAGGTGAATGTGGTCACCTGAAACACCAAACACTCAGGTGCATACTCTATGTGAGCCTACCACCTATGTGGACAACTTTGCCACCAGGACCACCCCCTCAGTGCGTCCTCATGTTTCCCCTGACATTCCTACTCAGACACAGATGAAGCCCACAGGTGATGATGGTACCCTTTCCAATTTTGATTAATTAAAATGCACATAAAATGCTAATAAGAGCCTCTACTTAGTGCACAGACAGCAGAGGTCCTGCAGTGAAATGATAGAAGATTTGTGTTAGGACTGCTTTTGTCCAGTTGACTGAAAGAAAACAGGCGAATTCTGAAGGGCTCACTCAAATCACAAACAAGGACTTTCTCTGGAGGTCTCATGGAAGTGTGTGACACACTGTCTGCATAACACCCATCCACCTCAGAACTGCAGGTCAGGGGCTCTGAGTCATCACTTCTCAGAAAGGGCTAGCTCCTTCCTGCTGGGTGGGCAGTGTCTCTGCCCAGGTTAGTCAGGACCGCTGGTGAGTTTAGGACCACACAGCATCCCCTCCATGGAGCTGTGTCCGTGAAGTTTATATTATCTTTACTGTGCATCATCACCTCCCATACGGTCTCCTCAACAATAAAGGAAAATGAAAATTACCATTTTTATGTCTGTCAGAGAGGAGAACTAAACAGCTCTCAAGAATGCATAATTCATGAGTGAGATTCACGGGTGGACTGAGAGCTGCTTGGATGGAGATGCGTATGTACCACCTGCTGGGAATTTGAGATAATTTATTTGAACGAAGGCTGTGCAGTGTTGCCAGGCAGAGTCTTTTTTTTTTTTTTTTAATTTATTGGGGTGAAAATTGTTAGTAAAATTACATAGATTTCAGGTGTGCAATTCTGTATCACATCATCTATAAATCACATTGTGTGTTCACCACCCAGAGTCAGTTCTCCTTCCATCACCATATATTTGATCCCCCTCACCCTCATCTTCCACCCCCCCACCCCCTTACCCTCTGGTAAAAACTAAATTACGTTCCCCAGATTAATTTTCAAAACTCCATGGCCATCTTGTGGTTAGTGACTGTTTTCTAATCCCCTCAGCTTCCCCCTTACCCCCACCCCCCTGCCCATCTAGCAACCCTCAGTTTTTCCTCTTTGTCTCCAAAACTGTTTCTGATTAGTTCATTCACTTATTCTTTTCTTTAGATTCCGCAAATAAGTGAGATCATATGGTACTTATCTTTCTCTGTCTGACTTATTTCACTTAACATAATGTTCTCTAGGTCCATCCATGTTGTTGCAAATGGTAAGATTTCTTTCTTCTTTATGGCTGCGTAATACTCCATTGTATAACTGTACCACAGTTTCTTAATCCAGTCATCTACCAATGGGCATTTTGGTTGTTTCCATGTCTTGGCTATTGTGTATAGTGCTGCAATAAACATAGGGGTGCATAAAGATTTTTGAATTGGAGTTTTGGATTTCTCCGGATAAACACCTAGGAGTGGAATTACTGGATCATAGGGTAGTTCCATTTTCAGATTTTTGAGATACGTCCATACTGTTTTCCATAGTGGCTGCACCAATCTGCAATCCCACCAACAGTGCACAAGCGTTTCCTTTTCTCCACATCCGCGCCAGCACTTGTTGTTTGTTGATTTATTGATGATAGCCATTTTGACTGGGGTGAGGTGGTATCTCATTATGGTTTTTATTTGCATTTCTCTGATGGTTAGTGAGGTTGAGCATTTCTTCATATGTCTGTTTGCCATCTGTATGTCCTTTTCAGAAAATTGTCTCTTCAAGTCCTCTGCCCATTTTTCAATTGGGTCTTTTGCTTTTTTGGAGTTGAGTTGAGTGAGTTTTTTTTATAGATTTGTGATATTAATCCCTTATCAGATATATCATTGGCAAATATCTTTTTCCATTCAGTAGGATCCCTTTTTGTTTTATTGATGGTTTCCTTTGCTGTGAAAAAACTTTTTAGTTTGATATAATCCCACATGTTTATTTTTTCTCTTACTTCCCTCACGCGAGGGGATATATCAGTAAAAATCTTACTCCGGGTAATGTCTGTGAAGTTTCTTCCTATATTTTCTTCTAGGTATTTTATGGTTTTAGATCTTATATTTAAGTGTTTAAGCCATTTTGAATTTATTTTTGTATATGATGTAAGGAGGTGGTCCAGCTTCATTTTTTTTTGCATGTGTCTGTCCAGGTTTCCCAGCACCATTTATTGAATAGACTGTCTTTACCCCATCGTACATTCTTGCTTCCATTGTGGTAGATTAAATGGCCATATAGGCGTGGATTTATTTCTGGACTCTCTATTCTGTTCCATTGATCTACGTGTCTGTTTTTATGCCAGTACCATGCTGTTTTGATTACTGTAGCCTTGTAGTATAATTTGAAGTCAGGTATTGTTATACCTCCCACTTTGTTCTTATTTCTCAAGATTGCTGAGGCTATACGGGGTCTTTTATGGTCCCATATAAATTTTAGGATTATATGTTCTATTTCTGTGAAAAACGTCATTGGTAGTTTGATAGGAATTGCGTTGAATATGTATATTGCCTTAGGCAGTATGGACATTTTAACTATATTAATTCTTCCTATCCATGAACATGATATGTGTTTCCATCTATTTATATCTTCTTTCATTCCTTTCCTCAGTGTCTTATAATTTTCTGAGTACAGATCTTTTACTTTGGTTAAATTTATTCCCAGGTATTTTACAGTCTTTGGAGCAATTGTAAATGGGATTGTTTTTTTAATTTCTCCTTCTGATGTTTTATTATTGGTATATACAAATGCAACTGATTTCTGAATATTAATTTTGTATCCTGCTACTTTACTAAATTCACCTATCAGCTATAATAACTTCTGGTGGAGTCTTTAGGGTTCTCTATATATAGTATCATATCATCTGCATATAATGATAATTTTACTTCCTTCTTACCAATTTGGATGCCTTTTATTTCTTTTTCTTGTCTGATTGCTGTGGCTACAACTTCCAGCACTATGTTGAATAGAAGCGGAGATAGTGGGCAACCTTGCCTTGTTCCTGATCTTAGGAGGAATGGTTTTAGCTTTTCCCCATTGAGTATGATGTTAGCTGTGGGTTTGTCATATATGGCCTTTATTATGTTGAGATATGATCCCTCTATTCCTACTTTCTTAAGGGTTTTTATCATAAATGGCTGCTGGATTTTATCAAATGCTTTTTCTGCATCTATTGATATGATCATGTGATTTTTATTTTTCATTTTGTTAATGTGGTGTATCACATTAATTGATTTGCGGATGTTGAACCACCCTTGCATACCAGGGATGAATCCCACTTGATCATGGTGTATGATCTTTTTAATGTATTGCTGAATTCTGTTTGCTAATATTTTGTTGAGGATTTTTGCATCTATGTTCATTAGAAATATCGGCCTGTAGTTTTCTTTTTTTGTGGTGTCTTTGTCTGATTTTGGGATCAGGGTGATAGTGGCTTCGTAAAAAGTGTTTGGGAGTCTTCCTTCCTTCTGGATTTTTTGGAAGAGCTTGAGGAGAATAGGTGATAATTCTTTTTTGAACGTTTTGTAAAATTCACCTGTAAAGCCATCTCGTCCAGGGCTTTTGTTTGTTGGGAGATTGTTGATTACTGATTCAATTTCCCTGGTGGTAATCAATCTATTCAGGTATTTCTGTTTCTTCTTGAGTTAGCCTTGGAAGGTTGTACACCTCTAGAAAATTGTCCATTTCTTCCAGATTGTCAAATTTGTTGGCATACAGTTGCTCATAGTAACTTCTTAAAACTTTTTGTATTTCTGCGGTGTCCGTTGTCACTTCTCCTCTTTCACTTCTGATTTTATTAATTTGGGTCCTCTCTCTCTTTTTTTTAATGAGTCTGGCTAAAGGTTTGTCAATTTTGTTTATCTTCTCTAAGAACCAACTCTTGGATTCATTGATCTTTTGTATTGTTTTTCTGGTTTCTATTTCATTTATTTCTGCTCTGATCTTTATTATCTCCTTCCTTGTGCTCCCTTTGGGCTTATTTTGCTGTTCTTTTTCCAGATACCTTAAGTGTGACGATAAACTGTTGATTAGTGATGTTTCTTGTTTCTTTAGGTAGGCCTGCAAAGCTATGAATTTCCCTCTTAGGACTGCTTTCGCGGCATCCCATAGATTTTGGGTAATCGTGTTTCAATTTTCGTTTGTCTCAAGATATCTTTTGATTTCTTCCTTGATCTCCTGCTTGACCCATTCATTATTTAGTAATAAGTTATTCAGCCTCCATGAATTGGTGTGTCTTCCAATTTTTTTCCTGGAGTTCATTTCTAATTTCATAGCATTGTGATCAGAGAAGACAATTGGTATGATTTCAATTTTCTTAAATTTATCAAGACTTGTTTTGTGGCCTAACATATGGTCTATCTTGGAAAATGTTCCATGTGTGCTTGAGAAAAACGTGTATTTTGCAGCATTGGGGTGAAATGTTCTGAAAATATCGATTAAATCCAAGTGGTCCAATGTATCATTTAAGGCTGTTGTTTTCATATTGATTTTCTGTCTGGAAGACCTGTCCCTTGTTGTCAGAGGTGTGTTGAAGTCCCCTACTATGATAGTGTTCCTGTTGATCTCTGTCTTTATGTCAGTCAGTACTTGTTTTATATATTTAGGTGCTCCTATGTTGGGTGCATAGATGTTTACTAGGGTTATGTCCTCTTGTCAGATCAATCCCTTTATTATTATATAGTACCCATCTTTATCTTTTAATATGTTCTTCATTTTAAAGTCTATTTTGTCAGATATAAGTATTGCAACTCCAGCATTTTTCTCATTTCCATTTGCATGAAATATCTTACTCCAACCCTTCACTTTCAGCCTGTGTGTGTTTTTTGTTCTGAGGTGAGTCTCTTGTATACAGCATATACAAGGGTCTTGCTTTCTTATCCACTCAGCCACCCTATGTCTCTTGATTGGAGCATTTAATTCGTTTACATTTAAAGTGATTATTGATAGGTACATAGTTATTGCCATTTTTAAATTTGTAGTTAGGTTGTTTTGATCTTTCTTCTATTTACAGAAGTCCTTTTGGTATTTCTTGCAATGCTGGCTTGGTTGTAATAAATTCCTTTAGCTTATTTTTTTCTGGAAAGCTCTTTAGCTCTCTATCAACTTTAAATGATAGCATTGCTGGATAAAGCAATCTAGGTTGTAGGCCTTTGTTTTCCATCACTTTGAGTATCTCCTGCCACTCCCTCCTGGCCTTCAATGTTTCTGTAGAAAAGTCATTTGATAGTCTTATGGGAGTTCCCTTGTATGTAACCCTTTGTCTTTCTCTTGCTGCTTTTAGGATTCTCTCTTTGTCTTCAACCTTTGCCATTTTAACTATAATGTGTCTTGGTGTGGACCTGTTTGGGTTTATCTTGGTTAGAACTCTCTGCACTTCCTGGGCTTGTATGTTGGTTTCCTTCATCAGGTTGGGGAAGTTTTCGGACATTATTACTTCAAATATGTTCTCAATCCCTTGCTTCCTCTCTACACCTTCTGGTATTCCTATGATGCGCATGTTGTTTCGCTTGATGTTATCCCAGAGGTCTCTTAAGCCATCCTCATTGTTTTTTATTCTTTTTTCTTTCTGTTGTTCCATTTGGGTGATCTCTGCTACCTTGTCTTCTAAGTCGCTGATTCGATCCTCTGCTTCATCTAACCTGCTGGTAATTCCTTCAAGTGAGTTCTTAATTTCGGTAATTGTGTTCTTTAGTTCTAACTGGTTATTCGTTATGATTTCTACATCCTTCTTTATGTCTTCTCTAAGCTCCTTAAACATTCTTATCACCAGTGTTCTGAACTGTGTCTCTGAAAGGTTGGTTACCTCTGCTTCATTTGGTTCCAGTTGTGGAGGTTTCTTCTGTTCTTTTATTTGGGACGTGTATCTTTGTTTTCCCAGTCCGGCTGACTCTCTGTGTTTGCTTTGATGTATTAGGTAGATCCCCTAGAGTTCTTAGTTCTTGCGAGGTTATCTTATGTAGTATGTGTCCTTTATATTTGACTTGCACTACTTCGTTCTTCTCCTCTGCATGTGCTCCAAAGGTGATTCTTATGTTGTGTATATTGTCCTGTTCAAGAAGATCTTTAATTGCTTTTTGCTTGTGAGTAGGTGGGGTTAACTCCTAGGCTGACTCGTTGTGGGACTTGGCTCTTCCCACCGCAGGGCGTTCTGCTGCGTGAGGGTTGACCACTTAAATGTGGTTTGGCCTCTATGGGCTCTAGTGCCTGCAGAGAATTCCCTCTGGGTGTGTGACTTGTAGGTTAAACCCAGTAGTACTCTGGTTTGGTCTGGAGTTGGCCTCTGGATATGTTGAATCTTGTGCCTCTTAAGCTGGGCCAGGTTTTGGGGCAGAGGAGGCTCACCAGGGGCACACAGCCCAGTGGAGATTGGAAAAGAAAAAAAGCCAGGCAGAGTCTTAATGTTGTAATAGCTGTTCCTCTCCACAGACAAACAGTAGTGTCAACTCCATGGGTCTTCAGACCCATACTCTGGAAAATAAGAGACATGGAGTGTCAAGACTGTGTTGGAAAGAATGAGTTGCACTTTGAAGGGCTCTCTGCATGAGGTTTTGGGAAAGTCTGGGAAGGGAGGAGCCTACCGTGACAATCTCAGGGCAGACCATGTCCAAAGAGCCCACTTGGAGGGGTGGATGACCAGGACTGAAAGGACAGCCACTTCTTCTAGCCCTCAATTCAGACCCTGAGTTAATGATCTTCATGCTGATGGATCAAGATTCTGCTTGTGGGTGTCCTTGCACATGTGCAACAACTCTGTCTATGGATATTTGTTTAGTTTTTTGTTTTGTTTTGTTTTGTTTTGTTCACAAAGTATTTTACATGTATACACCTGAGCTGGATAGATTTTCACAGCAACTCTGTAAATAGGCGTTGTTCCTATTTTTATTGTTATTTCTATTTTACAAAGGACAAAGCTGGGCTCTGAGAAGTGGAAATATTACCAAATCACACAACAACCCAGTCGATGGCTGCTCATTCCAGAGCTCTGTACTGTATGTTGTGTTTGGACACCAAAAACATGGCTATAAACAAACTCCATTTTGCCTCAATTGTTTCTTACCCAAAGATAAGGTCCCTCCTCTGCCTCAGGGATCCTGAATACGTTCCTTCTTCAGTGGTCTGTCCCTTGGTGGTGACAGGGAGGCCAGTAGTGGTAGTGGTCAGTTGAAAGTTTTCCCAATCAAATCGCCACTGCTGTGTGAACTGCTCCTCAGACCACACAGGAATGCTAGCGGCATCTACTTCCATCTTTGGAAGCTGCTTAGAATTACATCACTATCCCCATGAAGCAAACAATTAGATTTCAGGGCATCCCCCCAAAGAAATATCTTCACAGATTTTTTTTTTAAATTAAAGTTTATTGGGGTGACAATTGTTAGTAAAATTACATAGATTTCAGGTGTACAATTCTGTATTACATCACCTATAAATCCCATTGTGTGTTCACCACCCAGAGTCAGTTCTCCTTCCATCACCATATATTTGATCCCCCTTACCCTCATCTCCAACCCCCCAACCCCCTTACCCTCTGGTAACCACTAAACTATTGTCTGTGTCTATGAGTTTTTGTTTCTCATTTGTTTGTCTTGTTCTTTTGTTATTTTCGGTAAGAAAAGATTAAATAGGACCATTTGTGACAACATGGATGGATCTTGAGATTATTATGCTTAGCAGACAGAAAAAGCAGAGAACCATATGATTTCACTGATATGTGGTATATAAACCAAAAACAGATTTTTATTTAGAAGCATAAGGGAAGCACACTCGGTAAATTGCAAAGTTGTGGCTACATGGCACCAAAACAATTGGCCAACTTTGGTTAAAATATCTAAAATATTTTAAATCTGAAAATATTTAAGAATCTATTTTAAAATAGATTCAGACAAATCACAGAGCAGATGAAGCAGCCGAGCCACTTTCCATGTTCCTTTTTCCATTAGTGGGCTATAGGTGGCCATGGGCATTGTGCCACCAAATAGCAAGGAAATGCAGCTGCCTGGATGAGGCTATGTACATACCAATAAACCAGGTAGAGAAAATACACACAACCACCAACACCAGGTGAAATTCATCACCCACAGCAGCTGTTTCTAAAATTCCTCTTCATGGATTTTTGGATTGGAATATCTGCAAAGCAGACTGACAGCATTCTAACAGAGGTTACAGTCTATGTGTGGGACCTCCCTTTTGAGCTAAACATTTGGAGGAGGCAAATGCTACAAAAAGCAGAGAAAGTGAGGAACTCCTGGTCCCTCAGCTGGTACCCTACTGGTCTTCCTCCCTACGACCACAGTCTGTCCATTCTCTGTCCTGTATTCATTGCCTCCACTCAGTGGGAAGACGCTTAGTCACCTCAGGGGGTTCTTCCTTAGGGTACTTTAATAAAATAATCACAATGCCAGGCACAATGCCATGTTTCACAAGTCACAATTTCACGTTCATTCAGCTCCATGAGCAAGGGCTGCGAGGGTGCCATTTCAGGGGTAGGAAACCGTGCTCAGCCATGTCACTTAGTCTCATTTGGGCTTTACTCATCACCCTACTGCCTCCCTTTGGGCCTCATGCTGCCCTCCTAATTCCCCCGGACTTCTCTGCTTTCTAATTCTAGAGAGCAGCTACTGCTTTGCCTGAAGGAAGAAGTGGAGGCCCAGAGAGCAGGAGGGTACAGGACTGTCCTCAAGCAGCCTGGAATCCAGGACGTCCTACAGAGGCTCACTTTCCAAAAGCTCAGTCTAAAAAACACATGGACAGGCATGTAGGGATGTTCGTTCAAAAGTGTTCCAGACAGCACTGTTTTAAACAGCAAAATTATACAATGACAGATAGCAGTCTAGTTTCATTCTTTTGCACGTGGTTTTCCAATTCTCCCAGCACCATTTATTGAAGAGGCTGTCTATTCTCCATTGTATGTTTTTGGCTTCTTTGTTGAAAGTTATCTGTCCATGCTTATGTGGGTTTATTTCTGGGTTTCAAATTCTATTCCATTGGTCTGTGTGTCTGTCTTTCTGCCAATACCGTACTCTTTTGATTATTGTTGCTCTGTAGTAAATAGATGATTGGATAAAGAAGATGTGGTATATATACACAATGGAATACTATTCGGCCATAGGAAAAGATGAAACAGTGCTATTTGGGACAACATGGATGGATCTTGTGATTATTATGCTAAGTGAAATACATCAAACAGAAAAAGTTGAGAACCATGTGATTTCACTGATATGTAGTACACAAAACTGAAAACAACAGAAGAACAAGACAAAAGATGAAGAAACAAAAGCTCATAGACTCATAGTTTAGTGGTTACCAGAGTGTTAGAGGGGAAGAGGAAGGAAGATGAGGGTAAAAGGGATCAAATATATGGTGATGGAAGGAGAACTGACTCTGGGTGGTGAACACACAATGGGATTTATAGATGATGTAATACAGAATTGTTCACCTGAAATCTATGTAACTTTACTAACAATTGTCAACCCAATAAACTATAAATAAATAAATAAATACTTTTAAAAAACAGCAACATTACAAAAGAATTCTGCTTAGAATTCTGTACAGTCATGAAAAATGCTGGTACAGATGTTTATTTACTGCCCTGGAAAGATTTTTTATCATAATTGAAGGGAAAAACCAGGGTAGAAAGTAGAATATATCATATTTCCTCCACAGTGTCAGAAATTAGATTCTTCTGGATGGTGGGCATATCATTGATTTTTTTCTTTCTTTTTACATTTGTGGGTTTTAGTTTTTATACAATAAGCAAGGTTTATTTGGCAACGGATATGATAAAGGTGCAGATGTGCTAACAGGTGTGGGGGCTTCTACCATCTCTCTGTCCTCACAAAGAACCCTGTGGAATACTATTTCCCTAAGACTCAGCATAGGGAAATCACATAATGTGGGCCCACTGCTCAATGAGCAGCTGGAGGAGCAGGATCAGAAGGAACCCAACATTACCCAAGGGAGCACACTGAGATGCAGGTCAGACATGGCTATTTGTCCCTTGGACCTGTCTCACTGAGGGTCAAGACCAGAGGCCCATATGTTGTCCACATCTGTGCTAACTAGTTCACAGCCATAGCCACATAGAACTACTTAAATTATCTAACGTCAAATATACTTAACAACTAGTTCCTCAGTCACACTACCATATGCTAAGTGCTCAGTAGCCAGAGGCTGTTAGTGCTTATCACACTGGATAGCACAGACATAGGGCATTTCCATCATCTCATCTCAGGAAGCGCTGTCTTATGGGCTCTGACCCCTATTAACTCTGACCTCATTCTCCCAGCCACAGAGAGCTCTCTGCTGTTCCTCCAATATGCCCAGCATGCTCTTGCCTTGGGACCATTGCACTTGCTTACTATTCCCTCAGCCTGGAACTTTCTTCCCCAGATACATACATGACTAGCTTTCCGTAACGCAGGGCTTTCCTCAAATGCCACTTTTCATCAGAGCTTTCTCAGACACCCTGCCAGACTGTCACTGCTGTTTCCCACCACTATCCCCTTACCTGCCTGGTGGGTATCCTTTGCTCCCAACTGGTACTGGCTTATATATAGCCTGACTCCCTTCCTCTTAGCACCTTGAGGGCAGATATTTTTGCATGTTTTGCTTACAGCTATACTCTAGGAGCTTACAATAGTGCCTGGCACACAGTAGGCACCTAATGTACATGTGTCAAATGAATGAAGAATTCATGCGTGCCCTTAGCCAACATGGGCAGCACCAACTGAAGCAGCAAAGCTCCCAGAGTTTGCCCAGAGTTCCCGGGGCTTCCTTTGGGCTTATCAGTGTCCATGAATGCATTCACTGTCTTCAGTCCTTCGGCCCCAACTTGATTCCTCTCCTTCCCCATCTAAAATGCCTTCCCTATGCACTCCAGGATGCACATCCTCACCATACATTTAGGTGAGACCACAGGGAAGGTGAGGGAGAATGATGATTTTGTCAAGTTCAAGGCTGTCCATATGTGGTAAAATACACAAACAGCCGGGCCACTCACTCGAGGTGAAGTATGTATTGCCTCACCTGGTTTATTTAAGTAAACTAAATATATTTTTGGAATTTGCTGCGGGCCAATTAAAAATGGATTGAGGGCTGCAGTTGGCCCGCGGGCCGCAGTTTGGACACCCCTGCTATAGACTAACAATGAAATCTCAGAAAAAGAAATAAAAAAGAAAAACAATTCCTTTTGGAATTGCAACAAATAGAACAAAATACCTAGGAATGAACTTAACCAAGGATGTGAAAAACCTTTACACTGAAAACTACAAGATGTTTTTAAAAGAAATTGAAGAAGACACAAAAAAATGGAAAGATGTTCCATGTTCATGGATTGGAAGAATCAACACGGTTGAAATGGCCATTTTACGCAAAGCAATTAAATCTGCATTCCTCATCAAATTTTGGGGGATTGCATTAAAAGATTGCATTAAATCTGCAATCCCCATCAAAATCCCAATGGCATTTTTAAAAGAAATAGAACAAAAACTCATCAGATTTGTATGGAACCACAAATGACCATGGATAGCAAAAGCAATTCTAAGGAAAAAGAATAATGCTGAAGTTATCACCTTTTTTGACTTCATCTTGTACTACACAGCAACAAAAATCAAAATACTATGGTATTGGCAGAAAAACAAACACAAAGACCAATGGAATAGAATTGAGAATACAGAAATAAACCCATATAAGTATGCACAGCTAATTTTTGATAAAGAAGCCAAAAATATACAATGGAGAAAAGGCAGGCTCTTCAATAAATGGTGCTGAGAGAATTGGATAGCCACGTGCAAAAGAATAAAACTAGATTGCTATCTGTCACTGTTTACCAAAATTCACTCAAAATGGATCAAAGACCTGAACATAAGACCTGAAACGATCAACTGCATAGAAGAAAAGATAGGTACTAAACTTATGGATATTGGGTTCAAAGAGCATTTTATGCATTTGATTTCAAAGGCAAGGGAAGGAAAGGCTAAAATAAATGAATGGGACTATATCAAACTAAAAATCTTCTGCACGGCAGAAGAAACCATCAACAAAATAAAGAGGCAACTAACTGAATGGGAGAAGATTTTTGCTAAAAATGCCTCTGATAAGGGGGTAATATCCAAAATATATAAGGAACTCATAGAATTTAACAACAAAAAGACATACAATCCAATTAATAAAATGGGCAGAGGACCTGAATAGACATTTCTCCAAAGAGGACATACAGATTGCCGATAGACACATGAAAAAATGTTCAACATCACTGATCATTAGAGAAATGTATTACATTTTCTTAATCCAGTCATGTACCAATGGGCATTTTGGTTGTTTCCATGCCTTGGGGAATATAATCAATAATGTAAGGATTTTGTATTGTGTCAGATGGGCCCTTATTTTATTAGGGAGACCACTTCATGGACAGTGTAGGTGCTAAACCACTATGCTGCACACCTGAAACTGAAGCTGAATAATATTGTATGTCAACTACAATTTAATATATATATGAGTATAGTCATGGGATGTGAGTACAGCATAGGGAATAAAGTCAATGGAAGTATAACAGCTATATATGATGTCAGAGGGGTAGTAGATTCGGGGAGGGGGTTATCACTTTGTGAGGGGTGAAAATATCTAACTATTATATTTTTTTGTATGCCTGAAACTAATAAAAAGAAAAAAAAAGAAGAGAAGTCAAATCCAACATCAGTGTCTTGCATTTTCCTCCCATGGCCCATAATTTTGGGTATGTCTGGGTAAGCAAGGTGCATATAGCTCTGCATTGGCCACCCTTCGAAGGTCATCTTCAACCTTGCCCTTATCTTCTGGAAGCTCCCAGTTTGATTCTGTAGTGAGGGTGGATGATTGTAAATATTTTAAGATTCTTTGTAAACAGACTCTGTGTGGAATAAACCAATTTTTAGTGTGAAGTGAGAGGGTAGAAACTAAACAGACACACCTTTGTGGGTTACCTAAAAGAACAGTGCTATTGTTCTATTTCTTGAAAGTTTGTTTTCCTCCTTTGTGGTGGGAGCTTCAGGTCATAACGCCTACTGTATGCCCATGATCAATAGACTTGATTAGTCTCAGATTTTAATTCCCTGTTGAAAATGGGTTAGCCTTTTGGGGCAGGCATCAGGTTCCCAGAAGACACCTCTAGGAATTATCCCTGCAAGGCTACACTGTCATCCATTATGGTTAGACAGCAAACTCAGCAAAGGCAACTGGAGGAGGTTGGGGACATACAACCATGGTTTCCATGGCCAGGTGTGCACACTCTGGGGAGATAGGCATTTCTTCATCCAGAGCTGCTGTCAAGAGAGAAACTTCTGCTGATGGTCACTTGTTCTGGACAAAGTGCAAACTCCTCTACTGTCTGAGGAGTGACTCATTATCATCTAAAAGTGACTGTGGCCTTGGGGCCTGTAATATTCTGGAAGCAGCAGCCAAATGAAGCAAAATTCATTAAGATTCACCTTTGTGTATAGCTCCTGGTTTGTCTTTGGTTGTGCAGGTGGAGTGTGATAATAATTATACTAGAGGGATGATATTCCATAATTTAAAACTTGTCTTCTAATTCACTATGGGCATTTAATCCAATGGTTAGATTAGGATAACAAGCTCCATGGATGACTTCCCCTATCAGGGTAGGTCTTCCTGTGGTGTGGAAGTGCTCAAGAGCCCTGGGAAAACATAGCAAAATGCTTTCTTGCAACCCATTTTAGTTTTGGTTCCCCCTAGAAGCATATCTTGAGTAAAGGATTGGCCTATAATTTTTTTATTGGGAGGTGACCACAGAAAATACTGGCAAGGAAGAGGAAAAGTGGAACGTGGAAGAAAACACAGCCAATAAAGTTACCAAGGCAGGTATCTCTGTGGGCATCTGGAGTCTGGTCCTGTTGGAACTAAAGGAGCCAGAGTGAGACAATTCCCAGACTGAGCCTACCGGAATAAACTATCTCCTGTCAGTTATTGGGTGAAGGCTTAACCTAGGAGCAGAAATTCTCCCATACTCTGCAGATCAGCCTTCAGGTCCTCAGAGAAAGCCTTTACACAGGCAGAGGCCATATTAGGGCGCTTCTCCTGAAAGGGTAATACCTGAAAGGGGGCAGACAGCACCTGGTGCAGAGCCTGTGAAGGATGTGTTCAACACCCTAAAAGCTTCAATCAGGGCAACACTATGTGGAGCAAGACCACCACACTCAATGAACATCTGGGAGAGGGTGACAAAATGTGGGACACATAAGGAACATGGACATCCAGGATAATAAACCCCATTCACTCCAAATAAATAGGTGCAAAGAATAAATACATATAATGTGTTTTCTTTTTTAAATTTAACTTATTGGGGTGACAATGGGAAGTAAAATTACATAGGTTTCAAGTGTACAATTCTATAAAAGATCATCTGTATATCACATTGCGTGCTTCCCACCCACAGTCAGTTCTCCTTCCATCACCATATTTGACCCCCTTTATCCTCTTCTACCACCCTCCCTCCCACCTTTTCCCTCTGGTCACTACTAAACTATTGTCTATGTCTATGAGTTTTGGTTATTTGTCTTATACTTTGTTCCTTACAGTTTTGTATCCCACATGAGTGAAGTCATATGGTTCTCTACTTTTTCTGTCTGACTTATTTCGCTTAGTATAATAATCTCAAGATCCATCCATGTTGTTACAAATGGCAGTATTTCATCTTTTATTATGGCAGAGTAGTATTCCATTGTGTATATATACTGCATCTTCTTTATCCAATCATCTATCAAAGGACACTTTGGTTATGTCCATGTCTTCGCCACCACAGGTAAAGCTGAAATGAACATGAGAGTGAGTACATAAATGTTTTCAGATTTTTGGGATATATACCCAGGAGAGGGATGGCTGAGTCATATGGTAATTCTATCCTTAATTTTTTGAGGAACCTCCACACTGCCTTTCATAACGGCTGCACCAGTCTGCATTCCCACCAACAGTGTATGAGGGTTCCTTTTTCTCAGTGGCCTCTCCAACACTTGTTATTATTTCTCTTGATGATAGTCATTCTAACAGGTGTGAGGTAGTATCTCATTGTGGTTTTGATTTGCATTTCCCTAATAGCTAGTGACGTTGAGCACGTTTTCATATATCTGTTGGCCTTTTATACGTCTTGTCGGGAGAAGTTTCTCTTCATGTCCTATGCCTATTTTTTAATTGGATTGTTTGTGTTTTTGTTGTTGAGTTGTACACATTCCTTATATATTTTGGATATTAGTTCCTTATCAGAGGCAGTGTTTGCAAAAATCTTCTCCCATTTGGTGAGTTGTCTCTTTGTTTTGTCAATGGTATGTTTTGCTATGCAGAAGCTTTTTAGTTTGATATAGTCCCATTGATTTTAACGTTTACTTCCTTTGCCTTTGAGGTCAAATTCATAAAAGCTTCTTTGAACTCAAGGTCCATAAATTTAGTACGTATGCTTCTTCTATGCAGTTTATTGTTTTAGGTCTTATATTTAGGTCTTTGATCCATTTTGAATTAATTGTGGTATACGGTGACAGATTGCAGTCTAGTTTCATTCTTTTGCATGTGGCTTTCCAATTCTCCCAGCACCACTTATAGAAGAGGCTATCTTTTCTTCATTGTACGTTTTTGGCTTCTCTGTCGAAAATTATCTGTGCATACCGTGTCTCCCTGAAAAGAAGACCTAACTGGAAAATAAGCCCTAGCATGATTTTTCAGGATGACATCCCTCGAACATAAGCCCTAATGAGTTTTTTGGAGCAAGACTTAATGTATGACCCAGTCTTATTTTTGGGGAAACACGATATTTATGTGGGTTTTTTTCTAGGTTTTCAAATCTATTTCATTGGTATGTGTGTCCATTTTTCTACCATTACCATGCTGTTTTGATTACTGTTGCTCAGTTGTACAAGCTGAAGTCAGGAAATGTGATAACTCCAGTATTATTCTGTTTTCTTAGGATTCCTTGGCTATTCAGGGTCTTTGTGTATCAATACAAAACTGATGATATTTTGTTCTATTTCTTTTTCTTTTTTTCTAATTAAAATTTATTGGGGTGACAATGGTTGGTACAGTTACATAGGTTTCAGGTGTCCAATTCTATAATACAGCATCTGTCACATTGGGTGATCACAACCCAGAGTCAGTTCTCCTTCCATCACCATATATTTGATCACGTTTACCCTATTTCTTTGAAATATGCCATTGGGTTTTTGATGGGGATTGCATGAATCTGTATATGCTTTGGGTAATATGGCCATTTTAACTATGTTGATTCTTTCAATTCATAAACACGGAATGTCTTTCCATTTGTTTGTGTCTTCTCAATTTCTTTTAAAAATGTCTTAATAGTTTACATTGTATAGATCTTTCACATCCTTGGTTAAGTTTCTTTCTAGTTATTTGATTATCTTTGTTGGAATTGTAAAAGGATTTTTTAAAATTTCTTTTTCTGTAATTTAATTGTTAGTCTATAGGAATGTGATGCATTTTTGTGTGTTGATATTGCAGCTGGCAATTTTACTGCATTCATTTCTTGTTTCTAATAGATTTTTGGTGGAGTCTTTAGGGTTTTTGATGTAAAGAATCATATAATTGGCAAAAAGTGCCAATTTAACTTCTTCATTCCCATTTCGGCCTTTTATTTCTTTCTCTTTTCTGTTTACTCTTGCTAAGACTTCCAATACTATGTTGAATAACAGTGGTGAAAGCGACAACCCTATCTTGTTCCTAAACATAGAACAAATGGCTTGAATTTTTTTACCATTAATTATGATATTAAGTGAGGGTTTGCCATATACGGCCTTTATTATTGTTAAGGTGTTTTCCTTCTATACCAATTTTATTAAGTGTTTTAATCATAAATGGACGTTGTATCTTGTCAAATGCTTTTTCTGTATCTGTTGATGTAACCATATGATTTTTGTCCTTTATTTTGTTTATGTGATATATCACATTGATCAATTTGTGTATATTAAATCATCCTTGTTGGATTAAACCCACTTGGTTGTGATGTATAATCTTTTTAACGCATTGTTGTATTTGATTTGATAGAATTTTGTCTAGGATTTTTGCATGTGTATTCATCAGAGACATTGGTCTGTAATTTACTTTTGTTGTGTTATCCTTACTAGGTTTTGGTATCAGGATAATGTTGACCTCATAACATGAGTTAGTGAGTATTGTCTCTTCCTATTAGAGTATTAGATACTCTTTGAATGTTTGGTAGAATTCACTAGTGAAGCCATGTGGCCCTAAAATTTTGCTTTTGGGAAGGTTTTGGATGACTGATTCAATTTCGTTACTGGTGATCGGTCTGTTTAGATTTTCCAGTTCTTCATGGTTCAGCCTAGGAGGCTATATGTTTCTAAGAACTTGTCCATTTCTTCTACGTTATTGAATTTGGTGGCATATAGTCCTTCATAGTATTCTTGGATGATCCTTTGTATTTCTGTGGTAACCGTGGTTAACTTCTCCTCTTTCATTTCTTATTTTGTCTAATTATGTCTTTTCTCTTTTTAATCTTAGTGAGTCTGGATAAAAGTTTGTCATTTTTATTAATCTTTTCAAAGAATAAGCTCTTGTTGCATTAACTTTTTCTATTGTATTTTTGTTCTCTGTTTCATTTAGTTCTGCTCTGATTTTTACTATTTCCTTCCTTCTGCTGATTTTGTGTATCATTTGTTCTTCTTTTTCTAGTTCTTTAAGGTGTAATGTGAGGTTGCTTATCTGGGATTTTTCTTGTTTCTTGAGATAGGCCTGTAATGATATAAATTTACGTCCTATTACTGCTTTCACTGCATCCCAATAATTTTGATAGGATGTATTTTCATTCTCATTTCTCATTTATTCTACGTAATCTTTTGATCACTTCTCTTATTTCTTCTTTGACCTAGTCGTTCTTTAAAAGTATTTTCTGTAATCTCCATATGTTTATGGTTTTTCCTGCTTTCTTTTTGTAGTTGATATCCAATTTCAAAGCCTTGTGATCAGAATATATGCTTGGTATGATTTTAATCTTCTTAAATTTGCTGAGGCTAGTTTTATGTCCCAACATATGGTGTATCCTTTTGAATGTTCCATGTACACTAGTAATGAATGTATAGTTTGGTGTTCTCGGGTGAAGTACTCTATAAATGTCAATTATGTCCATTCTATCTAATGTGTCATTTAAGGCTAATATTTCTTCACGTATTTTCTTTTTGGATGATCTATCCATAGCTGTCAACGACGTATTTAGGTCCCCTACTTTAATTGCATTTTGGTCAACATCTCCCTTTGTGTATTTTAATAGTTGTTTTGTATATTTTGGTGCTCCCTGATTGGGGGCATAAAGATTGATAAGTGTTTAGTTTTCTTGTTGTTTTGTCCTCTTTATCATTATGACATGTCCATCATTGTCTCTGGTTGCCTTTTTAATTCTGACGTCTGTTTCATCTGATATAAGAATGGATACACTCCCTTTCTCTGGATACCATTTGCTTGGAGTTTTAATTTCCACCCTTTCACTTTGAACCTATATTTGTCCTTGTTGCTGAGATATGTCTCTTGGAAGGAGCATATAGTTGGGTTTAGTTTTTTGATCCAATGTGCTACTCTGTGCCTTTTTATTGCTAAGTTCAGTCCATTTATACTTAAGGTGATTATAAATATATGAGGATTTCCTATATCCACTTTGTCTTTTGTTTTCTGGTAGGATGGTGTCTCCATTGTTGCCTTTTTGTTGGTGGTCTTTTATTTCAGTGTGGTGGTATTCTATGTTTTTCCTTGCTGTTTCTTCTCACTTTATGTTATGTATTTCAGTTCTGGAATTTTTCTTTTGTGTGTGTGTGGTTACCATTATGTTTATGTAAAAGAAAGTTTCATATATACAGTATGCCTTTTATTTCAGCATATTTCTTATCTCCATTCCCCTTTGCAGATTCAAACCTTTACTCTCTCCACTTTTATGTTTTCGTTGTCACAAGTTATCCCTACTTAATTTGTCAGTTGATTTCTTTTTTTTTTTTTTTTTGGTTTGATTTGTCAATTTTTTTTAATTTTTATTATTTTTTAAATTTATTGGGGTGACAATTGTTAGTAAAATTACATAGATTTCAGGTGTGCAATTCTGTATCACATCATCTATAAATTACATTGTGTGTTCACCACCCAGAGTCAGTTCTCCTTCCATCACCATATAATTGATCCCCCTTACCGTCATCTCCCACCCCCCAACCCCCTAACCCTCTGGTAACCACTAAATTACGTTCCCCAGATTAATTTTCAAACCCCGTGGCCATCCTGTGGTCACCGACTGCCCTCCAATCCCCTCCCCCTCCCCCCTACCCCCACCCCCCACCCATCTAGCTACCCTCAGTTTTTCCTCTTTTTCAGTAGTAATTTGTCTTTTTCTTCTCTTTTTCCTTCAAAAATATCTTTAAGTTCTTTACCCTTCATATTATGTTTAAGTGTATAGTGCCCTATTTTGTGTAGGGGTTGCCATTTTGTTTTGTATAATGTTGCTTATGGTTTTGTATGCTTTTGTTTTGTGTGTGTCAGGTTGGATAGCCTCCTTCAATATTTCCTGTAATGCAGGTTGTATATTAGAAAATTCCCTCAGCTTCTGTATGTGTGGAAAGGTCTTTATTTCTCCTTCATATCTAAGGCTGTCTTTGCTGGATATATCATTCTTGGCTCATAATTTCTTCCTTTCAATAGTTTGAACATTTGATTCTACTCTCTCCTGGCTTGTAGAATTTATTCTGAAAAGTTTGATGATAATCTAATAGGCTTTCCTTTATAGGTCACTGCTTCCTGCTGCTTCCCCAAGCTGACAGCCTTGAGAATATTTTCTTTGTCATCAATTTTTGACAGCTTTAATACAATGTGCCTTGGCGAAGGCCTGTTGGGATTAAGGTCATTAGGTGTTCTATTTGCTTCTTTGATTCCATGATCCAGTTCCTTCCACAAGTTTGGGAAGTTCTTGTTGACTATTTGAATATACTCTCTGTTCACTTCTTCTCTTCTCTTTCTGGTTTGTCCATTATTCTTATGTTGCTCTTTCTAATGGAGTCAGAAAGTTCTTGTACACTTCTTTCATGTCTTTTAAGTCTCAAGTCTCTCTCTTATTCCATCTGTGTCATTTCCAAATTTCTATCCTCAATATCACTGATTCTTTCCTCCATCCGATCAGCTCTGTTACCTGCGCTGGCCATTTCATTCTTCATTTCTTTAATTGAATTTTTAATCTCCAGAATTTTTTTTGATTATTTTTTAAAGTTTTTATCTCTTTGGCAAAATATTCATTTTGTTCTTTGGTTGTGTTTCTGAGTTCATTAAATTTCCTGTCTTGTTTTCTTGCATCTCGTTGAGCTTTATCAGAACAGCAATCTTGAATTCTCTGTCATTTAAGTCACATATTTCCATGTCATTAAGTTCATTTGCTGGAGACTTTTCATTTTCTTTCTGAGCTATTTTGTTATCTTGGTTATTCATGGCAATTAATGATTTATTATTTTTCTTCCTGGGCATCTACAGGAGTGGTTCTGCAGCAGGTTGATATGAAGAGGTCTTTCTTTTGCTTTCTAGTATGTTGCTCAAATGTTTTATTTTCTCTCAAGCTGCAGCTTTTAATTTTCTCTCATGCTGTATTTTATTTTATCTTGTGCTGTTCTGGCTTCTCATGTAATGGAAGGTGAGCTTCTCCTCTGTGAGCAGTTCACCTGGGTCTCAGGGCACCACTTCCATTGGAGGATGTGGAAGGTGATACAATTCTGAGCTTCTGGAATCCCAGTGCTGCCCTTGCAGCCTGATGCCAGAGCCTGTGTGTTTCAGTGGCTATGGTTGCCCCTGCAGCGATCTGCCCAGAAAAGTAGGGGTGGTGTGGGCTCTGAAATGCAGCTGGTGTGTTTGTGGATCTGAGCAATGCCAACTACCCACTCATAGCTGTCTCCTCCCCTACTGCTCTTTCCCCATTGGCAGAATTAGTCATGCCCTGTGCATCTCTGGCTGTGGGAATGTAGCTCCAGCTCTCAGGGCTGTACGTATTCCGTTCTTTACAGTGACACTACTACCAGTTTTTCTGCTGCCTGCTTCTAACATTGGGAGGGTGGGGATAGGGTGACCTCTGGGAAAGGGGGGAATCAGGCAGGCTCCATGTCTTTGTTTTCTGCCCAGTAGTGAGGGCTTAAACTACAGTGCCCATTTTTTTGTATTCAGTCTTTCCTCCAACATCTCTGCCTTGAACACTTGGTTCAGCCGTATTATATGCTGATCCCTTAGGAAAGACTGTGGGCCACTGGAAGTGCACCTGCAGACTTAATTCCTCCTTCTTCTGAAACTGCAGTGAGCTTCAGACTGCATCCTGTGACCTGCAGCCCAGGTCACTGCCCTTCCCCTTCCCTCCTCCCCTGTGCACCCATTTGCCCACCTTTTGGTGATTCGATATGCAGATCTCTCAGACATGCTTAGTATTGCTTAAGTTATCTTTTTTTAGGAACCCTCACACACTGTTGGTGGGAATGCATATTGGTGTAGCTGCTGTGGAAAGCAGTGTGGAGGTGCCTTAAAAAATTACTAATAGATGTCATCAAATGGAGGAGTGAGGTGAGCCTCTGTACATATCCCCTGGAATTTACAACAAATTGAACAGCTGCAACTCAACAAAGGACTCCCTGCACAGCAGACAGGCAAGACGAAGAAGGTCTCTACTGAATGCACCTAAAGGTGGGCAAATTGCACAAGTGGGAGGAGGAAAGGGAGAAGTGCTGAGACGGAGCCGCACAGGAGCAGGATGCAGACCTAGCTCACTACTCTGAGCTCGCTGCACCCTGGAACTACTGCAGCTGTGGAAAAGGGAAGAACTCGGATTACTAGGGCTCTGCTTATGGCCCACAGGGCTGAGGGGACAGTATATAACATGGCTGAACCCAATGCTCACAGCAGAGACCTCAGAGCAATGACTAAGGGAAGCAGGCTGAAAACGGAGGTTTAAGACCTCACTGCTGCAGAGAACGGAAGCCTTAGGCACTGAGACTAGCCGTCCCCTCCTTACGTTCCCAGAGCTCGCCCCGCCCCCACCTGCCCAGTGCTAGAAGTGGAACAGTAGCAATGTCAGATCAAAAGAACAGAATATTTGCAGTTCTGAGAACTGTGGACCGCAGACACAGATTAGCAGCCCAATTAGTTCCAGCTAAGGGGAGGGAGCTGTGGAAGCGGGACTGGCTGTGGTAGTGGTCGCTGCCATTGCTCTAGGCCACCTCTCAAACCTCAACAGGACCCTGTCCTCACCTGTCTGGGCGGATCCCTGCAGGAGTAAACAGAACTGCTGAAACACACAGGCTCTGAATCTGGTGCAGGAAGACCTTTGGACCTCTAGTGCAGGAAGCTCTCCACATCCCCACATGGATGCTATGCCCTATGACTGAGGCGAACTGTTAACAGATGAGAAGCTCGCCTACCAGCGAATGCCCACCATTGTGTGAGAAGCTGGAATAGTGCAGAGAAAACATAGCAGTACAGTGTGAGAGAGAATAAAAAGGCTGCAGTCTGTGAGAAAATAAAACAGTCTACCAACAAGTACTGGAAAACAAAAGAAAGACCACTTCCTATCAACCTGTTGCAGAACCCACTCCTGTAGATGTCTAGGAAGAGACATAATAAATCATTAATTGCCATGAATAACCAAGGCAACAACACAGTTCAGAAAGGAAATAAAAAGTCTCCAGAAAATGAACTTAGAGATGTGGAAATATGTGACTTAAAAGACAGAGAATTCAAGATTGCAGTTTTGGAAAAACTCAAGGTAATGCAAGAAAACACAGAAAGGCAGTTTAATGAACTCAGAAACACAATCAAAGAACAACAGGAACATTTTACCAAAGAAATTGAAATCTTTAAAAAGAACCAAATAGAATTACTGGAGATTAAGAACTCAATAGAAGAAATGAAGAATGAAATAGCCAGCTTAGTTAGTAGAGTTGACTAGATGGAGGAAAGAATCAGTGACATTGAAGATGGAAACCTGGAAATTACACAAATGGAAGAAGAAAGAGACTTGAGACTTAAAAGAAATGAAAGAATTCTACAAGAACTTTCTGACTCCATCAGAAAGAGCAATATAAGAATAATGAGTATACCAGAAAGACAAGAAAGAGAGAAGGGAACAGAGAGGATATTCAAACAAATAGTTGATGAGAACTTCCCAAACGTGTGGAAAGACCTGGATCCTCGAATCCAAGAAGCAAATAGAACACCTAACTACCTCAACCCCAACAGGCCTTCTCCAAGTTACATTGTATTGAATAACCAAATTCAAAAATCAACGACAAAGAAAGAATCCTCAAAGCAGCCAGGGAAAAGAAGACGGTAACCTACAAAGGAAAGCCCATTAGATTATCATCAGATTTTTCAGCAGAAACTCTACAAGCCAGGAAGGAGTGGAACCAAATATTCAAACTATTGAAAGAGAGAAATTATGAGCCAAGAATAATATACCGAGCAAAGATATCCTTTAGACATGAAGGAGGAATAAAGACCTTTCCAGACATACAGAAGTTGAGGGAATTTTCTAATACACGACCTGCACTATAAGAAATACTAAAGGAGGCTATTCGACCACCATCAACAGGGACAATTTGTGGCAACCAAAACATAAAAATGGGGAGAGTAAAGGCCTGAACCGGAATATGGCAATGGAGAAAGTAAGCATGCTAAAGAAAATGGAATACTCTAAATATCAAACTTTCTTTTACATAAACTTAAGGGTAACCACTCAAAAAAAATCCAGAACTGAAATATATACTGTAATAAAAGAAGAAACAGAGGGAAATATTATCGAATACCACCACACAGAAAAAATAAACAACAACAAAAAGGGAAAGAAACAATGGAAGAAACAATGGAGACACAATCTTAACAGAAAACTAAAGATAGAATGATAGGAAATCCTCACATATCAATAATCACCCTAAATGTAAATGGACTGAACTCACAAATAAAAGGGCACAGAGTAGCAGATTGGATCCAAGAGACACATCTCAGCTACAAGGACAAGCACAGACTCAAAGTGAAAATGTGGAAACTGACACTCCAAGCAAATAGTATTCAGAAAAAAATCAGCTGTAGCTATACTGATATCAGATGAAACAGACTTCAGGGTGAAAAAGGTAACAAGAGACAAAGATGGACTTCAATAACCAAATTCAATAACCTAGAAGAAATGGAAAACTTCTTAGAAATATATAGCTTTCCTAGGCTGAACCATGAAGAACTGGACAATCTAAACAGACCGATCACCAGTAACAAAATTGAATCAGTGATCCAAAACCTTCCCAAGAGCTAAATTCCGGGACCAGATGGCTTCACTAGGAATTCTACCAAACCTTCAAAGAGGATCTAATACCAATCCTGCTCAAATTCTTCCAAAACATTGAAGAAGAGACAGTATACCCTAACTCATTTTATGTGGCCAACATCACCCTGATACCCAAACCTGGTATGGACAACACAAAAAAAGAAAACTACAGACTAATATCTCTGATGAATACAGATGCAAAAATCCTAATAAAATTCTAGCAAATCGAATGCAACAATACATTAAAAAGATTATTCATCATGACTAAGAGGGGTTCATTCCTGTGGCACAAGGATGGTTCAACATCCACAAATCCATCAATGTGATACATCACATAAACAAAATAAAGGACAAAAATCACATGATTATATTAATTGATGCAGAAAAAGCATTTGACAAGATACAACATCATTTGTGATTAAAACACTTAATAAAATAGATGTAGAAGGAAAATACCTCAATGTAATAAAGGCCATATATGAGAAACCCTCAGCTAATCTCATAATTAATAGTGAAAAACTGAAGCCCTTTGCTCTATGTTCAGGAACAGGACAGGGCTGTCCCCTATCACCTCTGCTTTTCAACACAGTGTTGGGAGACCTCGCCAGAGCTATCAGGCAAGAGGAAGAAAGAAAACACATCCAAATTGGGAATGAAGAAGTTAAATTGTCACTCTTTGCAGATGACATGATGCTATATATACAAAACCCTGAAGACTCCACCAAAAAGCTATTAGAAACAATCAACGAATACAGTAAAGTTGCCGGCTACAAAATCAATGTACAAAAGTGCATTGCATTCCTATATACTAACAATGAAATCTCAGAAAAAGAAATAAAAAAAACAATTCCTTTTGTAATGGCAGCAAAAAGTATAAAATACCTAGGAATAAACTTAACCAAGGATGTGAAAAACCTATATGCTGAAAACTGTAAGACAGCTTTAAAAGAAATTGAAGAAGACACCAAGAGATGGAAAGACATTCCGTGCTCAGATTGGAAGTATCAACATAGTTAAAATGGCCATATTACCCAAAGCAATATACAGATTTAATGTAATCCCCATCAAAATCCCAATGGCATTTTTAAAGAAACAGAACAAAAAATCATCATATTTGTTTGGAATCACAAGAGACCCCGAACAGCCAAAGCAATCTTAAGAAAAAAGAACAATGCTGGAGGTATCACACTTCCTGACTTTAGCTTGTACTACAGGGCAACAATAATCAAATCAGCATGGTATTGGCAGAAAAACAGACACATAGACCAATGGAATAGAATTGAGAACCCAGAAATAAAACCACATAAATATGGACAGACAATTTTTGACAAAGAAGCCAAAAACATACCATGGAGAAAAGACAGCCTCTTCAATAAATGGTGCTGGTAGAATTGGAAAGCCACGTGCAAAAGAATGAAACTGGACTGCTATCTGTCACCATGTACCAAGTTAATTCAAAATGGATCAAAGACTTAAGCATAAGACTTGAAACAATAAACTGCATAGAAGAAAACATAGGTACTAAACTTATGGACCTTGGGTTCAAAGAGTGTTTTCTGAATTTGACTCCAAAGACAAGGGAAGTAAAAGCTACAATAAATGAATGGGACTGAAACTCAGAGAGAGAAACAAAAACTCATAGACACAGACAATAGTTTGGTGGTTATCAGAGGGTAAGGGGGAGGGGGCTGGTATATGAGGGTAAGAGGGATCAAACATATGGTGATGGAAGGAGAACTGACTCTGGGTGGTGAACACACAATGGGATTTATAGATGATGTGATACAGAATTGTACACCTGAAATCTATGTAACTTTACTAACAATTGTCATCCCAATAAACTTTAATTAAAAAAAAAAGAACATCAGCATTTTCCTTCATCATGAAAGTCTGAATGCTTTCACTGCTGAGAATAGGAGCAAAGCAAGAATGTTCACTCTCACCACATGTCTTGAACATTGTATTTGAGATTCTAGCTAGTGCAATGAGGCAAACAAACAAAACAAAACAAAAAATGTCCAACCCTCTAAAATCATTCCCCTCAAATCTCTGAAGGGGTAATAAAAATAATTTCCAGGAAGTTGTCTATTATTTTCTGAATTCTTTTTCCTCTGGGTCAGCTGTTCTATTTTTGGTGGCATTGCTCTGTCTCATTCATGGGGTTTTCTTCAAATGTCTATGAAGTCCTCCCTACTTTGTTGATATTTATGAATGAGGCATATATATGTAAGTGCTACATCACAGTTGTGAAACCCTATCTCTCCGAACAGGTTTTAAGTTTTTAAATGGGAAGGCAGACTAGAAGGTCTTGGTAGAGCTATCAGAGGGTTCACAGAAGTAAAGAAGTGTCCTGTGATTTTCCAGCTCAGTCTCCTCGTGTTTTATTTGTGGGTTCTGAAATGGCAGTTCACTCTAGCACATATTTTTTTTTTCTGATGTAGAAAGAACAGCATCACCATTAGAAGATGAGTCTAAAATCAGCATGTCGCAGATAGAAGAGCTGCCAGCAAAGCCAACTGTGTGACCTTGGCCATCTCTCAAGCTTTGGTCTCCTCATGTACAAGGTGGGGCAGTAATAGTACCTGCTGCCAGTATTGATGTGAGGATCAGATGGCACAATATGCATGAAGGACCTTCCACAGAGTATATGCTCCATAAATAAGTGTTTTCCTTCCCCTTTCTTCCTCTGGTGAAGAAAAGGCTCAACCCTTTTGGGCACTATTTCTAAGTGATGACTTCCATGTGCTCTAGGATCCAAAAGGTTTTGTACTGTCAAAGTAAATGAGTAATAATTAGCCTTGCGACATTTCATGAGCATCTTTAACAGCAGGAGGGTTGGTAGGCCTCTTTAGCCCTAAACTTCACTCACTTCATTTTAGAACTTTAAACTCAGTTTTTATATTTTGTAAAACTGCGTTAGTATTTGTGCCTATAATCTCTCTGTTTGAGTTTATTTGTGTGGAAAAGGAAGTGTTTTCGGGGTGTTGGTGTTCCTGTAAGCTGCAGTTTTAGCTACTGGCTGAGAACTGGATGACATAATGGTCAAAAACCAGGGAGGAGGCCCTGGGGGTTTGGGGTACCAGGACCAATTTATCATGCATCCAGAGTGTCCTGAGGGTACCCTCTGAGGAAGGCCCATATATGGTCGGTCATACTGAGTATGGGGTACTGAGTGATGAGCACTCACCTCTGCATTCCTGCAAATCATTCAGAGGACCCCTGCAATCTCCCCCTCATGCCCCAACCCATGGGATATGAGCCACAACTGACCCTTCACTGTGACTAATAGCTCACTCTCTTAGGGCAGAGCAGGGAAAACCATAATTTCTGAGACCTTTCCATAAAGATTCTTGAAATTAGCTACTGTGTTTCTCCCAAAATAAGACCTAGCCAGACAATCAGCTCTAATGTGTCTTTTGGAGCAAAAATTAATATAAGACCCAGTCTTATTTTTCTATAATATAAGACTGGATCTTTAATATAATATAATATAATATAATATAATATAATATAATATAATATAATATAATATAAATATAAACAGGATTTTATATTAATTTTTGCTCCAAAAGATGCATTAGAACTGATGGTCTGGCTAGGTCTTATTTTCGGGGAAACACGGTACAGAACCCCATCACACTAATGCCACAACCTGCAAGGCAAACATATGCTCTTGCAAATATGTGTCAATGTGTCAAATGGGCAAACCTCTGTGGATCAGGGAAGTGTCCATTATAAATGCAGAGACGAACCTCTCCAGGTAGAGTGATAAGGGGACAGATAAGAGGCAGGCTACCCAGTAAATCGGTACTCCAGTGATAAGGGCCCTGCTATTAACGAGGGCAATGGCTTTCTGAAAACTGCCCCAGTTTTCAGGAAACAGTATCAAATTGCTATAGACCAAGTGAAACTATAGAATTTCCAAAGAAGTTAAAATCACTTTTGTTTTCTTTTATCTGAAGTAAGTATCTGCTGTTTTTTGTTTCAGTCATAATATAACCATGGCTGTTGTCACTCTGTTCAATGAGATGGTCTTAAAAAATATATGCCAAGTAGTCCAAAATTTTTGCTTTGTGGTAGAATGTTACAATATTGGCACCCAATTTGTTGGCACTTTCCTGTATTATCATCCTAATTAGGCACGTCCACACTGACTTTGGGCTTGACCATATGACTTGCTTTGGCCAATAAGGCAATGACGTGTAACACAAGCAAAGACGTGGAAAGTCCTTGCACACTGAGACTCACATCCTCTTGCTACTCTTGGAATCCCTATCATGGCTTCCATGTGATGAAGTGGACTGCTAGATAATGAGAAACATGTGGTCCAGTCACCTCTGTCACCACAGCTAATGCCCAGCCAACAGTAAAGCAGCAGCTAACACAAACCAGTGAGGGAACCCAGATAAGACCAGCAGAACAAACACTTTTCAGCTGAGACCCACTTAAATTTTTGACCCTGAGAATCTTGAGGTAAACAAAGAGTTGTTTTAAGCCATCAAGTTTTGTTTTGCAGCAAATGCTAACTGATAAATACTTCATTATTTTCTGGAATGGAAAAAAGAGTAAACTTTAGAACAGTTACTGCATGTAAGATTACACTTCCAACCAGTCATTAGTTTTTTGTTTTTGATTTGCAGAAAAATAGAATAAAGAGTATCATAGCTATACCATACGAATGCTGCTGAGAAATTTTTTAATTTTTTTTTACAGAATTCCTAAAGGACCAAATCATCCACTTTGGGTGACCCCTTGATGTCCCTCACGAGTGTAAAAACACCACAACTGTGTCTTGATTTCTTCTCAGAGCCTGAGGGGAGGGAACAATTTCTTGGTCTGGGTTTGCTACCTGGATATCAAGTGGAAAGTCTCACTAGATGCCTAAGAAGCAGCTCAACTTTTTTTTTTTAAGTTTTTTAAAAAGATTTTTATTAAAATATAGCTAACATACAATATTATATTAGTTTCAGATGTACATCATAGTTATTCTATAGTACATACCTAGCACTATACAGACTTATTACCACATTATTGATTATATTCCCTATACTAGAGAAGTGATCACCATGATAAGTCAGCAACCATCTGATACTGTACCACGCTATCACAATATTATTGATCTTTTCCTCTCTTTTTACATTTTTCAATTAGAGTTGACATTCCACATTATTTTATAATAGTTTCAAGTGTACAGCACAATGGTTAGACATAGTGGTTAGGAAGTGATCCCTCTGACTAGTACGACCTGGCAATATCCATAGTTAATGCCATATTATTGACTATATTCCCTATACTTTACATACCCATGACTATTTTGTAACCACCAATTTGTATTACTTAATCCCTTCAATTTTTTCACCCTGCACTCTGACCCCTCCCATCTATCTGACCTCATAGATCTACTACCCATCTGACACCATACATAGTTATTACAATATTATTGACCATATTCCTTATGCTATGCCCTACATCCTCATGTCTACTGTGTAACAACCAATTTGTACTTCTTAATCCCTTCCCATTTGCACTCACCTCCAATACCCCTCCCATCTGACAACCATCAAAATGTTCTCTGTATCTATGAGTTTATTTCTGTTTCATTTGTTTGTTTATTATGTTCTTTATATTCCACTTATAAGTGAAATCATATGACATTTGTCTTTCACTGTCTGAGTTATTACACTCAGCACAGTATCCTCTAGGTCCATCCATGTTGTCATGGATGGCAAGATTTCCTTCTTTTCTGTGGCTGAGTAACTTTCCATTGTATACATGTACCAGCTTTTAAACAATTTGCTTCATTAATGTTATTGGGTGTACTTTTTCTGACTAAGGTAAAAATGCCAACATGATCCATCTCATTACTAGTCAGAGGTGACTATAAAATATATAGTAGGTGCCATTATTATGATAAAGATTCCAGTTGTTGTATCATTAAAGGTAGATGGGTTAGCAGAGCTCACCTTCCCAGAAGCCTGTACTACCTCTTAAAGCTTTGAACCAACCAGGTAAAAATATCTGTCACCTCAGCCAACTACCTCCTAGTGAAAATTTAAAGGTTGTTCTCTGAGTTGGTTTTGAATCTTTGTAGAGTTTCAAAAACCACATCTACTGGCTGAGGTCATTCCGTAAAAGTTGTTGAAACAAAATGAATTCAGTAACTGATTGCCAAAAATGTGGATTAAGACGTAATATGAAAAAAAATTGAATTTAAATATTGGTTGTGTTTATTTGCAAGCTCAATCAGCATGCAAGTCTTAAAGAAAAAGAAATAAAATTATTTTGAATTAGTTCATTTTGAAGCCACAGGATGGACGTTGACTGAGAATTAAAAAGATATGCTAATCACCTGTTCATCTCCACTGAGCTTGGCATAACGTACTTATTCAAAGATATGGATATGAAATATATGGATATAATGAGAGGGAGGGGAGAAATGAAGCCCACACAAGTGACAAAGGAATGATGGACTCATTCAGAAATTTTTTACAGTTTCAATCTAGTAATTATTCCAAATATTTTATTGCTGGTGGATATTATATATTGGAGTTGATTTTCCAAAAACTGAAAATCCTCTGCTGGCCAACTTGGCCACTTGAGGGGTTGAAAACATCTTTGCATTGGAGAGATCTGACTCCTTCCTTCCCATGATCTCTAATCAATGGCAAATTTCACTCTTTAATTATTTATTTACCTTTAATGTTATCCTGATTCTCTTTCACCATCCCTTACAATAGGCTCTGCAGCTAGTTTGGTCCTAGCCCAATGCCCCCTCCCTTCTCATCTCTGTCTCTCCTACACCCTGCAGCTAGAATAACTTCCAAAAATACAGATCTGACCATGGCCGTCCTGCCTGAAACTCCTCAGTGGTTCTTCATGCCTAATTAGCCATCAAGGTGTCCATCAGTCTGGACTGCGTGGTGCAGCACAGCAGCACCCTGCATCCAAGTAGAGATAAAGTTGTAGACAGGTGTGGGCTTTCCAGTCTCAGGCTCCTCTCTTCCATAGGTCTCCTTCTTGATTCTATTACCTGTCCATCCTTCCTGTCTTGTAGGCACCTACTTAAAATCCAATTTCCCGCAGAGGGCTGGTAAGGTCCACAGTGATGGGACCCCATGCCCCATTGGTCCTGTCTCCAAGACCTCACCATGATCCATAGGTCTTAGCAATTCTAACCAGTTACTGTTCCCTGCAGATCTAGGTTAGAGGCCTCTGTGTTTTATCTCCTTATGATGTCCCCTTGGATTGGAATTTTCTCACCACCTTCCCACAACCCTTCTTGCCTGACAGTCTAGTTCTCCTCTTCAAGATGCAGTGCATGAGCTCTATCCTCTCCTTTAGATGCTCTCAAAGCAGACTGAGTAGTCTATCATCGTAACTCCTGTGTTATACTGAAATTGCATTTTTGTGTATTTGCTTCCTAAACTTCATGCAGGTAAACAGCATCAATACTTTTGCTTTCAACAAAAATCTCAGACCTTAGAAAACAGTGAACACTTAACAGAGGCTTTTGAATGGAGGCCAGAGCACTCTTCCAACTTTCTCAAAACTCTAGCATGCCAGAGCTCACATCCTTCTCTTTCCCTTCACAGGTGTCATCAGAGGGTGTGAGGTCTCCTCAGACAGCCTCTCCCACTCTAACAACTTCTCTCCACGCCCTGTTTTCAGCTCCATTCATGGGGATTGCTACAACATCACTTTTTCCCCCTTGACTAAGACATCTCTCTCCAGCTGCTTCTGTACCTCATTGAACCTCCAATCCTGATGCTTCATGTCCTTGGCCCATCAATTCCTTATGATTTCACTGGTATTCTACTACCCAGTGTGGGGCCCAGTGGGTGTGGGTCTGATTCTACTCCAAACCTCCTCCTTCTTGCTTTCCCCAGCCTCCCCAATCTCACAGACAGGAAGCCCAGAGTTTGTTCTGTTGAGAGCCTCACTTGATGAACAATAGTTACATGTTGTTGGAGAAAGACATGGAGCCCTGGGCATCACCAAATCTTCACACAGAACCCCACCCCTCCCCCACTACAGCTTGGAGGTTTCTTCAACAGTCTTTTCTAGAATAGTCACCCACATCACTGCTTTGAGTGTCTCCAATCTCTTCCAAACCTCTCCAGGCTCCATGGACGCTTACCTAACATGGGGCCCCTCATTTCCTTCCTCTTTAACCCAGAGCACTTCAATTCATTAACCTTCTTTCCACCATTCCCTTCTTTCTCAGACAAGCAGTAGGCTGACTTCTTGTGAAAGGCCAGAACTTCTGCATACATGCTTGGACATATGTCTCTGCCTTTCCCGGACAGCTCCCCAGCCTTGATCCTGCATTCTCTGCCCTGAACATTTCCCGTAACCTACAAAATATTCCCACCTACCTTAGCCAAAAACAAACTTCCATTCCCTTTGACATACATTTCCTTCTGAAGGTCCTTCCCCTCCAAACTGTCTGAAAATCTGGACCTTCTCTCCCTGCCACTCACATCCTGGAGGAATATCCTCCACCCTCATAGCATTGAAATTACGTCCCAAGCTTGGGTGCCCACCTCTTAATTGACAAATGTATGACTTTTGTTCAGACCTGTACAGCTAGCTCACTCTCTCTCTCCCACTTGAGGGGCTGCATTGGAGGGGAAGGGATGAGCTGTACATCCGGAGGCTGCTGTGCCATGCTACACCATGTCCAATGTGCACTTTTCTGAGAATGTAATCCAACGTCCTTACATGCTATCTAGTTTACTGAAGGAGGGACTTCTGTAATAATTCAACTCATCTTCTCTTTAGGTGATTGATTTCTACTATTTCTTCCAGCAGGTTTACTCATACCAATGATCCCTTTGGAATGCCAAATTAAGGAAAACACACATATGTGGCATCAAAAAGACGTCCCAAATTGTCCCAACACACGCATTTCTAGCCTTGTGTGGCCCTAGGACCACATGCCCCTCTTTCACCTTGCTCACTTTTGCCAGTGACCCCTCTCTGCTGTGTGTGGGGTGTTATTGGGAGTCTGCAAGTGACCTGCCAGCACTGGCAACCTTTAAATACATCTGTAGTCCCATACTGATAGCTGTTACCTTGGGTCATCTCTGATCAGAATCCTTGCTGAAGCCCTCATTGGGTCTTGCTCATCTAGTCTCTCCACTCCTTCCACCTTCCACAAATATTCGAGTTAAGAGGTGTCAAAAACACTTCAGTCTCTGCATTTTTACACACTAGTTTAATTCCCTAACTTACACTAGGCACTCATGTGTTCTCACCGAATCCCCACACCCCATTTCTGAAGGCCTATGACAAACATATCCTCTGACCTCCAGCTCCTGGAATTCCTCTTCCTCCTCCACGTCATAGGAGAGGGTGTGGATTTTGATGTCATCAGCTGAGAGGTCAATGAACTTTCCATCGCGGTACTCTAGGCTCTCTTTGGTGGGTGACATGTCCTCAATGAAGGTGGTCTCACAACAGTCGGCAGCCACACTGTTCCCCCAGGAGTGCAGCATGCCCTCCGAGTAGAGGATGATGTTGGGATGGTAGTGGGATTCCACCGACTGCTGAAGGGTACTGGGGTCTAGCAGTTGCTGGATTGGCTCATTCCTGCTGCTGTCCATGGTGGCTGATGCTGCGCTGCCCACCACCTGGCAGCTCTGGTACTGGGGTGCTGGGTAAACAGACACAAGGCCATCTCTGCTCTCAGCCATGAAGTTTCTGGTGTTAATTAAACCATTCCTCTTGCCAGCATTGCTGATTTTACTGTGCACCAGTACACTCTTCTGTTCAATTATGCCATCCATGGTGCTTTCCCTCACCAACCGGATGTCAGGCTGGAAGGTGTCACACTTCCAGGGGCTCCAGGGTCCTCCAGGGCTCCAGGGGCTCCACAGGCTCCAGGGTCACACTTGTCGCAGGAAACCCATGTCTCCTGGAGGAGAAGGAACAGAGATGAGAAAAGAAAATCACACCTGAAAAAGAGCTAATCACCCAGACCCTTGTTGTTTCTGGTGTACTCGTCCACCAATCTGCACAATAGCTAGGAGAGTTGGATGATACACCAGTCCTACCTATAGTGCCAATTTTGAAAAGTCTCTATCAGAGCAGCCAGATGAAGTAAACCAGAAACTAATTATTTGCATGTCTACAAAGTCTCTGTTTCCAAATGAAGAAGATTCTGCAGGAATTGGAACCACTGCAGCTCCAGAGAAACCTATGATTGCTACTAGAAATCCTGAAACTCATGGGTAAAGCCAATCACATTAGCATCAGAACAGTCCACAGGGAAAATAAGGCTGTAAATCTGTAATGGGGATGGACTCTTCCCAGGTCTATGGCTATTCATTCATGCAAAAACACACATCCAAGAAAGAAAGGGTTTAGAATAATATCTTACACAGATTTAGAAGGTAAATGACAAGACCCATACCATTAGCACTGCATAGGAAATACTCACATGCACATTCTGCTGTAGGTACTAGAATTAGCTCAACACTCACATATGCCTACTGACCTTCCAGCATAATCCCCGGAATCAGACTAGAAATTTCCCTGCCTCAATAGTGCCCAACTTAGAGAAACATCTACATATATGGGATACAGTTAAGTCCTCTAAATTGTTTCTCCCTAGGGTTCCTTTCTAGGGTTTCGAATGTTAAAAGAAATAAAAAAGAAAAAAATGATATCCAAGCTTAAGATTTTTAGAGATAAAGAATAAATTTCCTCAAGCTTTCCCTCTTTGCAAATTAATAACTGTTACGTAGGAAAATATTCTGTCTCAGGGACTTCAGATGTTCTGGCTTTCTATGAGATTTAAGAATTTTCTTACATTGTAACTGCTTTATTTGGTGATAGCTAACAACAGGAATCTACAATTTTAGACTGACCAAAGGCGGGGACATAGGACACATTTGTGACTAACTGGAAAATCGTATTTTAACACAGTTGACAAATGACTAGTCAAACTACTGAGAAATTAGTGGGTATTATTAATGTTACACTGTGTGAAATGTAAGAAAGGTCAAAAATCATGCTGCCACTTCTGCTTATGTGGCACTAAGAAGTATTTAGCTCTGGAGGCACATTCACAGACTGAGAACTAAAACCATTAATTAAAATATTTGAACAAGATCTTGTGAGTACCTGCAACATGCAAGGCACAATGTGTGGTTGAACATCATCTCTGCATTTGATCATCTTCCAAGCTAGCATAATATTCTTATTGAGGTATTTCTGGTCCAAAGATACCTCTGCTCTAATCCTCCTCCTTTCACAGAGAAGTTGTTGGGTTGATCTCATAATTGGGCCCCTCATCTGGTTTGTGATTTTGTTGCATGTACTGTGAAGACTAGAATAATCTACTTTAAGCTCAGTTTGTTCTCTCAGACTTAGCTCCTTCTACCAAGATCCATGTAAGTGACTTACAAAAGACAGTTGATTGCATTTGTTCAAATTCCTGAGGAGTTATATGCTCTTGTCCAGCCAGAGTAACCTTTCCCTTTTCTGATGCATTCACGGCACCTGTGCTATGGTTTATCTTGTAGCTCCTGTTGCATTATTCTCTGCCAACATGACAGCTATTTATGTCAATAGCCTTCCTCAGCCCCAGCCCCTGCCCAGGAGCTCCTTAAGACCAAAGAGCCAGTTTTACCTTATCTCTTTCAATCACTTGGTATGCAGCAGGTACTCCATGGATGTTTGTTGAAATAAACAGTATCAAGTGTTATATGATTAGAATAATCTCTACTTAGTGATCTTCTTGAGCTGCACAAGTCCCTAATGTGAATCTGATATTCTAGCACAGCTTAGGTCTCTTAATTTGTGGCAGCACCACCTGGAAGTTTGTTAAAAATAAAGAAACTTGAATACCACCTGCAACTACTGCACCAGAATCTGCATTTTAATGTGATCACAAGTGATTATTCTGCACATTAAAGTTGAAGGGCACCATTCCATAGCGTCTGATGTAAGTTTTGGTTTGTACATGTTGGCTCAATTTTACAATTGATTATTTACTACATTTTTAAAGTAATCAAATAAATATAACAATTTATACTCCTAAAAACCATTTTTCTTCTTGAAACTTTGAGTATCATAAATTATGATTACATCTGAATGAAAGGGGCTGAAATAAGTGGATTTTTATTTCTGTCACTGCAGCATCCTTTAGTATCTCTTTTAAAACAGACTGGCTTGTCATAAATAGTCTTTAACTTTGTAATTCCTCTTAATTCATTTCCTCTCTGTTTACTTTTATGCACTCCTATGTGATAACCTTTCCCCATGCATGAGTTTAGCAGATAAAATGGAGAGAGAATGCTTCAAACAGTGCTCTAGCTGGGGTAATCCACCAGTCTTCTCACCATTGTTTTCTGGAGCCTTACCAGTGACTGTGCTGTTCTTCCAAGGCTCTTTACAACAGATATATAATTATGTAATATAATTGGTTATATTATATAACAAATAATACTTTGTTATTTTGTGTTTTTTCCTTTAGTCCATGATATTGAAAACCAGTGGTTGCAAAGAAGAAAACCTTTCATTCTATCTTTTGCTGCTGTTATGTCTAGGATGCTGCCTTCTTTTGAAAAAAACTCTTTCTGGGCTGCACTAATAGCTAAGCTCCCAGTTACAACCTCTGATGCAGCCTTGGAGTTTGTATGAGTCTGGCAGAGGAAGCTTCACCTACTGCTTTACCAATGTTTGCAGTTGGGGGAGGAGAGAGGATAAAAACGGGCGTCCTTGTCTTTGAGAGTGATCCACCGTTACTCCTCCTTCCCTAGTTATTATTCTCTGTACCACTGCTTGAAGAACCCTCCTGCCCACAAGTTTCGGTGAATATCAGATAGGTGAGAAAACTGATAGAGACTACGAAAGAAAAATAAAAGACAGAAAGTAGGTATGCAACATCTGTACAAAGTTTTTATTGTATAGAAACACATTTTTCTTTACTGTGAGACTGTCATAATATAAAGAGCACTATACTAAGAGTCAGAAAACTAGAGATTTAGCCTCAGTTTTGCTACTAAATGTCTGTATAATCTTGGGTAATTTGGTTATAAAAATGGAATTGTTAATAAAGTAGTTGAGCAAGAAATTCAAGGTCCCTGTCAGGTCTGTCATTTGTACATCTTCGTTCATGGTTCGGGGTTTTATGGGATTAGATATCACTTTCAACACAAGGTAGTGAAAAATCTTTTATATTGATCACAATCAGCTAGGTTTCAGTTCAATGAAATATATATTTATCAAGTGCTGTTATTGAAAGGCACTATGTTAGGTGCTTGCTGGAGATAAAAATATTAAAAGTTGAATCAATGAAAAAAGAAAGTAATTACATAAACTATTGTAATAGTACTTAGATACAAACATGCCAGAAAATCATGCCGACATGAAACCGAAATCTAGTATTTCAAAATGATCTAAAAGGAATCGAAAAAATGATAAAAATTTCAAGAGAAGTCCAACATAAATCAGAATTTGGGAAAAAAATCAGAAGCAATGTAATTTGGGAATAGAAAGAGATGTGAACAGACTCAGGAAAGAATTACTAATAAAAGAGAAAGTAATTTCAGAAATCAAGGCTAAACCAGAAGGGACAGAAGAGTGAATACATACATACTTTAAAATAAATAGAACATGGAAAATAGAAAAATGTCTTAAATTGAAAAAAAAAAACAACACTTAAATTTATTTGAAATTCTAGAATAGACAAAATGTTGTGTAGCAGAAGCCATCAAAACATTGTTTGACTGAGAGTGGGAACGACTATTTTGTGGAAAGGACAGAAGGGAATTTCCTGAGGTGTTGCAGACACTCTATATCTTGGGAGAGAAGAGGTTACATAGATGTATGCATTTATCAAAACTAATCCAACTGTAACACTAAAGATGTGTCTTTTGTTGTATGCACTTAGACTGCTAAAAATATTTTTAAAGAAAGTGAAAAATATAGAATACAAGCAAAGAAAGCACATTATGCATATCAAAGAAGACCTTGGAGAAGAAAATAAGAAATGGATAAGAGCAATACTAAAACTATGATTTAAGAAAACTTTCCTGAAATTAATGTTGAAAGGGTACAATGAGTGCTTGGGAAAACTGACCCAGAATAGCCAACCTCAATATAAATTATAGTAATCTGCTAAACTTTAAAGAAAAACAAACAACATAGAACACCTTAGGTTATTCAGGGAAAAACAACCCACAAAAACATGTCACTCAAAAGGCTAAGAAAATAAGATTGTTGCCAGACTTGTCAACAAATGTGATTTTATAACGGAAGCCAATGCCTTGAAGTACTGAAGATACTCAAGGCAATAAAATGTGAGTCAATGGTTTTACATCTAGTCAAACTGATCTTCAAGTTTAAAAGCTGTAGGTAAACTGACATGAAAGAACTGGAGGAATGTTAGTCACATGAGATCTTCCTGTGGAATCTAAATGAATATAAGCTACTATCAAAATGATCAACAGATATTACATTGGGCTGGTAGTTTTCAATGGCAACTAGCATGACAAAAATAATGACAATGGACATATATTATGCCTTCTGAAGGAAAAATCATGCCATCACCCATGAAGTCTTCTTGCCAAAGAAAACAAAACAAAACAAAACACAACCCTATCTTAATCAAGTATATCTATATATTTGTTTGTCTTGTTCATTTGTTGCTTTCAGTTTTATAGCCCACATATGAGTGAAATCATATGGCTCTTGACTTTTTCTATGTGACTTGTTTTGCTTAGTATAATAATCTCAAGATCCATCCATGTTGTCGCAAATGGCACTATTTCATCTTTTCTAATGGTAGAGTAGTATTCCATTGTGTATATATACCACATCTTCTTTATCCAATCACCCTTCGAAGGACACTTTGGTTGTTTCCATGTCTTGGACACCGTAGATAAAGCTGCAATGAACAATGGAGCACATATATCTTTACAGAGAAATGTTTTCAGGTTTTTGGGTAGATTCCCAGGAGAGAGATTGCTGGGTGATATGGTAATTCTATTCTTAATTTTTTGAGGAACCTCCACACTGCCTTCCATAGCAGTTGCACCAGTCTGCATTCCCACCAACAGTGTATGAGGGTTTCTTTTTCTCCACAGCCTCTCCAACACTTGTTACTATTTGTCTTGTTGATGATAGCCATTCTGACTGGGGTGAGGTGATATTTCATAGACACAGGCAATAGTTTAGTGGTTACCAGAGTGTAAGGGGGGGGGACGGTAGATGAGGGTAAATGGGGTCAAATATATGGTGATGAAAGGAGAACTGACTCAGGGTGGTGAATACATAATATGATATATAGATGATGTATTATAGAATTGTACACTTGAAACCTATGTAATTTTACTAACCATTGTCACCTCAATAAATTTTAATTTAGAAAACATATATGTATATATAGTATATATATGTATATATATAACATATGTCATATATATACATATATATATCATACACACACACACACACACACACACATATATGACTACCAACTATAGGAAATTTAGAGGGATAAGGAACATATCAGATGACATCATGGGTGGATTCAACCAAGTAAAATCCAGAATATGGACAACTCTACAGGAAAAATAACCCAGAAAATGTAAGGATTAAGAAACAAACAGAGGGAGAGAGATAAAGATTCTATAGATTAAAGAGACTTAGAAGACACTAATAACTAGTTATATATATAAATCTTATTTGGATCTAATTCAAACAAATAAACTGAGATTTTTTTTGTATGTATATAGGTACATGTAGGTGTGTGTGTGTGTGTGTGTGTATATACACATATATATACATATATACATGTACAAACACATATTTATACAGAAATGTCCTTATATATTTATACATATATTCATATATATTTATATATAAAGACATTAGTGAAATGAAATCACTGGCTGGATAGTTGATGACACTAAGAAGTTCTTGTAATTTTTTAAGGTGTTGTTAATTTTGAAGGTATATGATGAGGATTTAAAAAGAGCTACCTGCTTTAAGAGATTCATAGTAAAGTATTTACAGGTCAAATAAATAATGTGATATCTTGGATTTGTTTAAAAATCATTTGGATAGGGAGGAGGAGTAGGTAGGTTACAGAGAAAATAAAATTGGCCATGGGTTGTGATAATCAGTAAAGTTGGTACATGGAGTCTATTACATAATTCTCTCTATTTTCATGTATGTTTGAAATTTTCTATAATAAAGTGTTTTTCAAAAAACAGGGGTTCCATTGTGTATATATACTACAACTTCTTTATCCATTCATCTATTGAAGGACATTTTGGTTGTTTCCAAACAAATGAGAAATAAAAACTCATAGACACAGACAGTAGTTTAGTGGTTGCCAGAGGGTAAGGGAGGAGGGGGGTGGTAGATGAGGATAAAGGGGATCAAATATATGGTGATGGAAGGAGAACTGACTCTGGGTGGTGAACACACAATGGGATTTATAGATGATGTAATACAGAATTGTACGCCTGAAATCTATGTAACTTTACTAACAATTGTCACCCCAATAAACTTTAATTAAAAAAAGAAAGAAACTAACAAAAAACAAAAACAAAACAAAACAAACAAACAAACAAAAAATCAACAGGTAAACATGTGTAAGAAAGATGTTCCAGGCAGAAGGAACAGCATGAAACAAAGGCCAAGAGGCAGAGGTTTGTATAGGTAATGTTTAGGGAAATTCTAGCCGTGGGGAGCCAAGAGATAAAGTTGAAGGTGGGGAGAGGCCTTATTTGGAGGGTATTGAATACCAAAGTAAAACATTTACTTTGATAAACAATGGGCATTATTGAAGAAAGTCTCTTGAGTGGAATGTGATAATCATAGATGTATTTATTGGACAGTGTGGGAAATGGGTACAAGAGAAAGCAGAGTAAACACTGGTGACCCAGTTTTGAGGCACAATGTACTCCTCTAATGCTCAGCTGGATCCTCCATAGGAACCTTTAGGGTGACATGAACTAAGAGAGCACTAATTAGTATTCCTGTGTTCTGTGTATTTCCTCTCTCACAAATGACTCACAAAGAGACAATGTGAGTAGCCAAGTCAGTGGCTGGAAGACTCCACAACCAGCAGCTCCAATGCTACTGTCACACCAGACAACAGAGGTCTTCCTGAGGGACACAGATGCCTAGATATCCTGCTGGAAAGCACTGCTTCACACAGTTAGTTTTTCCCCTTTAACTGATGGGGTCTTGCATGGGGGTTTCAGGGAGGCAGGAGGTGAGGAACACAGGTGTCCTGCTTGTCCCTCTCACCTACTCAAGTACAACCGTTCTTCCAGGCTGTGTATGATTACCCACTTTGTTAGGATCACTAGGTGAGGATATTTGTGAATTATAGACTGGATTTCTAACACTGAGGTGGCTGTGGGGCCAAAGGCCATTTCCAAAAAGCCCAGGAAGAACTCTTGGCCAGGTGCATAATACTCACAGCATAGTACCCATGACCTGGGCACATTAGCTGGGTCCTCTGAGAGTTAAGGGCAGCTGGCATCCTTCCTTGCTTGGGAGTCTGGAAGTATCACAAATTGAGTGCTAACTGCAGCTTATTCAGAGATTGCCCGAGGTTTGCTGATTTGGAGGCAGAGAGGGGCTCATCCAGAAAGAGCCCCAATAGCTGGCCCTGACTACTGTTGCTACTCAGGTCAAAGAGATGAGGATTTACTTGAAACTGTTTCTGAATAATTCATGCAAAAATAGTTATGAACAACTAACACCATCCAAGACAAAAGAGCCATCCAGGAACAGAAAAACCACCAAAATAAGTAATAATGAAGAATGGGGGAAACAGAAGAGTTGGAAGACGGGGTAGGAATAGAGTTCTTCCACCCCACCCCCATTTTCTTGCTTATTTTAGTTTGAAATTTGATCCTTGGTGCTTCTGTTGCCATTAAACCTAGTTTCAAAATCACTCTCCACACTGCATCCCTTCAATCTCCCAAGTTCAAAAGCCATTCTCAACTCTTTATTCCTCCCCCTCTATACCATCCAATCACCAATTCTGTTGTTTTCCCTCAGAGATTCCCCTCAGATTCAGGCCACCCAGAAAACTATCAGGGAGAGTCAAACCAAGACTCTCCAAGGCAGTGCCCTGAGGGCCCCCAGAACTAGGCAGGGCACCCACATGCAGGGGCCCAAGGTGCGCCACCAGCAGCCTGAACGCCAGCTGCTAACTCTTGACTCCTGCTGCTTCTACCCATTATGGAATGCATTTCTATGTTGCCACTTCAACTTTTCAAAAGACACCGAAAATAGAGATGTTTATAAAGAATCTCTCAAATTTATTCTTGTTGGCTCATTTTTTGTACAAAAATTATGAATTATATTTGAGTCCACAAACAGTTGCCAAATTCCTCCCCAAGGCCATTGGTATGAGGGATCATGAAGGGACTTCTCATCATGTCTCCCCTGAGAGACTCATGTGGGCCCACTGTCCACAATCAAGGCCTCAGGTTAGGCTACAAGGCTGAGGCTGCTCCTGATACCCCATTCCAACCTCACTGTCCACCCCACTCAACCCCATGTACCAACTCAGGATGCCCAACTTCTTACTTTCCTGGAGACAAATGTCCACTCTGGCTTCTGCATGTGCTGAACCTACCTGGGTCTGTATCACTCTCCTGCCTCTGCTTTTGATACCATAGCTGCCCACTAACTCCATAAGTGGTTTTGCTCAGACATCATCTCCCCCATGGAGCAGTGTCCAGGTCAGGCATCTGTGACCTACCCACCATGGTCCCCTGTGACTTACGTTGACTGGGTTTTGCCTCAAATGGTCTGCAAGCTCCTTTAGGTAAGAGAGCAGCTCAACTATCATTGTAATTCTGATGATGAGTCTTAGATCATTCAGTGTGCTTATGCATAACTAATAATATTTTGCCAATATAGGCTACAAATGGACCCTCAAACACATGTGTCAAGAACTTCACTGATGAAAACAAAACTTTTTTCTTCATCAACCAAGATAAATTACTTGTTTAGTCACTAATTTAGAGAGATGGGTAATTTAAAAGCTCACCTATCTTAATGAATTCCTGATTTATAAATAAATCTTTGACTTAGAAAGAAGCTATTCCAGCAAGAAATTTTACATTGTATAGAGGAAAAGCATAATTCTATACTTTTGGTGATGAGGTATGGACTTTTATCGAGCAATTTCCTAGAACTTCCTTTAGCACACACACAAAAAACTGCTATTCTGTTCTCATCTAAGAGGTATTTGCACATAGACAAGCAGTAAACATCAGCAAAATATTATGATCCTGCTTAAAAACAAGTAATGATTCCTATGTCATTCCTATATTGATTAAAGACAACAGCTCATTTTAATTAAAGATAATATCTAAAAATAATAGAAATACCATTTACATATGAATCTGGATTTTGGAGTCTTTCTAACTCTGGACCATCAAATACACCCCCCCACACACCCCTCAAGTAACAATAATCTCTCAGTAGAAGTGAAAACCACCCCAGAGTCAGGCTCCAGGAGGTCAAAAGCCAGCTCTCCAGAATGGACTATGGCCTGAGCAGAGGTGGCCTCGACCCCCAATGCAACATTACCTATAAAATTTTCAAAACAAGGAATTTGAATTCCTTCTCCCCAAACCAGGGAAGGAAGTTGATATGTATCCAGCACCAAGCATATGGCAAGCATATACTGGGGACTTCCATGCATCCACATGACAGGCATTTAGTGGGCACCAACTGTGAATGGGCATTGTGCTGAGAGTGGGGGTGACCAGATGGACAGGATGCTGAGCACAGCACAGGAATAAGATTATCTTTGAACAAGCACTAAAGTATGCTCAGTGCTCTAGATAAGGAGAAGCTTGCCTTGAAGGAATAAGCAAGATAACTGGGCACAATAACTTGGTCTGGGGATTCAAAAAGAGCCTCCTGTGAAGATGTCATTTAAGGGAAGACCTGAAGTGTGGGAAGATTAGGGTCAAGACTAAAGGGGAAATTGTTCTAGCTGGAGAAAACAGAATGTCAAATGCTTTAGGGCTCTGTAGCAGGAAACATGCCAGTGGAGCTGGATGGAGTAGAGGGTTGGGAGAGATGAGAGGATGGGAACAGTGGTGAGAACACTTGAACCTGTCCTGAGAACATAAGGAGTCCAAGGAGGAGCAGAATGGAGAAGAGAGGCGCACAGATGTGCAACTGAGAAGGCAGGAAACAGGGGTCCCAGCCAAGGTGCTGATGGATGGATCTTAGGAAGGATCATGGATGGAGAGATGAATGCAGTCCAAGAAACATGTAGGAGGCAGAATCTACAGGCCTGGGTGCTTCCTTGAATATGCATAATGGAGGGGGTGGAGAATGTGAGGATGAAATATCCCTGCTTCTGTCCAGGCCCCTGTCAGACTGAGGTGCTATTTACTAAGGTAGGAAACAATGAATGGGTGAGGGGTGCATAGGGGAATGTTGGGGTGATGATGATGAATTCACATATACCAGGTAAGCTGAATCCATGGATGCTATACCCCATGCCTTGGCTTTTACTGTCCCAGGGACTGACAGCACCATCTTGGCTCACAAAGCCAAGATCAGAGGGGTAAGCTTCAGCCAATGATAGATGAGGAGATGGTGAATAAACGCCCAGCATATTTGTCCCTGTTGTGGGACAGTCTGAGGAGAGTGTCCTGCACACCCTCCCACACGCCCCAGTATGATGCATACTACACCCTTCATCAAAACCTTCCCTTCCTGTCTCACTTCCCTACTCCTCTGTTGGTGCTCCCAAATCTTGTCTTGGGGCCTGCTTCTTGGAGAAGGAACCCAAAGCATAAGACTATTGTCCAACAAGCCTGTGAGGTGGCTTTCTGTAGACAAGAAAACCAAGGGAGCCTCCTTATCTGTCTATAAGTTCAGAACTGTATATTATCGAATGACTGGAACTGGTTTCTCTTGTCAGAACTTGGAGACGAGGGTAGATATTTGCCTTCACGTACCTAAATAGAAGCCACTTTAAAGAGATGGAAGGCCTCCTAGGCCAGCAAGATCAAAGGGTAACATGCTGGCTTAGATGAACACATTTTAAAACAAAAATTCCAAACAAGCCTATGAGACAGTTATCTCTGCAAATTCATAAGCTGCCTTATTACAGGCACAGGATGGGCTAGATCACACAGGCTCATGTCCTCAGTCCCCAAAAGAAGGATTCCTCACTGCTAACTGATTAATTGGCAATCTGGTTTCATAAAGCAGTCTCAAAATGTAGGGTAATTTAAGACTACCCTCTGAAAGATGGATTCTCTCACAAGCAACTTGGGAAACAATTAGGTTTCCTGGCCTCCATAAAATCCCAACTCACCAACTCTTCACCAAGAAAATGAACCCCCAGTGGCCTCAGAGATTCAGCTTGGGGTCATATCTCTGATGGTGTCCTTCACATTCCACAAGGTTCTAAATCATAACAGTAGATGATCAAAATACAAACAAAAAAGATACTCCAGCCAGGAAAAACAGGTGGGATTTAACCCACGTATATCTAACTCCAAGGTTTACAATCTCCTCATTCAGCTGTATTAACATAAATACATCATCTGAAAGTTGGGGTAATATGTCAGACTCTGGACCTGCATCATCAGTTCTCACACCTGAAAGGCATCTGGTATTTCAGGATGATCCTAATTCTGTTTCTCTCTGTTGTTTTAATTATAATTTCATTCATTTTTAAAAATAACAGCATTGTTGACATATGTGGACCCTGAGAAAGAAGATATGTACTAAGGGCTCCTGGTGGCTAACTGGGCTCAAACTTAAAAAACATAGCCTAGCAGCTGTTTCTACACAGGGGCCTCTCAGGCAAGCCTCCCTTCAGGGAGAAGCCTGCACTAAGCTGCCTGCCTCCTTCACTGAAATGCTGGCCTGCACTGGGTTCCTGCCATCTGAGTTAGCTCTGATAAAGGAGTTCCTGGAATCCTATTTCAACCAATAGGACTGAAACTTTCCCCATCCAATCAGAGCTGTGCAGAAATAGCCCCATCAGTATCTTCACTGACCAATCAGAGCAGCTTCATTCTGACCAATCAGGACAGTGACTTTTGGACCAATCAAACTAGGAGGATTTGGAGTCCTCATTTGCTTGAGGATGAAGCAAGCAGAGACCATAGGCAGCGACTTCTGTCTATGTAAGTCAGCTCCCCTCTGGCTCAGAAAACACACTTTCCCTTTACATCACAGACTGTGTTTCCCCAACTGGAGCTGAACCACTGAAGACTTCTCCCTGGAGCAGAGCAGACCTGTGCAGGAGCAGAGCAGGGCTCTCAAACCAGAGATGCAACTCACCCCAGGGCCACCTCACAGCCATGCTGTTTCACAGTTGTGCTGCTTCTAATTGAGCTGTAACATTATGGAGCTGTTCCATAGCCTTGCTGTATCAAAGTTGAACTGTTTGCACTGAATAAAGTTTCCTTTTTCACCGCACCCCAAATTTGGGATTCCTATTGGTGATGAACTGGCACCAACAACTATCAGTTGATAGATATAATTCACATACCGTGTTTCCCCCAAAATAAGACCTAACCGGATAATCAGTTCTTATGTGTCTTTTGGAGCAAAAATTAATATAAGACCTGGTCGTGTTTTACTATAATATAAGACTGGGTCTTATATAATGTAATATTATGTAAGATCTTATATAATATAATGTAATATAAGACCGAGTCTTATATTAATTTTTTCTCCAAAAGACGCAGTAGAACTGATTGTCTGGCTAGGTCTTATTTTCGGGGAAACATGGTACCATAAAATTCGTGTAAATTTTAAAGCTTACAATTCTGTGGGTTGCAGTATATTCAGAGTTGTGTAATTCTCACCACTATCTAATTATAGAATATCTTCTTCACTTCATACTCATTAAGGGGTCACTCCCCATTCCCCTCTTTCCCAGCCCTGGCACCACTAATCTACCTTCCTGTTCTATAGGTTTGATTGTTCTGGACATTTCACATAAATGTAATCATATAATATGTGAGCTTTGTGGCTGGTTTCTTTCTCTTAGCATAATGTTTTCAAGGTTCATCCATGTTGTGGTATGTATCAGTACTTCATTCATTTTGATGGCTGAACAATAATCCAGTGGCTGGATATACTGCATTTTGTTTATTGCTTTCATTGGGGGGGTGGTTGTTATAATTGAGTTCCTATGTAATAGTGGACTAATTATGTTTGCATATCTCTTGTTGAATGGTTGATAAAATAATGTATTCTTTCTCTGGCAAATATATGGTGAGAATCAAATTGTCTTGAAAACAGAACAAAACATAAAAAATAAAAATAAAAACAAAGCAAACAAACCCTAAGTCTGCACATCTGTGGTGAGGGAAATGCATTTCATGTATGAACATAGAGTGACAGACACTATAAATGTTGACTAAGCCGAGGCAGGGATCTCTCAAACATTAGCTGGACCAGAGAAACGCCATGTGCAGACAGATCATGTGACCTGCTGATGGAAGAAAACACTGCAGGCTGAGCCTGCCTCTTCACTGAAACAGAAACTCAGACACTCAAATGTAGCACATGTTTTGGAATCTCTGAGTTTCACATCAGATTAAGACATCCCATGCTTCAGCAAATGCCTCTCAAACTTCCCTACTGAAAACAAGATCTGAGCAATTTTGTTTTCCAGCTGCTTCTATCCTCTACAACATACACCCTTTTAAAAGAATCCTAGCGTGCTCTACCAGGAAACGTATAGTAAGAATATGACAGAATAATACATGGACCTATCCGTGTAGAAATTGGGATTATTCATTATAGGTTGCATTTTTCACAAGCTTGTCTCTAATGTTTAATAGATGCCTTACTCTGAGAAAATAACTAGAAAAAAATCAAATGAAAATTTTGAGAACCAGTGTTGTAAGTGTAATAATTTCCAGACAAAGGCATGAGCAAAGACAAATGGAAGCGCTAAAACTTTCTTATATTAATTTTCCTTTTTCCCCTGAGCCTGTAAACATTTTTAGAATTAAAAAAAAAAATCAATGTCTCTCCTGCCTCACCCCTCAGCCACCCATTCTGCCTACACAGCTCTTCCATAGGAAGACTTCAAGCTCAGCACTGTTGGGTTTAGGATGTTGCTGTGTGTGGGGGAAGGAGTTTACACAGCAGTACCTAATTTTTGCACCTCTGTGGCTAATTCACAACCTCATTTGCCGAAGACTTTGTGCAGTTAATAGTCACATTTAACATATAAAACAACCTTCAGGGCAGTACCTCCAAGTAGAAAAAGAATACTATGCCAAATGATGACGAAAATTAAACTAATTAGCAGATTAGTTTAGCCAGGACACTTGGGATGTGTGATAGGCATGGATTGCTCCTAACACTTTTAATCCCTTCTCATACAACTCAATTAAGAAAAGCATTAGGAGAACACAAGGTGCTGGGTCTTCCCTAAACTCCAACACTGTTAGAAGCCTTTTGTGTAAACAGCAATACTTCCCTCCTGCTAAGCAAATGACATATGTATTTCTGCCAATGCCCAAATGTTCAGAGAAAAGAGCTGCTTGCAAATCCTCATTAAAAAAAATTAAAATTTGTTTTTAGCACAAACAAGTAGAAAAGCCTGTGATTTGGCAGTGGAAATAAGTAATGAAGCATTGAGAACAAGATCAGTTGTTATTATTTAACATTTAAACGGCACATTACAATTTCAAAATGCTGCATCATGGAACTTGCCAATTTTGGTGGCTTGGGACTTCCTGCTCACAAAGCAAATCCAAACTTTTGCTAGTGAGCAAGGCTTTGTCATAGCACCTCCAAGAAAGAGTCCACAGAATTTCTAAATCTGATTCATTAAAGGTCAGAAAAGTGCAGAAGAAATGCTGTGATATTGGAAATGAGAAAAATCTGCATTATTAGGACCATTGCTGTCTGTGCAAGTTGTACCAAATTCCTTCGGCTTTGACTCTCCATCTCAGTTTTAAGGAAGATGTTGTAGGAGAAGGCTCCTACACCAAAAGCATATCCATGTTCACTTTTACCAACTCCATCAATTTCATCACCTTTACCACAATCGCTACTATCACCATCACCAGATCACCACCACCACCACAATTACCACCACCATAATCCCCACCACTAACACCACCACCAGGAATTGGCAAATAATAGCCCACAGGACAAACCCAGCTCAAAACCTGCACAAGCTAAGAATGGTATTTACATTTTTAAGTGGTTGAAGAAAAGAAATGTATTCTAGACACATGAAAACTATAAAAAATGTAAGTGTCAGTATCCATAAATAAAGTTTTATGGAACCACATCCACATCCATACAGTCACATATTCCTATGGCTGTTCTGCACTACAAGGGCAGAGTGAGTAGTTGTGGCAGAGGCCATATGGTCCACAAAGCCTAAACTATTTATTATCTGGCTCTTCACAGAAAAAAATCGACTGATTCCTGACCATAAACCCGACCATACCATCACCACCACCCACAATTACCACCATCACCAGTACCACCGTTATACCACCACCACTACCAACAACACCATGACCATCAACACAATTAACACCACCACTGCCATCACTATCGACAGCAATGGCACCCACATTCACACCACACTCACCACTCTATGGTTTGGAGGTGTGGAGGCTCCCCAAGTGGTCAGTGAATTTAGTGATAAGACTATAAATGTCGACACAGACTCAAGCAAGAAGTATTCCTCCCACCAGAGTGAGAGAGACAGAAAGCCTTGAAAGGATCCTTGTCTCTAAAAATTTTGTGGGTAACCTGTTATTTTTGGAATGTGCTGGAGTGACTTCGTCTCAGAATTTCTAACTACAAGCCTGCACTCACACACGCTGAGATTTCAAACTCAGTGTACCTTGAAAAACTTGGTACACTTAGTGTGGAGTTTTTGGGGCTGGAAATCCCACTGCCCTGATTCTTAGCGAAGCAAATGCAAAACCCTTTTGGAAGAATGTGTTAAAGACAGGACTCAGAAAATATCCATATATAAGGGTATAAGGAACTTGAGTTTGGAATTAATAACACGAGGAAATAAGCCACAATTAGCAAAGGTGACAAACCCACAACCAATTAGCTCAAAATGACTGCAGGTATTAACATTATCAGGTAAAGGTCAATAAATAAAAATGCTAAATATGTTTCAAATAGAAATAACTTAGAACCTTACAAATAAAAAAAAATACATTTATGAAATTAAAACCTCAATGCATAGACTCATTTCTGGCATTAAAGTTGACTAGATGCTCTGAGGGATTCTCTTACTACAAAATAAGATCCTGGATTAGAACACACTTTGAGACATTGCTGGTGATGAAGGAAAATTGCCAAAGATTACGACTGTCCTGTAAAAAAAATACTGGAAGAGGCTGAGTTGCATTGATTAAAATGCAAACAGTAACAATAATAGTAAGTTATACAGCCTTGGTAGAGACAAAAGATGAAGAAGTTAAGACTGAATTCTTTTTCTCTTTTGAGATTCTTTATGAAAGTGGTCTCAAATTTAGGCATGCATTAGAATCACTAAAGGACTTGTTAAAACAGATTGCATGGCTTCAACAACAGTTTCTTTTTTTATTCATTTTTTTTTTTAAAGATTCTACATATAAGTGAAGTCATATGGTATTTGTCTTTCACTGTATGACTTATTTCACTTAACATAATACCCTCTAGGTTCATCCATGTTGTCACAAATGGCAAGATTTCATTCTTATTTATTGCTAAGTAATACTGCATTGCATATATACGCACATCTTCTTTATCGATTCATACATTGTTGGACACCTAGGTTTGCGTCCCTATCTTGGCTATTGTATGTAATGCTGCAATGAGCACAGAGGTGTATATATCTTTCTGAATTAGTGTTTTTGTTTTCTTGAGATAAATACTCAGGAGTGGAATTGCTGAGTCATAAGGTACTTCTATTTTTTTAATTTTGAGGCATCTACATACTGTTTTTCATAGTTGATGCACCAAATTACAATCCCATCAACAGCATAAAAGGGTTCTCTTTTCTCCAGATCATTGCCAGCACTGATTTATTGGTGATAACCATTCTGAACAGGTGTGAGATGACAGCTCATTGTGGTTTTGATTTGTGTTTCCCTGATGATTAATGATGTTGAGCATCTTTTCAAAAGTCTGTTGGCCATCTGTATGTCCTCTTTGGAGAATTGTCTATTCAGGTCCTCTGCCCTGTATCACATTGATTGATTTACAGATGAACCATTCTTGCATTCCTGGGATAAATCCCACTTGGTCATGGTGTATAATCCATTTAAGATATTGTTGAATACAGTTTGCTAATATTTTGTTGAGAACTTCTTGCATCTACATTCATAGAGGATATTGGCCTGTGATATTCTTTTTTTGTAATACTTTTGTCTGTTTTTGGTATTTGGGTAATATTGGCTTCATAGAATGAGGTTGGCAGTATTCCTTCCTCTTCAATTTTTAAAAATAATTTAAGAAAAATTATTCCTCTTCAATTTTTAAAAATAATTTAAGAAAAATTAATTATTTTCTAAATGTTTGGTAGAATTCACCTGTGAAATGGTCTGGTCCTGGACTTTTATTTGTTGGGAGTGTTTTAATTACTGCTTCAATGTCATTGCTAGAAACTGGTCTGTTTAGATTTTCTATTTCTTCCTGGTTCAGTATTGGAAGGTTATAGGCTACTAGAAATTTATCCTTTTCTTCTAAATTAAAAAATTTGTTGGCACATAATTGTTCATAGGATTCTTTAATGGTTCTTTGGATTTCCACAGTGTCAGTAGTAACTTCTCTTTCATTTATGATTTTATTTATTTGGGTGCTCTCTCTTTTTTATTGATCAGTTGTCTTAATGTTTTGTTTATCTTTTCAAACAACCAGCTCTTATTTTCAGTGATCTTTTCTATTCTTATTTTTCATTTTTATGTCATTTATTTCCACTCTAATCTTAATTATTTCCTATCTTCTGTTTATTTTGGGTTTTATTTATTCTTGTTCTTCTACTTCCTTTAGGTGTGAAAGTACATGGCTTATTTGGGATTTTTCCTGTTTCTTGAGGTAGGCCCTTATAGCTATGAATTTCCCTTTTAGAATTGATTTTGCTAAATCCCATAAGTTTTGAAAAGTTGTGTTTTCATTTTCATTTGTCTCAAGGTAGCTTTTGGTTTCCTGTTTGATTTTCTCTTTGATCCATTGGTTGCTTAGTAGCATGTTGTTTAGTCTCCACATATTTGTGTGTTCCCCAGTTTTCTTCCAGTAGTTGATTTCTAGATTCATGCCACTGTGGTTGGAAAAGATACTTAATATGATTTCATTCTTTTGAATTTATTGAGGTTTGTTTTGTGGCCTAATATCCTGGAGGATATTCATGTGCTCTTGAAAAAAATGTGTATTCTCCACTTTTTGGATGAAATGTTTTATAAATGTCTATTAAGTAACTATGCTCTAATGTGACATGTAAGGCCATTATATCCTTATTAATATTCTGTCTGAATGATCTATCCATTGCCGTGAGTGGAGTATTAAAATTCCCTACTATTATTTTATTACTGTTAATTTCTGCTTTAATGTCCATGGATATCCACTTTATACAAGGTCTGACAATTAAGTTTGCAAACTTGCCACCATGTGCTTACATTGGCAGCACTGTACAAACAGCTCAGCAAAGTTTCATAACCTTGGTATATCAGTGTCTCACAAGCTGTGTTTGTGTTGACATGTGGCAATGTCTTGCTGAGTGGCGTTCATTACTGTTGTCGTGTGTTTTTGTGCACTGTCATGAGAATGTCTGAGCTTGAATTAGAGCAATGAACAAACATTAAATTTCTTGTTAAACTTGGCAATGGTGGAAGTGAAATAAGGGACATGTTAGTCCACGTATATAGGGATAATGCCATGAAGAAAACGTCAATGTACAAATGGATTAAACATTTTCCTGAGGGGAGAGAATACGCCACTGATGAAGAGAGACCAGGGCAACCAGTAAGGAGTAGAACTGACGAAAACATTGCAAAAATTCATTGAATTGTGTGTCAAAATAATTGACTGACTGTGAGGAAACATAGCAGATCAAGTAAGTATTGACAGAGAAACAGGAAAATCTTAACTGAAAATCGTGACATGAGAAAGGTGTGTACAAAAATGAGGAAGTTTTTGTACTGAGGGTATTGAGGGAGCTCACCAATGAACAAAAGCAAAGGAGAGTTGAAGTTTGCCACGACCTTTTGGAGAGGCAAGACAATGTTTTTGGCTGTGTTATCACTAGTGATGAAATATGGGTGTACCAATACGAACCTAAAACAAAGCGTCAAAGTGCACAATGGGATAGGAATGGCGGCAGCAGGGCGCACTTTCTGAGTTCTCCTCCGGATCTTGTTGCAAACGAGACCTATAACCCATCAAAGAACTTTTCGCTCATCACACAGAATAGCGGGGAGATTCGTGGATTACTTGAAGCTAAGAAGTACTTGAAGGTGCGCTAATTGGGCGAGCAGGGGAAGGAAAGAGGAGCGGAGTGAAAACGCCCGGCCGGCAGCGGCGGGAGAGCCCAGCCCCCAACGGAGCCTCAGCTGGCGGAGGTGAAAACCGAAAACCGCTGTGCCGGCACGCACGGGATCCCAGGGCGGAGCGGAGAGCGCGGGGAACAGGAGGTGGGCTCTTTCCCTGCGTCCCACGGCTGATTTCTCCCACCGGGAGGGAGGCCAGAGGGCCCTAGCGCAAAGAACACAGCCTCCATACCTGGGCCCCCTCCCCGCCCCGCTCTTCCAATCCTACCCCGCCCGTCCAGAGACTTAAACGGGAAACCGCGGTGGAGCCCCGCTGTGCCGGGCACGCACGGGATCCCAGGGCGGAGCGGAGAGCGTGGGGACCAGGAGGTGGGCTCTTTCCCTGCGTCCCACGGCTGATTTCTCCCACCGGGAGGGAGGCCAGAGGGCCCTAGCGCAAAGAACACAGCCTCCATACCTGGGCCCCCTCCCCGCCCCGCTCTTCCAATCCTACTCCGCCCTTCCAGAGACTTAAACCGGCCCCTGAACTGAGGAGTGGTGTCAGATTACAGAGGAGCCGTAAAGCTCAGGCTTTGGAAAGCCTGACAGGCAGCCCTGACCCAGGGAGACTGGGAAGTGTGTGTGATTTTGGCTGCGCTAGGAGAGAAGAGACACCTCCACCCCCAGCCACCACCTTTTCTGGCCTGTGGGAAGAGGGCGACGCGCGGCTGGGCTGGGAGAGTGAAGACCCCTCCATCCCCAGCCCCCACCCTTCCTGGCTTGCCTAAGGCGGGGTGGGTGCAGCTGCAGAGACACACCCGGAGATCAGCAGTGAGGCAGGCGCAGCTCTGGGCTTTCAGCAGATCAGAAATCTCCCGCCCGCACTCACACACACACACACACTGAAGAAGTGCCTTAAGTCTCAAGAGTACTGGACACGGATCTGGTGGTGCCACTCTCAGTGTGTATATGTGCAGGCAAGGGCAGAAACTGCACTGACTTTGTAAAAACTATCATCCAGACCCCTCAGGCCCACGCATTTAAGTCTGCAGTCCCAAAGTCTCTCTGGGCACCAGGTGACCGGCTCTGCCTGCGCAATAAGCAGGGGGCTCTTTGGTACAGCAGAGGACAACCTGGACATTGCTTGGTGGGCTTAGGCCGAGGCTGTCGCTGCTTTTTGTATTGCTTTGTTTTGTTTTGTTTTGCTTTGTCTTTATATCTTTGATATCTTTGCCTCTGTCGAGTGGGGGTTATCAGGTGGTTTTGCATGTGAAGGTATTTGATATTTTTCTTTGTTGTTGTTGTTGCTGTTGTGCTTGGTGATTTGCTTTGTTCTGAAACTGCCTTGCCGGGGCCCAGCTTGTGAGGCACGGTCAGCAGATCAGAAATCTCCCGCCCGCACCCATACACACACACTGAAGAAGTGCCCTAGGACTCTGGAGTTCTGGACAAGGGGCTGGTGGTGCTACTCTCAGTGTGCATACGTGCAGACAAGGGCAGAAACTGCACTGACTTTGTAAAAACTATCATCCAGACCCCTCAGGCCCACGCATTTAAGTCTGCAGTCCCAAAGTCTCTCTGGGCACCAGGTGACCGGCTCTGCCTGCGCAATAAGCAGGGGGCTCTTTGGTACAGCAGAGGACAACCTGGACATTGCTCGCTGGGCTCAGGCTGAGACGGTCGCTGCTTTTTGTTTTGCTTTGCTTTCTTTTGTTTTGCTTTGTCTTTATATCTTTGATATCTTTGTCTGTGTCGAGCAGGGGTTATCGGCTGTTTTTTTTGCATGTGAATGTACTTGATTTTTTTCTTTGCTGTTGTTGTTGCTGTTGTGCTTGGTGATTTGCTTTGTTCTGAAACTGCCCTGCCGGGGCCCAGCTTGAGAGGCACGGGACTCAGCATATCCAGGGACCAACTCCAGACCAAATCGGAGTGCAGCCGGGTTTGACCTGCAGGTCACACACCTAGAAGGGGTTCTCTGCAGGCACTGGAGCCCATAGAGGCCAAATTACATTAGGGTGGTCAACCCTCACGCAGCAGAGCGCCCTGCGGGGGGCAGAGCCAAGTCTCACAACGGGTCAGCCCAGGAGTTAACCTCACCTACTCACAAGCAAAAAGCAATTAAAGATCTTCTTGAACGGGACAGTGTACACAACACAAGACTCACCTTTGGAGCACACGCAAGGAGGACGACGTGGTGTGAGTCAAATATAAAGGACACATACTACATAAGATAACCTAGCAAGAACTAAGAACTCTAGGGGATCTACCTAATATATCAAAATAAACACAGTCAGCCAGAATGGGGAAACAAAGATAGACGTCCCAAATAAAAGAACAGAAGAAGCCTCCACAACTGGAACCAAATGAAGCAGACGTAACCAACCTCTCAGAGACAGAGTTCAGAACACTGGTGATAAGAATGTTTAAGGAGCTTAGAGAAGACATAAAGAAGGATGTAGAAATCATAACAAACGAGCTTAGAGAAAACATAAAGAAGGATGTAGAAATCATAACGAACAACCAGTTAGAACTAAAGAACACAATTACCGAAATTAAGAACTCACTTGAAGGAATTACCAGCAGGCTAGATGAAGCAGAGGATCGAATCAGCGACTTAGAAGACAAGGTAGCAGAGATCACCCAAACGGAACAACAGAAAGAAAAAAGAATAAAAAACAATGAGGATGGCCTAAGAGACCTCTGGGATAACATCAAGCGCAACAACATGCGCATCATAGGAATACCAGAAGGTGAAGAGAGTAAGCATGGGATTGAGAACATATTTGAAGTAATAATGTCTGAAAACTTCCCCAACCTGATGAAGAAAACCAACATACAAGTCCAGGAAGTGCAGAGAGTTCCAACCAGGATTAACCCAAACAGGTCCACACCAAGACACATTATAGTTAAAATGGCAAAGCTTAAAGACAAAGAGAGAATCCTAAAAACAGCAAGAGAAAGACGGAGGGTTACATACAAGGGAACTCCCATAAGACTATCAAATGATTTTTCTACAGAAACATTGAAGGCCAGGAGGGAGTGGCAGGAGATACTCAAAGTGATGGAAAACAAAGGCCTACAACCTAGATTGCTTTATCCAACAAGGCTATCATTTAAAGTTGATGGAGAGATAAAGAGCTTTCCAGAAAAGAATAAGCTAAAGGAATTTATTACCACCAAGTCAGCATTGCAAGAAATACTAAAAGGACTTCTGTAAATAGAAGATCAAAACAACCTAACTACAAATTTAAAAATGGCAATAACTATGTACCTATCAATAATCACTTTAAATGTAAATGGATTAAATGCTCCAATCAAGAGACATAGGGTGGCTGACTGGATAAGAAAGCAAGACCCTTGTATATGCTGTATACAAGAGACTCATCTCAGAACAAAAGACACACACAGGCTGAAAGTGAAGGGTTGGAGTAAGATATTTCATGCAAATGGAAACGAGAAAAAAGCTGGAGTTGCAATACTTATATCTGACAAAATAGACTTTAAAATGAAGAACATACTAAAAGATAAAGATGGGCACTATATAATAATAAAGGGATCAATCCGACAAGAGGACATAACCCTAGTAAACATCTATGCACTCAAAATAGGAGCACCTAAATATATAAAACAGGTACTGACTGACTAAAAGGCAGAGATCAACATTAACACTATTATAGTAGGGGACTTCAACACACCTCTGACAACAAGGGACAGGTCTTCCAGACAGAAAATCAATATGGAAACAACAGCCTTAAATGATACATTGGCCCATTTGGATTTAATCGATATTTTCAGAACATTTCACCCCAATGCTGCAAAATACACGTTTTTCTCAAGTGCACATGAAACATTTTCCAAGATAGATCATATGTTAGGCCACAAAACAAGTCTTGATAAATTTAAGAAAATTGAAATCATACCAATTGTCTTCTCTGATCACAATGCTATGAAATTAGAAATGAACTCCAGGAAAAAAACTGGAAGACACACCAATTCATGGAGGCTGAATAACTTATTACTAAATAATGAATGGGTCAAGCAGGAGATCAAGGAAGAAATCAAAAGATATCTCGAGACAAACGAAAATGAAAACACCACGACCCAAAATCTATGGGATGCCGCGAAAGCAGTCCTAAGAGGGAAATTCATAGCTTTGCAGGCCTACCTAAAGAAACAAGAAACATCACTAATCAACAGTTTATCTTCACACTTAAGGGATCTGGAAAAAGAACAGCAAAACAAGCCCAAAGGGAACACAAGGAAGGAGACAATAAAGATCAGAGCAGAAATAAATGAAATAGGAACCAGAAAAACAATACAAAAGATCAATGAATCCAAGAGTTGGTTCTTAGAGAAGATAAACAAAATTGACAAACCTTTAGCCAGACTCATTAAAAAAAAGAGAGAGAGGACCCAAATTAATAAAATCAGAAATGAAAGAGGAGAAGTGACAACAGACACTGCAGAAATACAAAGAGTTTTAAGAAGTTACTATGAGCAACTATATGCCAACAAATTTGACAATCTGGAAGAAATGGACAATTTTCTAGAGGCGTATAACCTTCCAAGGCTAACTCAAGAAGAAACAGAAAACCTGAATAGACTGATTACCACCATGGAAATTGAATCAGTAATCAACAGTCTCCCAACAAACAAAAGCCCTGGACCAGATGGCTTTACAGGTGAATTTTACAAAACGTTCAAAAAAGAATTATCACCTATTCTCCTCAAGCTCTTCCAAAAAATCCAGAAGGAGGGAAGACTCCCAAACACTTTTTAAGAAGCCACTATCACCCTGATCCCAAAATCAGACAAAGACACCACAAAAAAAGAAAACTACAGGCCGATATCTCTAATGAACATAGATGCAAAAATCCTCAACAAAATATTAGCGAACAGAATTCAGCAATACATTAAAAAGATCATTCACCATGATCAAGTGGGATTCATCCCTGGTATGCAAGGGTGGTTCAACATCCGCAAATCTATTAATGTGATACACCACATTAACAAAATGAAAAATAAAAATCACATGATCATATCAATACATACAGAAAAAGCTTTTGATAAAATCCAGCAGCCATTTATGATAAAAACCCTTAAGAAAGTGGGAATAGAGGGATCTTATCTCAACATAATAAAGGCCATATATGATAAACCCACAGCTAACATCATTCTCAATGGGGAAAAGCTAAAACCATTCCCCCTAAGATCAGGAACAAGGCAAGGTTGCCCACTATCTCCGCTTCTATTCAACATAGTGCTGGAAGTTCTTGCCACAGCAATCAGACAAGAAAAAGAAATAAAAGGCATCCAAATTGGTAAGGAGGAAGTAAAGTTATCATTGTATGCAGATGATATGATACTATATATAGAGAACCCTAAACACTCCACCAAGAAGCTATTAGAGCTGATAAATGAATTTAGTAAAGTAGCAGGATACAAAATTAATATTCAGAAATCAGTTGCATTTGTATATACCAATAATAAAACATCAGAAGGAGAAATTAAAAAAAAATCCCATTTACAATTGCTCCAAAGACTATAAAATACCTGGGAATAAATTTAACCAAAGAAGTAAAAGATCTATACTCAGAAAATTATAAGACACTGAAGAAAGGAATGAAGGAATATATAAATAGATGGAAACACATATCATGTTCATGGATAGGAAGAATTAATATAGTTAAAATGTCCATACTGCCTAAGGCAATATACATATTCAACGCAATTCCTATCAAACTACCAACGTCGTTTTTCACAGAAATAGAACATATAATCCTAAAATTTATATTGGACCATAAAAGACCCCGAATAGCAAAGGCAATCTTGAGAAATAAGAACAAAGTGGGAGGTATAACAATGCCTGACTTCAAATTATACTACAAGGCTACAGTAATCAAAATAGCATGGTACTGGCATAAAAACAGACACATAGATCAATGGAACAGAATAGAGAGTCCACAAATAAATCCACGCCTATATGGCCATTTAATCTACGATAATGGAAGCAAGAATGTACGATGGAGTAATGACAGTCTATTCAATAAATGGTGCTGGGAAACCTGGACAGACACATGCAAAAAAATGAAGTTGGACCACCTCCTTACACCATATACAAAAATAAATTCAAAATGGCTTAAACACTTAAATGTAAGATATGAAACCATAAAATACCTAGAAGAAAATATAGGAAGAAACTTCTCAGACATTACCCAGAGTAAGATTTTTACTGATATATACCCTCGCTCGAGGGAACTAAGAGAAAAAATAAATATGTGGGATTATATCAAACTAAAAAGTTTTTTCACAGCAAAGGAAACCATCAATAAAACAAAAAGGGATCCTACTGAATGGGAAAAGATATTTGCCAATGATATATCTGATAAGGGATTAATATCACAAATCTATGAAAAACTCACTCAACTCAACTCCAAAAAAACAAACGATCCAATTAAAAAATGGGCAGAGGACTTAAAGAGACATTTTTCTAAAAAGGACATACAGATGGCAAACAGACATATGAAGAAATGCTCAACCTCACTAACCATCAGAGAAATGCAAATAAAAACCACAATGAGATACCACCTCACCCCAGTCAAAATGGTATCGTCAATAAATCAACAAACAACAAGTGCTGGCGCGGATGTGGAGAAAAGGGAACGCTTGTGCACTGTTGGTGGGATTGCAGATTGGTGCAGCCACTATGGAAAACAGTATGGAAGTATCTCAAAAATCTGAAAATGGAACTACCCTATGATCCAGTAATTCCACTCCTAGGTATCTATCCGGAGAAACCCAAAACTTCAATTCAAAAATCTTTATGCACTCCTGTTTATTGCAGCACTATACACAATAGCTAAGACGTGGAAACAACCAAAATGCCCATCGGTAGATGACTGGATTAAGAAACTGTGGTACATTTATACAATGGAGTATTATGCAGCCATAAAGAAGAAAGAAATCTTACCATTTGCAAGAACATGGATGGATCTAGAGAACATTATGTTAAGTGAAATAAGTCAGACAGAGAAAGATAAGTACCATATGATCTCACTTATTTGCGGATTCTAAAGAAAAGAATAAGTGAATGAACTAATCCGAAACAGTTTTGGAGACAATGAGGAAAAACTGAGGGTTGCTAGATGGGCGGGAGGGGTGGGGGGTGGGGGAAGGGTGAGGGGATTGGAGGGCAGTCGGTGACCACAGGATGGCCACGGTTTGAAAATTAATCTGGGGAACGTAATTTGGTGGTTACCAGAGGGTAAAGGGGTTGGGGGGTGGGGGATGAGGGTGAGGGGGATCAAATGTATGGTGATGGAAGGGGAGCTGACTCTGGGTGGTGAACACATAGTGTGATTTATGGATGATGTGATACAGAATTGCACACCTGAAATCTATGTAATTTTACTAACAATTGTCACCCCAATAAATTAAAAAAAAAAAGAAAAAAAAATCATCAAAACAAAACAAAACAAAAAAAATAGTGCACAATGGAAGTCAGCCAATTCTCCACAACCGAAAAAGTTTTGTCAGTCCAAATCAAGAGTCAAAACAATGTTGCTAATCTTTTTTAATATCAGAGTGATTATTCATTATGAATTTGTACCAACTGGACAAACAGTTAACAAAGTTTACTCTTTGGAAGTGCTGAAAAGACTGCGTGAAAAAGTTAGACGACCTGAACTTTTTGCCAACAATTCGTGGCTCTTGCATCATGACAAGCACCAGCTCACATGGCACTGTCTGTGAGGGAATTTTTATCCAGTAAACAAATAACTGTATTGGAACACACTCCCTACTCACCTGATCTGGCCCCCAATGGCTTCTTTCTTTACCTGAAGATAAAGAAAATATTGAAAGGAAGATATTTTGATGACATTCAGGACATCAAAGTTAATACAACAACAGCACTGCTGGCCATTCCAGAAAAAGAGGTTCAAAATTGCTTTGAAAGGTGGACTAGGTGCTGGCATTTGTGCATAGCTTCCCAGGGGGAGTACTTCAAAGGTGACTATAGTGATATTCAGCAATGAGGTATGTAGCACTTTTTCTAGGATGAGTTTGCAACCTTAATTGTCGACCTCATATATTTGGGTGCTCTTATGTTGGGTGCAATGCCCTTCTTCTTCTTTTTTTTTCTTGCATTCTTTGTTTTAAAGTCTATTTTTGTTTGGTATAACTATTGATACCCTGCTTTCTTTCATGTCTATTTCCTTGGAATGTCTTTTCCCATCCCTTCACTTTCAGTTCGTACGGGTCTCTCAATTTGAAGTGAATCTCTTGTAAATAGCAAATAGATGGGTCATATGTTTTAAACCATTCAACCAGAATATCTTTTTATTTGAGAACTTAACCCATTTACATTTAAAGTAATTATTCATAAGTATTTACTTATTTCCATTTTCTTTATTGCTTTTGGTTGTTTTGGTAGTTCTCTCTTCTCACAATCTCTTCCCTCGTGATTTGCTGTTTTTCTTTAGTGTTTTGTTTGGGTTCCTTTCTCTTTAGTTTTGGTGTATCTTTTGTAGGTTTTTGTTTGTTTTTAACACGTGGCTTGTGTATATCATTCTAGATCTATAGCAGTCTATTTTAAACTCATAGGCATTTAAGTTCAAATATATTCTAAAAGGACTATATTTTAACTACCCCCTCCACACTTTGTGTTTTGATGACATATATTAGATATTTTTGTTTTGTGTATCTCCTATGTATTTATTGTAGTTTGAATTAAATTTGGTACTTTTGTATTTCAACCTTCATAGTAGCTTTTTAAATGTCTGATTTGCTGTATTTTTTAAATATTTGGCTTTACCTGTGAGTTTTTTTTTCCTTACTCATATTTTATTTCTGGTTATAGACTTTCCTTTACTGCTTAAAGAACCCTTTAACATTTCTTATAAAGCTGGCTCAATGATGAACTCCTTTAGTTTTTGCTTGTCTGGGGATCTCTTTGTCTTTCCTTCAATCCTAAATAATAACCTTGCTGGGTAAGTTATTCTAGGCTCCCTTCTTTGAGCACTTTAAAGATGTCCTGTCACTCCCTTTTGAACTGTAAAGCCGTTTCTAGGAAATCAGCTAATAGCCTTGTGGAGTTTCCTTTTTAACTCATTGTTTTCCTCTTGCTGCCTTCAAACTTGTCTCTTTATCTTTAACTTTTGCCATTTTAATTTCATATGTTTTGTTGTAGGTCTCTTTGGGTTCATCTTGTTTGAAACTCTCTATGCTTCCTGGGACCTGATGTCTGTTTCCTTTCCCAGGTTAGGAATACTTTTAACTATTATTTCTTTCAATAAAGTTCCTTTTTCTCTCTTTCTTCTCATTTTGGGATCCCTATAATGTGAATTTTTGTGTGTTTGATGTTGACCCAGAGGACCCTTAAACTGTCCTCTTTTTAAAAACTTTTTTTTCTTCATTTTGCTGTTCTTGCTGTTTGATTTCCACTATTCTGTCTTCCAGATCATTGATCTATTCTTATGCATTAGTTAGTCTGCTGTTGATTTTTTCAGTGTATTTTTCATTTCAGTTATTGAATACTTCAGCTCTACTTAGTGCTTTTGTTTTTAAAGTTTATTGGGGTACACTTGAAACCTATGTAACTTTACTTGGTTATTTATTATACATTCTAACTCTTTAAGTTCTCCCTAGGTTCCTCTATTCCACTCTCAAATTTGTTGAACATTCTTATGATCATTTATTTGAATTCTTTATCAGGCAAATTATATATCTCTTTTTCCTTAGATTTCCCCCCCCCCCGTGGGATTTTTCATGTTCTTTGAGAAATATTCTTCTGTCATTTAATTTTGTTTGACCTTCTGTTTGCTTATATGAATTATACAAAATAGTTTTCTCTCCCAGTTTTGAAAAAGTGGCCTTGTGTAGGAGTAACCTCTGTGTAAGCTGTGTGTGCCAGGTGGTTTTTGGAAGGCTGATTAGAATTGAGCAGGTGCCTATGGCATTTGAGCCATTGTCCTACTGAGTTGAAGTAGCAGGGAGGCCAGGTGTGTGTAGTAATGCCCTGTAGATCCTGCTTGCTCCCATTGTTTGGAGTTGAAATATGCTTGGGTGATGTGTCTGGGAACACAGTGTGGTGATCTTGCAGGTGGGCCACAGCACATGGATAAAACTCCTGTCTGTGTTATGAAGGTGGAGGTGGATGCATTCAGTGGTGCTCACTGGGACATCCAACCCTGGAGAATTCCTGCAGGTCTTAGAGAGCTCCCACACCACCCCAGGATTGTGTGTACAGTCTCTCTCATTTGTTGTAAAGAAAATTGTCTTGTGTAGAAGTGACATCTGTGTAGGTTTGTGTACTAGGTAGTTTTGGCCTGCTAGTTAGAGTTAGGAGGGCACTGATGGCATCTGTGGTACTGGCCTGTCTGGCTAGAGTGACTCCAGGAAGAAAGGCCAGTTGGCTGTAGTTACACACTGTTAATCCTGTTTTCTTTGTTTGTTTTCTTTGTTTCTTTGTTTGGAGGCAAAATGGGCTCCAAACAGTGTGGTTGGTAATTTGCTGCAGCTATCTTGCAGGTAGGCCAAAGCACCCAGACAGAGGTCCCACCAGCCCTGTAGAGGTGTAGAGGGATATAAACAATAGCACTCACTGACACCTGCAATTCCAGAGTTCCCACAATTCCCAGGGAGTGCCCTTGGTTTCCCAGCCTTCTCTATTCTATCTCTTTCTCTAATTTTTTGTTCAGAGCTACTCAGTTGTTTCTCAAAAGTAACTACTATATATATATATATATATATATATATATATATATATATATATATATATATATATATATTTCAATGTTCTTGTGGGAGGGGATGAGTTTAGTGTCCTCTTACACCGCTACCATCTTGGACTCTCCAGCCCTCCACCAACTCTTTTTTATTCAGTGTGGAGTGGGATCTTGAAATTTTCATATCAAAGACATTTACAGGTGATGCTGATGTTGTTGATCCAAGGACCACACTTTGAAAACCACTGCTCTATTGGTTGTGACATAATGTCAGGTAAGTGATGACCCTTGGTTACAGGTAGAAATAGAATCAAACGTCTGTGGTGAGAAGCGCCCCAAATTTGACCACGTAATAAGTTCAAGCAATGAGCATGTCACTGTGAGTGAAAATCAATAGAAAAAAATACCTTTAAAAAATCAAGGACTTCAGATATTGGAATTGTAAAAATATAGAACAATTATTTATAAAATATGTATGGAGATATTTGCAGACACATAGAAATAGTTTGAGAATTATAGAAATAATTTAAAATATTTATAAAATAAATAGAAATACTGAACGATGAACAAGTAACAGGAGACTATCAGAAATAAACAAAAATAGTTTGTGTCTAGTTTAGTGGTTACCAGAGGATAAGGGGGAGAGGGGTGGTAGATGAGGGTAAAGGGGATCAAATATATGCTAATGGAAGGAGAACTGACTCTGGGTGGTGAACACACAATGGGATTTATAAAGGATGTATTACAGAATTGTACACTTGAAATCTATGTATCTTTACTAACAATTGTCACCCCAATAAACTTTAATTAAAAAAAAATAGTTTAAATTTTTAAAAAACGAATAAAATTTCAGTTGAAATAAAAATACAACAGATAAATTTAATTTAAACATCAAAATAGTCACAGCTCAAGAAAACAATGTAAACTATATTATAGAGTTGAGAAAGTAGCCAGAATGTATCATTACTAGAAAAAGAGAGAAAATATAAATAGGTAGTTATGAATATAGAATATAGAATAAGAAACATCAACCTACTTCTAGTAGGAGTCACAGATAGAAAGAAGAAATAATGTTAGGGAGAAGAGAAGTAATATTTGAAGGGATGTTACCTGTGAAATTTTCAGATCTGTTGAGAAACACACAGTCACTGGTAAACACCAGGAAACACCACATTTACATGCTATAATTAAACTGATGAACATGAAATTCAAAGGAGATCTTAAAAGAAATTGGAGGGAAAAGGCAGACAAGTTACATATAAACAACATTAGAATGACAATAATGGAAGCCAGAAGACAATGGACTAATATCTTCAATATATTTAGAAAAATTAGATGTCAACTTTGAACTATACATAATAAAATTATTTTTTAAGAACAAAATGAAATATTACACACATAAACTGTAAAAATTAAGAGACTTAAACCAAAAGAAATTCTAAAGGATGCACTTCAGGAAGAAGAAAAATAATATCAGCTGATGGCTTGAGATGCAAGGACTGATGAACATTTAACCAAAAACATGTTTGTAAATCCAAACAAGTATTGTCTATATATAAGTCTACCCCCTAAATTGTGAGATTTAGTTTTTAAAATAATGTAAACAATAGTATGGAAATCAAGAGATGGGTGATTTGAAGATCCTTTAAATGTTCCAGAAGTATGTTAAAATATTCAATTTTAGATTTACATTAAATATGCATGAGTAAATTTAAAGGATAAGTACCAAATGGATAAAAATAGTTATAGACATTTCAATCCAGAAGAGAAAAAACAAATAGACCAAAAAATTAAAAAATAAAAAATCAGGAGAGCTGGTGATTCCTTGAGACCACTCCCTATCCAACTTCTGGACCTACCCAAGCTGCTTCCAGTGGCTTTTCTTTACAAACAGACCCATCTTGACTCATGCTGTGGACTTCCCTAAAATCCTTCAAAGGTTAATAAAACTCAAACAAGCAGCATCTGGCTTTGGCGTGTATCATCCCTCTGGGTGAGCAGCCCTAAGCCTGGCACTAGTCACAGCCAGCCTCAATGTGTGGCTTGGCCTCTCGAGGCAACTCCAAATCCAACACAGATGGCGGCCACCTGCAGATTGCTTTGGGGCTCATGCCAGGTGACCCAGAACAAAGCACAGGATGCAGCTGAACTTGACCTGCAACAGGGTCCCTATCTTGGGGCTGGCACACCCAGTGGCCAGCTTGAGACAGCGCTGAGCTGGAGCATTACCTGGCCACCTCCTTGTGTGTCATTCTTATGGCACAAAAAAAGGGCAGACTGGACCCTGCTAACGCAAGTCCTACTGCAGATTGCTTTGTGGCTCATGCCACATGACCGAGGGCAGGGCACAGACTGTGGCTAAATTTGGTCTGCAGTAGGGTCCCTAGCAGGAGATGAGATGCCTGGTGGCCAGCTTGGGACCAAGCTAAGTGGAGCATCACCTGGCTGCCTCCAAAAATGACACACCAAAAGGGCAGACAGTTAAGGCACCAGAGTCCTGCTAAAGCAAATCCTGCCCCCAAAGGTCAGATCCTGCATAACAGCTCCTCCAATGCAGCCACACCCAGTCTTCACAACCAATTAGCCCAAGGATAAATCCCTCCAATTGATGTGCAAACAGCAACCAAGTCTCAACTACAACAGGAGGACACACACTACCCACACAAGGGACACTCCTGCACAACACAGCTCTGGTGACCAGCTCTGAAGACTGCACTCCTGGGCCCCACAGAACACCTATTACATAAGGCCACTCTACTAAGACCAGGAGAGACAGCAGCCCTACCTAATACACAGAAACAAACACCAGGAGGAAGACAAAATAGAGGGACACAGAAACATGTCTAAAATAAAAGAACAGAACAAAGCTCAAGTAAAAGAACTAAACAAAATGAAGAGAAGCAATCTACTAGATGCAGAATTCAAAACACTAGTCATAAGGATGCTCTGTGACCTTAAGGAGAACTTCCACAAATAGATAAAAATATAAAATGGAGGTGGAAAACATGAAAAAGAACTAGTCATAAATGAAAAATAAAATAATTGAAATGAAGAGTACATTAGAAGGGATTAACAGTAGATGAGATGATGTGGAGAACTGAATCAGCAATTTAGAAGATAAGGAAGCAGAAAGCCCCCAAACAGAACAGCAGAAAGAAAAAAAAAGAAGACCTAGAAAAATGAGTATAGTTTAAGAGGGATCTGGGCCATCATCAAGCATGCCAACATTCAAATTATAGGGTTGCCAGAAGGAGAAGAGAGAGCGCAAAAAATTGAAAACTTACTTGATAAAAATAATGACAGAAATCTTCCCTAACCTGATGAAGGAAATAGACAAGTCCAGGAAGTGCACTGAGTCTCAAACTAGATGAACACAAAAAAGCCTGCACCAAGTCAAATCATAATTGAAATGCCAAAAGTTAAAGATAAAGAAAGAATCTGACAAGCAGCAAGAGAGAAGCAGTTAGTTACCTACAGAAAAGCTCCCATAAGACTGTCAACTGCTTTCTCAATATAAACTTGGTGGGCCAGAAGGAACTGGCACAAAATATTCAAAGTGATGAAAACCAAGGACCTACAACTAAGATTTCTCTATCCAGCAAAACTACTTAGAATCAAAGGACAAATAAAGAGATTCCCAGAGAGGAAAAAACTAGAAGGAGTTTATCACCATAAAATCAGTATTACAAGAAATGTTAGACGGACCCATTTAAGATAAAAAAAAAAGTCAAAATATGAATAATAAAATGGCAATAACTACATATCTACCAATAATTAATTTAAATGTAAATAGATCAAATGCTCCAATCAAAAAACAGGGTGGCTGAATGGACAAGAAAACAAGACTCTTACATATGATGCCTACAAGAGACTCACTTTAGATCAAGAGACACACACAGTGAAAGTAAAAAAGATATTTCATGAAAATGGAAACGAAAAGTCAAAAAAAGTGGAGGTAGTAATACTTATACCAGATAAAATACACTTTAAATCAAAGGCTATAACGAGAGATAAAGAAAGGCCCAGTAATCACACTTCTGGGTATTTATCTGAAAAACAAACAACAAACAAACAAAAACAGAAAAAAAGCAAAACACCACTTTGAGGGGACATTTGCATCCATATGTTCATTGCAGCATTGTTTACAATGGCCAAGATGTGGAGGCAGTCTGGGTGCCCATTAATGGATGAATGGATAAAGAGGAAGTGGTACAAATATACAATGGAATATTGCTCAGCCATAGAAGGAAATAGGTTTTTGCCTTATGCGGCAACATGGATGGACTGGGAAGGTATTGTGCTGAGTGGAATATGTCCAAAAGAGAAACACAGATGCAATTTGATTTTGCTTATATGTGGAATCTAAAGAACAAAATAAACAAGCAGACAAAACAGAGTCAAACTTATAGATATGGAGAACATTTTGATGGTTGCCAGGTGGGAGGGGGTTTGGGTAGGATGGGTGAAAAAGGAGAAGGGATTAAGAAGCAGAAACTAGTAATTGCAAAATAGTATTGGCGAATGTAAAATAAAACATAGGAAATATAGTCACTGATATGGTGAAAACTATGTATAGTTCTAGGTGAGTATTAGACTAGTCAGGGAATCACTTCTTAAATTATATAAATGTCAAACCACTATGCTATACACCTGAAATTAATATAAAACAGTATTGAATGTCAACTGTAATGGAAAAATTTTAAAAAGGGTGGGGGAAGTGAAGGGGAACAAGAGGTTCAAACTTCCAGTTGAAAAACAAATAAGTCATGGGGATATAATATATAGCATAGGCAATTTAGTCAATAATGTTGTGATAGTATGATATGGTGTCAGGTGGTTGCTGGACTTATCATGGTCATCACTTCTTTAGGTATATAAATGTTAAATAACTATGTTGCACACTTGAAACTAATATAATATTGTATGTCAGCTCTATTTTACTAAAAATCTTTTAAAAACAGTAGAAAAATAAAAATAAATAATTTAGATAAAAACAAGGGAAAATACGTCTTTATTCAAAGTAGGCGTAAATTAAAATTGCCAATTAAAATAAATTTTAGTCTGAATTCAAAACAATTATCCAGATGTATGTTATTTATAAAAGATGCATATAAAACATAAGGACATGGAAGCATTGAAAGCAAAAGGACAGAAAATACATACAGAAGGAAACTTATAAGCAAAAATATAACAACCAAGGCTCATTTTAATGAATGTGAAACACAGCAGATATTAAGGAGTGGAAAATGTTACCACGCAGTAACATAGTTATTACAAAGTAAAAGGTTCAATTCATCAGGTTCAACTGTCAACTTCTATATACTACATATCAATTTGTGTCATAATATACAAAGAAAAATTGCTAAAATTATAGCGATAATGTGATAGCTTCTCTGCCAGAACAAGAGACTTCAAAACTCTCTCAATAATGTTAAGACATAAGTAGACCAAGAATGAGAAAGATATCAATTATTACAAAAATAAATAAATAAGCAAAAGAGCATATATAAAATTCTGAGTCCAACAATTAGAGAACAGATATTCTTCTAGGCACATGTTTTCTTCCTTTTTCTGTTTCTCTTTTACCTTTCCTTCCCTCCTTCCATCCACTCTCTGTCCCTTCCAAATATTGATCAAATACTAGGCTGTGAAGTATCAACAACTTTCAAATAATTAGTATCTTATCGACCACTTCCTGTAACCTCAACACAGTTGATGTTAAAAGTCATAATATTTAATAAAATTCAATTTATTAAAAGTCAATACATTTATTAATTTTTACTCATTTGGAAATTAAGAAAAAAATAAATGCTTCCTTAATATCTATTGGACTAAAGAAAAATCATAACAAAATGTAAAATTACTTAGAACTCAATATTATAGAAAAAATCCGTATCAAAACAAATTACATGGAGACATCATCAAAATGGCGGCGTGAGGTGAGCCTCTGTAAAGCTCCCCGGGAATTTACAACTAATTGAACAACAATAACTCCACAAAGGACTCCCTGCACAGCAGACAGGCAAGATGAAGAGGCCCACTACTGAATTCACCTAAAGGTGGGCGAATCGCACGAGCGGGGGAGGAAGGAAGGGAGAAGTGCAGAGATCTGGAGCCTCGCAGGCGCAGGACGCAGACCTAGCTCAGTGCTCTGAGCTCGCTGCATCCCGGAACTACCGCAGCTGCGGAAGAGGGAAGAACTAGGACTGCTAGGGCTCCACTTATGGCCCACAGGGCTGAGGGGGCAGCATGTAACACGGCTAAACCCAATGCTCACGGAAGAGACCTCGGAGAAAAGGCTGAGGGAAGAAGGCTGAAAACGGTGGTTTACATGCTCACTGCCGAGCAGAGAACGGAAGCCTTAGGCACTGAGACTAGCTGCCCCCTCCGTCCCCTCTCAGACTTCAGCCCACCCCCACCTGCCCGGTGTTAGAAGCAGAACAGTAGCAGTGTCAGATCAAAAGAACAGAATATTTGCTGTTCTGAGAACTGGGGACCGCAGACACAGATTCGCAGCCCAACTACTTTCAGCAAAGGGGAGGGAGCTGTGGAAGCAGGACCGGCTGTGGTGGTGATCGCTGCCAGTGCTCTGGGCCACCTCTCACAACTCACCCCGCCCCTGACCCCATCTATCTGGGCGGATCCCTGAGGAGTAAACAGAACTACTGAAACATACGGGCTCTGAATCTGGTGCAGGAAGAGCTTTGGAACTGCTAAAGCTCTCAGCATACCCACCTGGACACAGCGCCCTGTGATCCAGGTGAACTATTAACGAGGGGAGCCTGTCTCCCAGGGAATCCACCCTTTGTGAGAGAATCTGGAATAGTGCAGAGAAAACATAGCACTACTGTGTGAGAGAGAAAAAAAGGCTGCAGTCGGAGAGAAAATAAAACATTCTACCAACAAGTACTGGAAAACAACAGAAAGACCTCTTCCTACCAACCTGTTGCAGAAGCCACTCCTGTAGATGTCTAGGAAGAGAAATAATAAATCAGTAATTGCCATGAATAACCAAGGCAACAAGACAGCTCAGAAAGAAAGTGAAAAGCCTCCAGACAAGATCTTAAAGATATGGAAATATGTGACTTAAATGATAGAGAATTCAAGATTGCAGTTCTGAAAAAACTCAACGAGATGCAAGAAAACACAGAAAGGCAGTTTAATGAACTCAGAAACACAATCAAAGAACAACATGAGCATTTTATGAAAGAGATTGAAATTTGAAAAAAGAACCAAATAGAATTTCTGGAGATTAAGAACTCAATAGAAGAAATAAAGAATGAAATAGCCAGCTTAGGTAGTAGAGTTGACCAGATGTAGGAAAGAATCAGTGACATCGAAGATAGAAACCTGCAAATTACAGAGATGGAAGAAGAAAGAGACTTGAGACTTAAAAGAAATGAAAGAACTCTACAAGAACTTTCTGACTCTATCAGACAGAGCAATACAAAGATAATGGGCATACCAGAAGGAGAATAAAGAGAGAAGGGAATAGAGAATATATTCAAACAAATAGTTGATGAGAACTTCCCAAACTTGTGGACAGACCTGGATCCTCGAATCCAAGAAGCAAATAGAACACCTAATTACCTCAATCCCAACAGGCCTTTCTAAGTCACATTGTACTGAGGCTGTCTAAAATCAACAACAAAGAAAGAATCCTCAAGGCAGCCAGGGAAAAGAAGAAGGTAACCTACAAAGGAAAGCCCATTAGATTATCATCAGATTATTCAGCAGAAACTGTACAAGCCAGGAGGGAGTGGAACCAAATTCAAACTATTGAAAGAGAGAAATTATGAGCCAAGAATTATATATCCAGCAAAGATATCCTTTACATATGAAGGAGGACTAAAGAAAGACCTTTCCAGATATACAGAAGCTGAGGGAATTTTCTAACACACGACCTGCATTACAAGCAATATTAAAGGAGTCTATTTGACCACCATCAACAGAGACAATTTGTGGCAACCGAAACATAAAGAGGGGGAGAGTAAAGGCCTGAACCGGAATATGGGAATGGAGAAAGTAAGCGTGCTGAGGAAAATGGAATACTCTAAATATCAAACTTTATTTTACATAAACTTAAGGGTAACCACTCAAAAAAAATCCAGAACTGAAATATATAATGTAATAAAAGAAGAAACAGAGGGAAACATCATAGAATACCACCACACAGAAATAATAGACAACAACAAAAACGTAAAGAAACAATGGAGACACAGCCTTACCAGAAAACTAAAGATAGAAGACAGGAAATTCTCACATATCAATAATCACGCCAAATGTAAATGTACTGAACTCACCAATAAAAAGTCACAGAATAGCAGATTGGATCAAAAAACTAAATCCAACCATATGCTGTCTCCAAGAGACACATCTCGGCTACAAGGACAAGCATAGACTCAAAGTAAAGGGTGCAAATTGTCACTCCAAGCAAATGGTACCCAGAGAAAATCAGGTGAAGCCATAATGATATAAGACGAAACAGACTTCAGGGTGAAAAACATAACAAGAGACAAAAATGGACATTTAATAATGGTAAAGGGGAATATACAACAAGAAGACATAACAGTCCTCAATATTTATGCCACCCATCAGGGAGCACCGAAATATACCAAGAAACTACCAACAGAACTAAAGGGAGAAATTGACCAAAACACAATTATACTAGGGGACTTAAATACATAATTGACAGCTATGGATAGATCATCCAAACAGAAAATAAATAACGAAATAGCAGCCCTAAATGACAGATTAGATGAAATGGACATAATTGACATATATAGAGCACTTCATCATAAAACATCAGATTATACATTCTTTTCTAGTGTACATGGAACATCCTCAAGGATAGACCATATATTGGGACATAAAATCAGCCTCAGCAAATTTAAGAAGTTTGAAATCATACCAAGCATATTCTCTGACCACAAGGCTTTGAAATTGGATATCAACTGCAAAAAGAAAGCAGGAAAAAACACAAATGCATGGAGATTAAACAACATACTTTTAAAGAACGACTGGGTCAGAAAAGAAATTAGAGGAGAGATCAAAAGACACATAGAAACAAATGACAATGAAAATACATCCTACCACAATTTTGGGGATGCAGTGAAAGCAGTTTTAAGAGGGAAACTTATATCATTACAGGTCTATCTCAAGAAACAAGAAAAATCCCAAATAAATAACCTCATGTTACATCTTAAAGAACTAGATAAAGAATAACAAGTGAAACCCAAGGTCAGCAGAAGAAAGGAAA